>NC_059083.1:8973299-9316067 GCF_020497125.1 Mauremys mutica
GATAATTGTTTTCCTTAAAGCCCCAGCTCCTGGAGCTCCAATGGAGATGTGATGATTTCAGCCGTCATTGGGGGCCCTAAAGGAAAGAAGTAAGGATTTCCTAGCCCCTCCATGGCTGTGGAGGGGAGGGGAAAGCTTCGAAAATGTAGATCGCCAGTGCACGCATAATGGGCTCAAAAAGCCAAAGGCAAATAAAGAAACATAAACTCTATTATTTTTACGTAATCTTGTGATTTTTTATAAAGCCACAATCATAATGATTTTCTCCGTGGAGCCTATTGAATCATCTGGATGTTTTGTGAATACATTTGGGGCTGGCAGTTACTCCCTTCCAATCTATTGAACTGACTCTTGCACTAATCCAAGTCCTCAGACAATTGATGCGCCTATCCTGTGCATGGTGACTGAGTGCCCTGGGCCTCCCATTGACTACAGTGTGTTGCTGGAAGGTTTGCACCACAACATCCTCTCCTGCTTTCAGGTCAGGCATATGGCGACTCTAGGATTTGCATGGGACCGCCCCAAGCAAGGCGGCACGCCACGGGAAGGCGCTCTGGTTGGGTTGCCGGTCCCCGTCGGGTGGCTGGGAGCCGGTGGACCTCCCACCATGAACGTCCCCCCCCTCCATGCCTGCGTGAGGGTCCGGCTGGCCCGGGGCCCGCGTCTAGCTCCGGTGGAGCCCTCCCGCAGGCCCATGCCTGCGGATGCTCCACCGGAACCGCGGGGGGGGAACCAGCAGCCCCTTCCGCAGGCTACGTCCTTGCGGGAGGGTTCTACCGGTGCCATGGACCCATCCTGGCTTGCCCTCGGGCCGCTTGGGACGCACCGCCCACAAGCCTCGCGGCAGCTTGGCGCCACTAGGGGTCTGGAGCCGGCCCTGGTTCAGGTCCTGATCCAGCAGAGCCCCCTTTCCCTGGGGAAGGCAGTTCAGCCACACATGCAAAAGAGTTTTTTCGCTCACACAAGAGTTGAGTGCCCAACAACAGAGAGAGACTAGAGTGATGGGCGTACATGGAAGATGGCTGCTCCACTGACAGGCGAGGGGAAACGCCAATTGACTATTTCCCTCTTTTATGCTTAAACAAGACTTCCTTACCATGGGTATTTTCAGAGCTGCCATGCTAAATGCATCAGGGCTCAGCTTACTTGTACTACTGAAAAATAATTGTGCTTCTGAAATCCTAAATAACCCTACTGCAGAACAGCTCTCCTGTCCTGAGTGTTTTCAAGCACAACTCAGCATGTTGCTGAGGCAATTAGGCATTAAAATAGGCATTAATTTATAAGCCTGGTGCATGGACTTCTCAAAGGAAGTACAAAAGCTTCAGAGAGATGACAGACACTTCCTGAGTTTGGATACATTAGCTCATATATAATGAGGCTGCTATTTACACTCCGTCCTCTTCTGGTCCGTGCTCTCCCTCCTCTGCGCTTGTCATGGCAGGTGAAATAGTTTATGCTGATTTAAACATTTTGGGAGCCACTTCCAGCCCATTGCATCCACCTCGGCACATCAGTAAGTCTTTAATTTCTTAGTTTTGTACTAATTTGATTACAAAAATGCAGTCCTAATGTACTACTTTATTATTTGAATTGTAGCAACAGCTAGAGATCAGAAAAGAAGGTCTTTAGAACCAAGGAGCAGCTCTATATGTTTATGTTCACAGAATGGGACTTCTGAGAATGTGAAATCCCCTACAATTGTCAGAACTGGATACGGAATTTCTTTAAAGCATTATTATAGTGTGAATTATGTCAGTATTAAAACAGCCACAACACTACAAAGAGACTCCGCTGTCAGCCTATATATGTATACACACAATTACAAGAGCAATACAATACATGATTGTATGCCAACTTACATACATAATTGGAGGATTGAAGTAAGCTAGAGAATCTACAATTTACTATAGTGGGATAAGTCAGAGGGGTAAGGAGCAGGGCATTGGTCAAGTCTTGGGAAGAGAGAACAGAGCAGAAGGAACCTGGGAGGCTCCAGGAACAGGGAGGATTTCATTGTCTCATTAGAGAGGATTAGAAGAAAAGAGGTGAGGAGATATTTAGGTACCTGTGTCATGGAGCCTGTATCACTAATAGGAGCAGAGTGACGAAAAGGATTTAGTAGCCTCTGGTTAAAGATCCAATGTTTATTTGAGGAGGTTAGGACCTGTGGCTTGAGAAAAAGGGAAATTTGGCTACCAGAGAAAATTACAGGCAACCAAGGGATTTTACACAGGATTCTGAAATGGGAACACGTTCCCTCCTTCCCTTCTATCTCTGAGTGCAGAAGAGGAATAGACATGCCTCCTACCAAATGAATTTTCAAAAGTTGTAACTTAAAGGAGACTCTCACGGAGGAACACAGTAGCAAGGATGGGAGGAGAGAGGGAAAATGCATATCAGAATAATGTAAGAAAATAAGGAACCGAGCTAAATGTTAACTTAAGGCAGAGGTTCTCAAGCTTTCCATACTTGACTCCATGTTATTACAAGTTTTAGGGCACCCATCCATGTATCCAAAAAGAAAGGGAGTGTGGTCACGACCCCTTGAAACCTGTTTATGCCCCAGTGAGGCTAAGAATCCTTGACTTCAAAGGATGTAAAATGTAAGCATAAAAATTATGGAGCAATTTTTAAAGGATTTGCCAGAAAATTAGTATTATTTGAAATTTTAAAATCTTGATGCTCTTTTAGAACTGATAAAATAGTGTAGATGTTAAATATCTCTTTTCACGGTAGTACGGTGGAGTGATAACCCAATAAGACTGTGCCAATTAGCCTTTTAACAGGAGTAGTTTTAGTTTTAAGAAATGATTTCAAAGTGGCAGTGAACAAAATACAAATTAAAATTGATATTTGAGTTTTACCTGTTGGTTTGGCAAATGTAGGTCCATTACTTAACAGGAAAAGAGAGCAAATAAAGGATGACACACAGAAAGTTGTCGTGTTTAATGCCTTCTTTTGCTTCCGTGTTCACTAAGAAGATTAATTTGGAGCACATGCTTAAGACAATATTAACAATAAGGGGGAAAGTGTCTTGGGCCAGAATATGGAAGGAACAGGTTAAAGAATGTTTAGATAAGATAGATGCGTTCAAGTCAGCAGGGCCTGATTAAATTCACAAAACAGTATTTAAGGAAATAGCCGAAGCAATATCAGAACCATTAACTGTCTTTGAGAACTCATGGACAATGGGTGAGGAGCCAGGGGACTGGAAAAAGCAAAACACAGTACTCTTATTCAAAAAGAGGAAAAGGGAAGACCCAGGAAATTACAGACCAGTCAATCTAACTTCGATACCTGGAAAGATACTGGAACAAATTATCAAACAATCAGTTTGTTCAGATCTAGAGAATAAAAAGGTGGTAAGTAGTAGCCAACACAGATATGTCAAGTACAAATCATACCAAAACAGTCTAACTTCCTTCTTTGACAAGGTAACTGGCCTAGTGGCTGGAGGGAAGCAGTAGACATGATGTATCTGGATTTTAGCAAGGCTTTTGACACAGTCCTCCATGACAGTTGCATAAGCAAACAAGAAAAATGTGGCCTAGATGAATTTACTATAAGATAAGTGTACAACTGGTTCAAAGACCATACTCAGAGAATAGTTAACAATGCTTCACTGTCAAACTGAGAGATCGTATCAAGTGGAGTTCCATGGGTGGCTTTCCTGGGTCCAATATTAGTCAATATTTTCATTAACAACGTAGATGACAGAGTGGAGACTACACTAGTAAAATTTGTGAATGACAGTTTCCAGCTAGGAGTGGTGCCAGCATTTTAAAGGCCAGGATTAGAATTCAAAACAACCTTGATAAATGGAGAATTGGTCTGAAATCAACAATATGAATTTCAATAAAGACACGTGCAAAGTACTAAACGTAGGAAGGAAAAATCAAATGCGTATCCCCAAAAATGGCGAATAGCTGGCTAGGCACTGACTTTCTGAACTTTTTGTTTTGTGTTTTTGCCTTGCATATTCCTTTCCATATGGCAACTGAATTAATACAATAACAATTATAAATATCTACTTCCGAGCTTAATGTTTTCTTCAAATAGTTGTTGTTAAAGATAAAATGAGAACCCTGGATCTGATACTGATAATACAATGCTTTTGGGCACACAAGTTCAGAAGACACTCTGTTACTAGTATAGGAGTTGTTCCCACAGAGGATTTTTAGGAGTTATGATGACACAGTGTTTCAGACATAGCGTTACTATGACAGAGGGCTTTCAGCAAAGGATTCACAGGACATGCCTCTTACATGAAGAAACTGGCACATTCAACTGTCACACAATTCTCACTTGTGTAATGTTTTTCTACCATAATATTGGAGAGGTACCTACACCTAATGCAGGGCCTCCTTTGCCTTACCTGTCCTGATAGCTTGACAGGCTCTCTATGTTGGGTCACAAGGGGAGCTGATGGGTTTGGATACAGATACAATCCAATTTCTCCCCTTACAGAAGGGTGGGGGAGGTCTCCAAGGGGATGCCGACAATAGCACTGGGCTGTGGGATGGCATCCTGAAACAGCTGTATGGTGTGTGACGCAGTAGGAAATTGTGACTGTTGCTGAGGAAGAAGGGGCTATTTGGCGATCAGGGTAGGGGGCATCTCTTCCCCTGTCATTGCTCCACATGTACGAAGCTCAGACTGGCTGCTTTATTTTTAAACTGCATGTAAAAATTCAGCCACTTGACAAAGTACAGTTAGAAGTTAACGTGGACATAAAGACAATGAGACATAGACACCGTTATATGGTTAAATGTGGAGGCTGTGACTTTATTTAAAACTATTACCTAACTAGGGTAACTACCCAAACTACCCAGAAAGGTTGTCCCAGTGCAGATCTCAGTTGGCACAAATGGCCGTGGTGTACCACAGACTAGAGGGTAAATGTGACAGTCATGCCCTCTCTCCACCCTCACCCTGACTGTAAGCCAGAGTCCTACCCCTTCCTCCATGCTAGAGACAGGAGAGATAAGATGAGGTGAGCCACAAGCTGCATGAGACACAGGGTATGTCTGCGGTTCAAGCTGGGGGTGAGATACCCAGCTTGAGGAGACAAACCCTGCGCTAGTTCTGACTGAGCTAGTGTGCTAAAACTAGAGGGTATTTTAAAAGAGAGTGTGTCCATCTTGAGTAGCAGGATGGACTCACCACCCCGAGTACCTCAGTACAAACCCAGCCGAGACCACAGGCACCTTCTCGGAGTGGCTAACACCTCCCCTGCCAGCCACGCTGCTGCAGCTACCTTCTATTTTTAGGGCACTCGCTCAGTCAGAGTTAGCAGAGATCTGTCTCCTCGAGCTGGGAATTGCTCCCCCAGCTCAAAGCGCAGGCAAAACCCCTCACCAGGCAATACTGTGCTCACGACCATGGCCCAGGCAGCCCACTGGGTTATGGGAACATCAGAACAAACCCTTTCTAATCTACAACCACATGGGAACCTGTCAAAGTTGGAACAATTACAGTCTAATCACAGACCAGCTCGATGCTGAATGGAAAGTGGGAAAAACCCACACAGCAGTTTGCCAATTCTGCCATATGGCAAATATCCCTTCCAGCCTCCAAACTGGTGATCAGCTGAACCCCTGGCATCACCAGCAATCCACCAGCTATATTAAAGGTGCAACAGGGAGCTCACAATAGTTACCCCACATCGGTAACTCGAAGCGCAGTCAGGTAGTTTAGACACTGGTTTTCTAGCAACAAAGGACAGGTCTGTGTTCTATGCAACATGCATCTGGCAGGACTTAGCTAACCTGAGTCATTTACCACTCCTGGAGCTGGATGCTGAATTTCTTTAATGCCCTGCGGTGCACTTTACGTCAGTGTAAATACAAACTGTCTCAGACAATGTCATAGTCAGTGACAGGCTCTACATACAAATACAAGGGCCAGGCTGTTATATTTTGATGATCCTCTTTTCTTTCAAATTCCTCAAGTCCTATCTCTGCTGTGATGCCTACAAAAAAATCAGGCAACCGATGATGCCTAAGTTGAGTGATAGTTTGGGGTAAACGATTTAACTTTACCAAAGGAGGAAACAAATTTCGCATTACTTTATTTATTTGTTTGTTTATTTAGATTTAAAATAACAAAGATTCTTACCCAAGGCTCCAGGTATCCTAACATAATTATACAATTAAATTCACCATCAAATTGTGCACAGAGCTAATCTCTGTAATGTCTGATCTTATTACTGTTACCCTCAGGCTCTCTCCCATTGCGTCCTGTACTCAGTGAGAGCGTCCCTGGCATGAGAAGATTATGATACAGTCTCTTAGGGCAGGTCTGTGCTTTAAAAGGCTGCAGTGGTGCAACTGCTACATAGCCATTGTAGCGCTTCAGTGCAGATGCTGCCTATGCTGACGGGAGGGCTTCTCCCATCAGTGTACGTGCTCCACCTCCCCGAGAGGCAGTAGCTATGTCAGTGGCAGAAAGCCCTGCCAGCAGCACAGCACTGGCTATATCGGGGGTTAGGTTGGTGTAACTGCATCACTTGGGGTGTGGATTATTCACACCACTGAGTGACATAGTTATACCGACCCAATTTCCTAATGTAGATCTGGCCTTAGTAAGAGTTCAGGTGACTGTTCCAGACTGGAACCTTTGGGTGCGACCACAATAAAATAGATCATATATTTCATAAACCTGTTCGGAGGATGCAAATGAGCTATTGCAGTTTCGATATATACTATAGTAGGGCAAGTCAAATGGTGAGGGCCAGTAAATGTGGTGAGTCTTGAGAGGAATGACAGGGCAGAAGGGATCTGGCAGGACTTCGTTGTTCTATTAGGAGAGGTGTGGGAGTCTCACAGTCCAAGAAGGAATGATGGGATTTGAAAATCGTTGGGGAGCCAATTCAGTGCAGAGGGTTGTGAAGTCCGTGCCACTCGATGGGCGAAGTGTAGAGAGGGACGGGCCTACTAGTGTCTGTGCAGACAAGAATAAAGTCCCGTATCTGAGGAATACAGGAAAGGGGGCTGGAGAAAAGGATGAAATGTGGGAAGCCTGGTCCAGGGGAATGATGAAGGCACAAAGGGAAATCGTCTCCTGGGCTCTGAACTGGACAGGATGCCAGGGGCATTTCCAAGGCTAGGGATGGGGTGTTCACATTTCCTGAGCGCAGAGAGAAGCTATAAGACTCGGTATTTGTGGATCAGTCAAAGTTTGGGAAGTTGTGACTTAGAACAGACAGGAGGGAACCCGTGGCAAGTATGAGAGGAGATTGGGGGTGAGCAGTGAATATGCATCAGTATTTCTAAAATAACGAGGAAACAAGAAATCATGAATTAAATTTTAACAAAGGATGGACACTTTTTTTGGTAAAGAAGTCCCTTGAAAATGGCTGGTTGTATTTGAAATGTAACTATACAAGTTATTTTACAAAACTGATATCTTTAGAGTGTAACTTCTATAGCAGTGGTCTCCAAACTTTTTTGATCGTGCACCCCATCAGTACAAAATTTTTGAGCACACACCCCCGCCGTGCCGAAGCAAAAAAAAAAAAAAAAGCCGCTCGGACTCTCACCCGAACTGCCGAAGCAAAAAAAAAAAAGTGCTCCTCCTGCCACGCACCCCAAATGATCCTCTTGTGCACCCCAGGGGGTGTGCGCACCGCACTTTGGAGACCACTGTTCTATAGGTATAATGACATTACTGAGATAGGGGAAGAAATTTTGGATGTTTATGTTGTCAGCCTCTATTTTTATTCTATTCAAATTGCAGTTGCTAAATAAATATTAATATCCCAACTATGATGTCACATAGGGCATATGGAACACGTTAACGTTGTACTGTAATTGGCCAAGCTGGCAAGGCCTTACACTCAGCTGGGTGGCATTTCTCTGACTGTCTCTTTGTAACACAATAACTGTAGAGTGTCACTGTCACGCTGCCTGGTAAGGGACACAGCTCAGCCCAGCCTGCCAAACTACCCAGTCTGGTGGTACAGTCTATAGTTAGATTTAACCAATCCAGTGACAAGTGTGTGCTTCCAAATTACTATACTGGTGATCATGAAGCCACAGACAGTCCCTTTAGGCTCTCCAGCCCCTGTTTACCACCCAGGCAAACTAGACTTTATAATAAAAGATTATTAAAACAACAAAAACACATATATTGGATTTTCCAATCCCAAAGGATCAGTCACTTACCCCAGGTAACAGGATGCTCAAGATGTTACCAAACTCCAGTGCTGGTAGCCAACCCTTAGTAAACTAACTAACGATTTATTAATAAAAAAAAGAAAAGAAGAGAGCTGGTAAAAGTTAAAGCAGATAAGATACATTACTGTTGCATTAGAATATGAGTCCAGTTGTTGGCAGAGGTATAACGTCAGCTAACCCTGTGTCAGTCTCTTAGAGCCCTTTCATGAATCTTTCAGGGCATCCCCCTGGGGATCTCAGTCCAATAGCTGAAGCTCCCCCTGTGCCAGAGCTCAGCAGATCAGAGATCGCAGGGCCATGCCCAAGGTCCAGTATTTATCGCTCTCGGGCAGGCTGACAGGCCTGTTCACAGAAACGGTCCCAGCAGGGGGTTTCCTCTGATGACGAATAGGCAACGCAGACAGTTTGTGAACCACCACTGTTAAACCAACGCCCCTTGCTTTGAAGTTAACCCCGGTCATGAGGGGAGAATGGGGGACCTGGAATGGGGAGAAGGGAGGAATGAGGGGAACACAGAACTGCTGACGTGGGGGGAAATGGGGGACCCTGGTGTGGAAGGGGGGCAGCATGGGGGAAAGAAAAGAGGACACTGTTATGGGAGATGAGGGAATGGAGGGCACAGATCTCCTGGCAGGGGGAGATTGAGGGAGTTGCAGGGAATCCCTGCAGTACAGGGAGGTGAAGGGGTCACCCAGGGAGCTTTTGGGGGGAATGGAAGGAGCCCCTGGCATGTGCAATGAGCTCAGCCAACAGATACTACAAAGTGTGCGAGCCTCTGGTTATATTCAACTGTTCTAGATCACTAGGCAAATGTGTAACTCGTTGGTATTGATCCTGTGACTCTGACTTCCTTGATATTGTTGCTGTTTAGCCAAGCGTTAGCAGACTTTGGGCCTGGCAGGTCAGTTTCCCATTGGAGGTGAAATTAGTGATCCGGTCTCAAGCTATTTTCTGAGTGGAGCTTGTTTATACACAAATCACCTGGCTGTCCTTGAACAGAGGTGTAACAGACTGAACACGGGTAACTCCTTTTTGCAGAAAGGGGGGGAAGGACGTAGAGGTCTGCAAGGCTGGATGGGCTCGGCGAGCTGCTCTGGGCGTTGTGACCTGCTGCACAGGAGCTCAGCACCACTCAGGCTTGGCCCACCCACCTTGATCATGATGACGGGGGGTGACCAGGCAGTGGCACTACGAGCCTGTGCGCCGGGTCACAATGCCACTCACACAAGTTTGGCCCAGCTGCCCCCCGTCAGGGAAGCCAGGCCAAACCTGCGCAGCACTGTGACCCCCGGAAGTCACAACATCCAGAGTGGGGAGCCGAGCCCAGCCAGCCCCATGGGACAGAAGCCGCGGACGCTGCTGCTCTGGTAGGTATGGTTTGCTGTTTAGTACTTGGTACACAAATGTGTATATTATGTATTGTGGGTAAGATATGTAGTAAGGCAGGTGCTTATTGAACTAATGCTATTTACGGTGTCATGACAGGCCATCGGGATGTCCTGTCCCCAGAAAGGTTAAGAACCACTGTCTTGAGGGGACTGACACACAGACTCGCCCTATAACATGGTCAAATACCCAGCATTGTAAGTGGGATAGAACTGTGTTGTTAAATAATTGACAGTGGGATTTGTTAGTATTTTGCAGGATTTTGCTCTGTTTCGGCACAGGGCTGCCCTCAAAGCGATGTCGCCCTTAACTGACAGGTTTAAAACTATTCCTGGTATTATGTGAGGAGGTTTAAACTATTCCTGGTAATGCCCATTGGAGGGTGCTGCACAGGCTCCACAGGACAGCAGGTGGCCATTATTATTTCTTGCACTACGTGCAGAGGATATTTCACTAAATCCCGACTCTTCCAGATCACACTCAGAGTCCCCGCTGGCATCGACTCGCTGCAGGGCTTGGAGCAGCTGGGATCCTCATCCTGCTGGGAGCTGTGATAGCCATGGGCGTTTGGGGTAAGCAGTTCAAAATTAATTTGTGCCAAATGCAGCACCCTGAAATTTCCTCTCCCCCCCATACTTCTGATTCCAACGCTCTTGTGAATAATGTCCTGGACACTTCGTTATCACCACAAAGAGAACAATATCACAAGGTTGAGCCCCCTGTGATCCAGCTCTCACAACGTCACTGTTCAGTGTGCACAGGGAAAAGTGGAAGACACCTTATAATGTGTAATAAATGCAATTTTCTCTCTCTGTCATGTTCTCGCTCTCTGGCCCAGTTCTGAATTTGATAGTGACAGTAGGTAATGATTTGTTGTTGCACACACCCTCATTCCCAGTTTGCTGAGCCCTACGGAGTAGTCGCCACTCATGCTTATGCTGTTCTGAAGTTTTTCAGACCAAAGGATCTCTGAATCCACTGGAGAACAAGGGTACCAGGGAGACACTCATCCATCAATCCAACTGCAGCACTGGCCTAAAAGATTTCCATTTCCACTTGAAACAATTTGTGTGTGACTCATCTCACAACAACTCAGCAGGTAACCTCAGCTCCTTCTCAGCTTCCTGTATTGCAGTGACATCTAGTGGTCACTTAGGGTAAGTAACTCAGTGCAGGACACAAACCACTTCAATAAGTGCAATAAATATCCTATTGCTTTACAAACTACGTATAGGGTAGCTGGCAGCGACTCCTATTTAGTTTCCCTAGCGCTTGCATTGTAAAAGTATCGTGTGGTATCTTTGGGAAGCTCTCACGCTTCCATTGTTTGCAACATGCCTTTGAAATAGGGGGGTGAGGGGAGCCCTCAGGCTGGAGAAACGTGTTTTCTTTGGCCCATGAAATTTCATCCAGGTTTTGCTGAGATGTGAACTTTGGAAGAGTTGCCATTTCCTACCTTGCTTGTGATGCTCAGGAAAACTGACAAATAACAGCATAAAAAGTCAGAAGTGCTGGGCTCACCCTGCCACAGCCACACACCCGGCACTGGGAGCTACCACAGCAGATGGAGATGGATGTGAGGAGAGGGTGACAGCTGGGCCAGGCTCCCCCTCCTCATCCAGCACATGGGCCCAGGAACTTCCATCCATAGAAACACCACATGGGGCAGAAGCTCCTCCTGGGGAGGGGGAGGGAGCTGGCTCTGCTCCCATTGGCCGCCCAGGCCCATTCCCTGCCTCCTCCCCTGAGGATAACAGACTTTCCCTGTTACCAGCTAGCACTGAGCGGTAGCAGTGTGGTGTGAAGATCCAGGGTGCAAGCCATGCTGCTGATTCAGGATGGAGAAGTTGTTCCAGTTGCATGTAATAGAATTGTTGAATATGGTTTTAAAAAACTAGGACATTAAACACAATTCTGCATTAAGAGAACAGGACGGTTACAAAGCCAAGCTCCCAAAAGTTATGAAATGCCAGATTTACAATTATTTGCACAATTACAATTAATTCAGCCCCCATTTGTGTGTGCCTGATGATACGGTCTTTATTGCATGAATACCTGCTATTTTTTCCTCGCTGCTGCTGCCTCATTCACTGCACAGCCCTATTTGGTTCCCATGTACATTATGGCTCCCCAAGCATCCAGTGCACAGGATGAACCCACGGTCAGGCTGAATTACAGTTGCAAGGGCAACCATGAATGTAGCATTTCAACTCTGATTTTGCAACCTAAATAAAGTTCTTTTAACTCTTGTATATGTAGTATTATCTACCCTACCTGGCATGCAGCCATCTCTAAGGGGAAATGTAATGGCTGTTAACCAGTGCACAGGAACACTACAGTAGCTGAGGGGAGGAAGTGAAGGATTCCAGTGGAGCCTGACCTGCATTACCTGGTACTATTTCAGGACTGAGGTACTCACAGCTTCACCAATACCCCCACCCACCTGGCCTGCAGCACCTGCTGCTAATTGAATATTAGACCCATCCTCAAACAAAGCCAAGTCATAGCTCCACTGGAAATGGTGAGGCTGAAGGCCTGTGCATGAGTGTGATGCAGTTCAGAACCTTCAGCTCCATTAAACGTTTCCATTCCCCCCCCCCCAGAGGGATCAGGGTGCAAGCTCTGCCCCCCAAACTGGCTGCTGCACAGGGACAAGTGCTACTGGGTGTCTAAAGAAAAAAATCCCTGGGACAAGAGCCGCGATGACTGTTCAAGGAGGAGCTCTCGGCTGCTGGTGATCCGGGACCAGGATGAGATGGTAAATAAAACTTGTTGTGGGGATATGAGCATCACTAGTAACAATTAATCCACAAAACCAATGTGGTGTGTGTCTGTCAGGGCTGCTCTATATCAAGGGTGGCCAAACTTACCAACCCTGTGAGCCGCACACAACAATCTTTGGATGTTCAAGAGCCAGGATGCTCCTGCAGGGACTCAGGCTTCATCGCTGCGAGGGGGGTCTCAGGGCTTCAGTCCCACAGAAGGCACCTGACAAGGCTCAGGACTTCAGCCCTGCTTCTGCTGATGCCCTGAGCCCCAGGAGGCGTGCCCTGCAGGGCTAAAGTCCTCCTCCCCCTGCTGGGCAGGAAGCCAGAGGTGATGCACGAGGGGGCACATCCCCCCCCAAAAAAATTTCCAAGGGCTTGCTGACCCCACCTGGTCACATGGTGCTGCCGGGCCCTTTCCCTGTACTGGGAGCTGCAGCTGTGGGGAGAGGCAGCAGCAAACAGCTGGAAGCTGCCTCTCCCCAAAGCAGTGGCTCCTCACTCAGTGTTTTCCACAGGAATTGAAATTAGGGGGTGTTTGAATTCAGGGGTGGGAGGTTGGGGCCGATGAGGGGTGAGACCGTGAGGGTGAAGGTGGGCTGTATGGCACCATAGTAAAAACTGAAAAATGTTTCATGACCATTTTATTAGATTTAACTCATGTTTTAAAATCATCACACAAATTAAAGTTGGCGACTCAAGCCTTCTATGAAGCACTATGTCTACATCCTTCTTGAATGCAGTGCGTTCATCTTTGGTGGCTTCTCGTGTGTCCAGTACTTCCATTCCTTCAATTGAAATGCTCATTAGTTCATTCACGTGATCAGGCAGAAGGTGACATCTTTCGGAACACAAAATTCTAGTCAATGATGAAAAAGAACGCTCAACTGTAGCTGTTGGGAGTAGCAAGAGAAATTCCTACGTCTTTCATCCCAGGAAACAAAGCACGAAGATCAGGTCGAGCCACTAGTGGTGATAAAAAGAAAGTTGAAGTCAAATCTTCATTCATTCATCGTATGATATTCCACTCTGTGTTCAAATTCTCTATTCTGTCCTGAGCACATGGCAGCCCCATTGCTGGTAGTGCCTCACTCCACTCAACTGTCGGTGTTTTATAGGACAGGGATCTGTAAAAGCTACATAGAGTTTGAGTAGAATCTAGAAGTCGCTGTTGTAGATCTTTAAGAATCAAGTCTGTGTACTTTTTCATTTGTTTTAACAAACACTTCTTGTCCTCTTCACTTAAGGATTCGATATAAATGCCTTCCTTAGTCAACTTCTGGACTGAAGTCTTTGCTTCTTCCAGTACTTTTTCCAATTGATCTCTCTCTGATTGATCCAAATGTAGCTTCTATTGCTGGACAAAGATCTACCACTGTTGTAGCAGATGCCTGGATGGCCTTGTTTAATGACCCAAGTGGTTTCAACAGTAGACTTACAAGAGAGAGAATGGCAATAGGCTTCTCTGAACGTAGTAGCAAAAGTAATCCACCAGCCTCACTACTTAGATCCATCCCATCTTGGTAGATACTTTCCAAAGCCAGTAATAATGGCTGCAGTAATTTTAAGACAACAGCCAAGGATTGCTCATGAGAAAGCCAGCGGGTTTTCCCAGGTTGGACTAATTTGAACTTCAGTCCCAGTGTATCGTCTATATTTTCCAAGATATTCAGTCTTTTTGGACTCTTGCTGAAAAAAGAATATAATGAAGACATTAAATGTATATCTTTTTTAATGTATTTTTAAGCGTCTGCAGCTCATACTAGTGCTAGTTGCAGTAGATAGCCTCTGCAGTGTGTATAGGAGAGATTAGGGTTACACTATTCTCCGAGCAAAGCTTATACTCCACCATGTCTTCCAGAGAAGTTTGCAGCTCCATCAAATGCACAAGCAGCCATCTGTTTGGGGGGGTCCAATTAGGGTGACCAGATGTCCCGATTTTATAGGGACAGTCCCGATTATTGGGTCTTTTTCTTATACAGGCTCCTATTACCCCTCACCACTGTCCCGATTTTTCACACTTGCTGTCTGGTCACCCTAGGTCCAATTGACAAGCATTTAACTCTTCTAAGATGTGGGCTGTCACTTAGACCTGATTATCAGTGATTTCAGCTGCAGTGGTCACTTAACAGAACAAAAGACTCTCTATGGAGCCTTATCAGCTCTGTCTTTAAACAGTGGAGAGGGACAGGACAAATAGTACTTGTGACTCGGACAGACCAACAAGCCAAACACCTGTCCCCACCCTCTCTCTTGATGCCCTCAATCAGCACAGGCTAAGTACAGTTCTACTGCCCTTTACTCGTACAATAAGAACATTTCATTCCCACCCCCACCCCCTGCATTCAAGTGATTTGTAATCCAACCCCAGCCAAAATCTATCACTTGGGCAGCACAGCTCTGTTTGCTGGATCCCTAGGTAATAAATTAGGTGTGAATGTAAATACAATCCGGTCCTGAAGCCTTTCCCGGCAGCCCCGGCTCATCACTAGCTGTCAGGGAGAGCTCATTGAGACTTTGCTTACAAATCATCATTTGAAATTATTAGGTTGGCCAACATCACCGACATGAATGCACTGACATTGTCATAAAAAACAACAGCTGTATAAGGAAGCTAGTCTATGTTCATACTTTTCAAATCTATTCTACTTTCAGATACACGTATTTTATCATACACGGTCTGTGCTTTTAAAGTATTAATGTTTCAATTTCAATTCAAATTTCCAAACAGTCACTAAATTGGCAACACTGCATGTAACTAATTCACAAAACTGGGGAGGGGGGTTCAGGGGGCGGGTAGGGAAATCCCTGTCCTCACTGCAGCTCCCAGCGGTTTGGCATTGCCCCTCCCATGGAGCTAACACCTGGGAGCTGGAGGGTGGGGGCGCTGGGGTGCCTGCGGGGGTTTGACTCAAGCTGTTGGGAGAGGGAACCTTTCAATTGTGCCCCCTCCCCTCTCAGCAGGCACCAGTCGCCTGTAGCAGAAGCCTCTAGATCCACCACCCTGCTGCAGGGCAGAAGCCCATAGCCCCCCCCCCCACCCCCACAGTCTGATAGGCAGAGAATGGAGGATACATGAGGGACTCCGCAAGCCACAATTTAACTGTAAAAAGATGCATGTGGCTCATAAGCCACAGTTTGACCACCCCTGCTCTACACAGACCCACACACTCTAAAAAGCAAGGAAATGAAAAGTTCAGGCCAGCAACAGCACATAACCTGTGCCCAGCCCCCCAGCAGAGACACCTCACTGACAGCATAACACCCCCACCCCACACAGACTGTACCAAGGCCTTAATTCTGCTCCAGTCAGGACAGAAACTAAACAACTGGCCCATGGGCACAGAAGGAGTCTGGGGAATTGAACCCAGTTCCCAGAGTCTCTAGCTAGCACCTTACCCCCTAGATCCTTCTTCCCCAGTCACTTCATTCTTCCATGTCATTTACAGACTTTCATTCAAAATATTTCCAAAGATGCACAGCAGCTCTGGCTTGGACTCACTGTTACATCCTCCGCGAGGAATTGGACTTGGGTGGACGGCTCCGTGTTCAATCCAACACTGTGAGTGTTTTTATCCTCTGAGTCTATGTAAGATTTGCAGCAGGGGGCACGAGGCTGTTGCTTTCCAGCATTGGTGTAAGCAGAGGCCATGTGTGGGCACAAGGGATGTTAAGTGCTAGGCACAGTCCTCTGCACAGAGAGGAGATGAGTCCTGAGCCTCATTCGATGGCTTCCACAGCAGTTGGGCTAATCCTGAGGGCTGGGTTTTGAAATGTGTTTTCCAGTGTTTTCCAGAAATAGACCAAGGCCAACCAGCTGTTACTACAGGATCGTGTGTTTTATCAACGAGGGTTCTGAAGGAACAATTCAGCAGTTAAGGAAGAAATTCGAGTGGTGTCAGAATGAGACAAAGCTGCTAAAAATCTTGTTCAAAAATTCTAAACAGTGATTCTTTATTTATTGTGTTTCCCAGGTTCAAGGTACTGGATCCTGCTGAAGAGAACAGCTGCGGGGTGATAAAAGCAGATGGGGTTCATTTTGAAACCTGCAGTGCCATATCTACATGGATTTGTGAAAAAGATGCTCTCCAGATATAGACAGTGACATTACCTGTATTTTCGATGTGTGAACGAGAAATCTTCTTTAGTTTCAGTCTGTCCTATAAACGATGAATATTGAAGGGGAGCTTCAAACGGAAAAATTGAGCTTGTGCCCTTCCACCTCCCCCCTGCTTTTATAAGGTGGATAAAGACAGCCTGAAAGGCTTTTCTTGCGTTTGAAATTGAGGTCCTCTCTGGGCTGGAAGGTTATAGTGAAGGGAGAACTAGTGAAATGGCATCACAAGTAGAGCTGGGGGTAAATATTTTATGTGTCAAAAAAATGCAGGTTTGGATGAAACAAGACTATTCACCAATTGGTGTTGAATTCACTGAATAGTTTCAGGCAAAATAAAATAATAATTAAAAAAAAAATCCAGGCTAGGTTCACAAGAGGACTGGAGGAGGAGACAGCAGCTAACTCCATCCAATAGCCAAGTGGTTCGTGCACCAGATTTGAATTCCTTCTCTGGAACACTGCTAATAGATTAGTCGTATATATCTAGACGTGGCTAACCAATTTTAGGACAGTTTTGTGTCAGCAACAGAATCCATTCCCAGGAAAGAGCTCAACGTACGTAATAAGCAGATATGAGTAAGACAAATATATTGCAGAGCAAAGTTACGCAGTTCAGACAACTTCAAAAATCTAAAAAGCTGCAGAGAAGGCACCTAACTCAAGCAGCAACAATCTACCCTCTGGAATTTGCAATAATTAGCATTTTTTTTAAATTAACAGCCTGGACATTCCAACACTGCAGTGTATTTATAAAAGACACGTAAGAAAATATTTTACATTCAAAAGTGCCTTAAAGAAATCTATCCCTGAAGTGCAGCCTGCGGATGTGAAAATCAGCAGTCAGTGACCAGGGGCAGCACAAAAGTTTAGGCAGGGAGGGGAAAGAGGAGCCTCCTGAAAAAGAAAAAGAAAAAGAAAAAAAAAAGATGTGTCAAGCTGTCTCTCGGGCCACATTGTCACAAAGGGAGGCGCCCGGGCACAAATTCAGAGGCTGGGTTTGCATGAAGACACCCACACTCTGTATCTCCCAGGGCAGCACAGCTGCATTGCTGGTGGTAGATAGTGGAGGTGGACAAAGCTTGAAAGATCCAACAGCATTTAGAACCCAGGGCTGGAGCCAAAGCCAACCTATGGCACCAGGGCCGGCGCTACAGTTTTTGCCACCCCAAGCAGCGGGCGGAATTCCCCCTGCCAGCGGGGGGGGGAGACGACAGTCCATGTGCCCTTAGGGCGGCAGGCACATTTCCGTGGCGGCGGCAATTCGGCAGCAGCTTCTATGTTTAGCTGAAGCCGCCTTGGACAGCTAAAGATAGAAGCTGCCGCCGAATTGCCCCTGCCGCGGAAACGTGCCTGCCGCCCTAATGGCACACGGACTGCCCCCTCCCCGCCGGCAATTCGGCACGCTGCTGGGGACAAAACAACAGGGACTGGCGCCCCTTGCAGAGTGCCGCCCCAAGCACCAGATTGGAATGCTGGTGCCTGGAGCCGGCCCTGTGTGGCTCCCAAGGGGTTGCAGGGAGGCTGTCTGCAGAAAGGAAGGTGTTTCAGTTTGTGGCTATAGCAAGGAGCCATGACCCAGTCTGAAGGGTGCAAACCCCAAAAGGGCAAGAAATCATTAAAGGTACCAGGGAGCAACTGGAGCCAAGGGGATAAATTGAGCAAGGGGGGAAATTTCAGGCTGGCACTGAGGAGGTGGACAGCAGTTGGTAAAGATTATAAAATCACATCTCTAAAAAATCCTTGCATAGATTGTTAGATGCACAATCATCTTTAGCCTTAAATGCTTGGAACTTCAGACATGTTTTTTTAAATAAATCCTTCAAAAGACCACCCTTATTTAATATATACATTTTAATTCCTATCTCATGAACTAGTTTTAAGCAAAATCAGTACCGTAGTAAGATATCACATCCTTTGTTATGCCTAACATCTTTGGAAACATTTTTTAAAGTTGGCAAAATTTCATAAACATGTGAATTGTTATGGAGATCACACACAGTAAATTAGTGTTCCCTTTTTCTAAAAGCAATGAACATTGTTATGAACACACTAAACCTCTGTAACTGATTAATTTAAAATACTGTCTGTTTCAGTGAGTTAAATATGCAGTAATCTGGACTGATTACTTTATGAAGGCTTAAGAGTACATTTGAAATATAAAATCAACTTAGAAATACTGATTAAGAAAATGTAAAACAGAGAAGAGCTGCATCACGTATACCATAGTATTTAATGTTGTGTTCAGCAAGCCAGCTGACTCACCCTTACTACAAGGTTTTTGCAAATACATGTCTGACAAACTTCAGGGCAGATCAAAAAACCTGTGACTGACATTTTTTATTCCCAAGTTTAGGGCTTTTAATTGGGTACCTTCTGCACGTCCATTCTGCGTGAGGGAGAAGGTACAAGGGTCTCTGCAGGGAACTGTGACTCTCTGCCACAGTGAGGTGGGCTGGGCGTCTTGTTGTTTTCTGCTTTGTCCCTCCGCCCCCGCCAGGCTGCGAGCTCAGGCTGCTGTCGGGCATAGGGGCACCAGTTTAATTATACTGCATACTTGCATAGGGCCCCATAAATCCTAAGCATGGCCCTGGGGGCACCAAAAAGCAGTGCCCTGGCTCGGCAGGGAGGAGCCGCCTTCCGGAGGCACCGGAGAGCCAGAGCGTCGGCTTGCGGGGACAACGAGCCCCAGGCATGGAGGAGCCGGCCCTGCAAAGGCAGCGGCACTGCTAGCGGGGAGCAGCTGCGCCCCTTGCCCCTCCTGCCCAGGCTGCAGCCTGGCGCCCTCCCCAGGGGCTCCTGCAGGCTGCAGCAGATGCATGCAGGCAGAGGCCCCTGTGTGCCCCACAGCTCCCTCCTCGCTGTGCTCGGGGTCTGCGGCTCCCGGGCATGTGAGCCAGTCCAGGGCCCTGAGCCTGCTCTGAGAGGGGCAGCAACAGTGGCAGCTCACACTCCCGGGAGCCACAAAGCCTGAGCGCCGTGAGGGAGGAGCTGGGGGATGCCCGAGGTTCTCTGCCCAAATGCATCCACTGCAGGAGCCCCCTGGGGGAGGGGCACCTGGCCGCAGCCTGGGGAGGAGGGGCAAGGGATGCGGCTGCTCCCTGCTAGTGGCGCTGCGGCCTTTGCAGGGGTGCTGCCCCCTTGCGCCGCGCCGGCTCCTCCATGGCTGGGGCTCGCCGCTGCCGCAAGCCAACGCTCTGGCTCTCCGGTGCCTCCGGAAGGCGGCTTCTCCCTGCTGAGCTGCTGCAGCGACCCAAGCCCGACAAAGCCAGTGAGTGGACTTGGGGCGGGGGCCATCTGGGTGGGGTTGGGAGGGCTCGTGGGGGGGGCCTTGCACCCTCCAGGGGAGTTCAGGGGGCGGGAAGGGGGGAAGCTGGTCTGAGGAGCAGCCCCTGGGCAGGCTGGCCCCTGGGGTCTATAAAGGCTTGTTGGGATTTGCTCCTCAATGAATCGATGTGTAAAGGGAGGTCGGGGGGGGCAAGGTGGAAGTTTCACCTGGAGCACAAAATATCCTTGCACCAGCCCTGCTCCCTCTCAATCTCCCTCTTTTTACCTAAGAGGGCAAATGAAAAATAGTCATTAGACTTGGGGAGCAGATGCTGGCCTGAGAGTTTGGTCAGCCATGTTACTGGGAACCTGCGGTGAGGGATGTCACCTTGAACCAAGTCTAGTTTGTTAAGTTTAGAAAGTGTTTTATCTTTATTGCTCTTGTAACCATCCCTGACTTTAACACCTCATTCCTTGTACTCAGTGAAAATTCCTTTGTAAGTAAATAAATTTGTTTCAGTCTTTAATTACAACTAACCCAGTGTTGTGAATTGTTTGGGTAACTATCTAAGGTAGCAGACTGCGTACAGACGCTCCCTGACTTACGCAAGCATTCCGTTCCAGAATGTCTTGCGTAACTCAGAAACGTAAACCTGACCGTTACGCAAAAAAACCCTCTTATTTCCAGTTTACAGAACTTTTTCCGTAAGTGCAGATTTGTGTAAGTCGGGTTTGTGTAACTCAGGGGGTGTCTGTATATTGATGCCCTTAGAGGGGCAATGGGCCAAGTAGATCTGGACTGTCCAGAAGAGGGCTGGACAGTGCAGAAGACATGTTGGGGGAGGACGTCCAGGACTGGGAGCGTGTTGGGGTCACCCTGCAAGTAGTGACCAAGGCTGGTGGGCCCAGTGTGGCGCGGGGGTTTGCTGACAGGCGGCTGGACCAGGGCTGTGGCCAGGCACAGACACTCAGGGTGTGACCTGCAGGCTGTTTGGCCCAGGTTGGGAGCTTCTGCACAGGACTGTGAGGCACCCCAGGCTGCAGGGCAAGTGGTGACCCAGCCTCTCCCTGGCTGGGATCGCACCCTGGAACGTTTGGTTCCCACACACTGGCTCACAGGGGGTTTTCCAGAGACGGAGACAGAACTTAGGACACTCAAAGGCTGAGTTTAAACAGATTCATGACCTTCATTTTGATTCAAACAGACAGGACCTGCTCTCAGTGCGGGTGGGACCCCCAACCCCATAGGGAGGGCCTGGAAGGGTCACTGGCTACTAGACTCCTCTGTGGAAGAGGGATGATTTCTGGTGTAAATGTTATACCAATAAAAACTAGCAGGATCTTATTAAGAGGGATAAGGCAAAGATGCCACATTTATTGTGAATACAATAGTAAAGCAAAAGACAAAAGCAAACAACGTTGTTTTACTACTTATTTCTATCACTACTTATTCCTTATACACACACACACACACACATTCATCCACACAATCATTCATTCAGGTTCTGTATAGATGTTATAGTTACCAGCCTAGCCGTTGCTCATGCCAAGTTACTGGCCAGGTATCTTGGTCATGAGGAAGGAGCCGAGTCTGTGTCAGATGCATCTGATGCTCCTGGAGGCTGGCAGCAGAACCACAGACTCAAAGTCCTTATTCTTTAGAGTCCAGTTTTATAGGGATTTTTCCCTATGTTCGTTCATAGGAGTTGCTTCATTCTGCTGTTGCTAAATCAATCAGCAGATGGCTGGCTCCATGTTATTAGATGTTTTGTTTTTCCTTCCTTTGAGGTGTGGTGGGTGGATTCCAGTTTGCCCTCCGGGGGTCATCTGGTTGATCCCACTTGACACCTTCTTCAGCCGACACTGAATTCTTCAGGCTGGTAACTCCCTAACCATTCATTCACATACATTCTCTATCTTAATCACATCTATTTCACTGTCTCTTTATCTTTTGGGGTGTGACCAATTTATGTGAGACTCCCTGTCTTTTAACAATCAAAGATAAAGTGAGATGAAAACTTACGGAGGGTGGGGGTCTCTATTTATACACTATAACAGCTACTGTTTTGGCTTACTTAGAGTTAATTAATGTTTAACAAGTTTTATACAAAGTATTTCTTTGAGCAGGCTTCACACAGACAGCTGGTGGCTTGCAGGTTAGAATCACAAATTTACTTTTAACATAAACCTTTAGTTATAAGGCATCAGTTAACAATAAGTCATTTTTCATATAAATCATGTTTAATATAAACCTTCTTTAATATCCCTACATATTTAGTGAGGGGGAAATTTTAGTGATTTTTATACATTTTCTCTATAATGCTTTTGCCCTAGAATAAATGTATCAGCTGAGAAAGGGCCGTGAGCTGGCTTGTAACAGCTGCCACGTGCTGGGCATTGTGCTCAGAGTGGAAGCAAAGCGCAGGCGCTGGCTTTTAGACAGACTGGCTTGCTGGGACGTCGCAGTGTATGAACGGGAGCTGTGCAGCTTTAAGGGCCCCGGTCAGGGAGTGAGACGGGGTCTCTGCCCAGAGACTGGGGGTGGCTGGAGACTCAAGCTCTGACCTGATGGAGGTGGGATAGAGATCCAGTTACCCTGAAACCGTGACAGTCTCCCCGAGAGAAGGGTCACACACCACGCCATTAAGGTAACTGACAACTAGGCCTGGACAAAACCCTGGAGACAGACTAAGAACCAAGATGCAGCATGGAAGGGCCATGGAGGGAACCGGAGCCAGGCTGTCTCACATTTAGTCTCCGAGTGTCTTAAGTTCATGAATCCCCTTTCTTCACAGGGGTATCAGGTTTACTGCAGATCCATTTCCTCAGTGTCCTGCAGCTGGAGCTGCTGGCTGTGAGGTCTCTGTCCAGGTACGCACAGTTTGCTCCGCCTTGTATTTGAAACCTGTAACCCAGAAGCAATTGAAGCTAGAGTCAGTGTGTGCCAGGCACAGACCAGGGGGTGACGCCCCAAGTCAGGGAGGGGGAGCTGCTGCACTCTCAGCCCCTCAGGATCCCCCTTCCTGCACCAGCACCAGGCCCCACTCCCGGCAAGAGGGGACGTTAAAGCAGCCAGTGGGGCATTTCCATTGCCTCTGACCAATGCAGAGAAAAAGAGACTCACCGATGGTCAAACTTGGTCCCATTGGCCCATTGCCAGACCTGGCCCGAGTCCTTCCGGAGGCCGATCCAGTGGTCCAGTTTGCCTTCGTATGGCAGCAGAGAACCCTTAGAAACCCAATAAAAGCAATCAGCTGTGTTAGGCCCTGACTCTGCTGCTCCCCACCTTGGGCAGCAGGGGATTCTTCTTTGAGATGTGTGTCCCTACGGGTGCTCCACTCTCGAGGTTCAGGGGCGCATATACACCTAATCGGAGATTTTTGGTAGCAGTGTCCCTTGAGACTGTGCATGGGCCCTCTCTCCCTCATGGTCTGCCTCCAGGCTATTTAGCACTGCACAGGCGAACCCCCCTCACTTCCTTCTCTACTGCCTTTGGACTCAGACGGCATGTCCTCCCTTCCTTATCTGTGTCATCAGCATAAGTAGTGTTTGTTTTATTCTAACTACTTTTAAGGAGAACAAAAGTAACAAAACAATCATTAGCCTAGTAGACTCTCTTTTTTTTTTTAAACTGGAAAAAAAAAATTGAGTAAAGAGGACTTTCTTCTGCATTCCTCCCTGCTAGAGGCTGACAACCCCCTGCCCAGGGGCAGGCCTGGCTCTTTCTGCTCCAAGCAGTGCCTCTCTGGCCAGGAGTCAGTTCCTGTAATGGCCAGACACTCACAGTGCCAGGGAGAGCCTCACAGAAGTGCACAAGGTGAGTAACTTCCTCTTTCTAGAGGCCTCTTTCATTGTTATTGGTTGAAGGGATCAGATAAATGTTAACCCTTCACCCTCCCCCATCCTCTTTTTTGGGGCTGTGGCACCTACTGTAGCAGAAATTGAGCTGCAAGGTCACTGTTCACCCAGCAGCCCCTTCTCAGAGCACAGCAGGGCCAGGAGGGAGAGGGAGCTGCAGGGGGAGGGCAGACTGATCCCTCCCACCAGGGCAGGTAAATTGATGGGAAGAGGCCTAAAGCAGACCTCACCTCCAGCTGGATTCCCCCCACCCCACCCATGAGGAAACCCTGGGGCTGGGCTGAGCTGGGGGGCAGGTTCTCACCCCCTGCAGCCCATTGGCCTGGAGCTGACTGAGCCAGCCTAGCTCTGCACAGGACGAGTCTCCCATCTGGGCTCTGGCAGATGCAGGGTTGGGGAAGTTGAAGCCCCAGGTCCAGCCAGGATTCAGCTGCCAGAACCGCACTGACTCTGGCTGCCCAGCCTGGGAGGCACCCGGGCTCCTCTCGGCCCTACAGGGGCTGAGCCCAGCCTGACTCCAGCCCTGTCTGTGGTGCCAGCGATCGCTGGGCTTGGCACAAAGCATCTAACCGGCTTCTCACCAGCTCCTGCGGACTCTCAATCCCAGCCAGGGAGGCAGCGTGTGACGAGCAGAAGCTCTGGCTGTAGGTCCAGTTCCCTTCGGCCTTAGAAAAATAGTAACATTTCCCTTGGATCCGGATCCAGCCGTCCGGGCAGCAGGGGGCAGCAGGGGGGCATGGAGGAGGCTGCTTAGATGTTACCACTAGAAAACACAAAGCACAAGGCGAGAGATCGTCCCATCTCTCATCTCTGTGGAGAACGAGCAGGGACAGAAACAAGAACTGCCCGATGGGATCAGACTGATGGGAGAGACGGGCCAGTCTGAGAGTGGCCAGCAGCAGCTGCTTCAGAGGCCACGGCCCAGCAACCCGACAAGCAGCGTGGCTGGAGTTTGTTATGACTCACACACTGCGGCAGTGCCAGAGGCCAACCAGGCCAAGCCCCCATCGGGCTGGGGATGTACAGAGTGTGCAGCCAAGGGAATGGGGAAGGTGAGAGCAAGGGTGGAGTGTGTCTGGCAGGGGCGCTGGAACTGGGGTGGTAAGGGGGGGCCATGCCCCCCCCCCATGTTTTAATGTGGGGGGCCCAGGCCTGCCCACTTGTTAACCTGGGCGTAGAGCCTTGGGCAGGCACAGTGATGGTGGCGGCAGGGGCTGCACTTCAGGGCCGGGGAGCTGAGAGGGGGATCAGCTCCCCTGCCATGATGCGCAGCCCCTGCTAGCAGCACCAGCCTCTTCCTGGTGGGGGTTACAAGCTGTCTCTACAGCCACAGTTTCATTAAAGGAGGCTCCCAGGCACAAATTCAGAGGCTGGGTTTGCATGAAGACACCCACACTCCGTATCTCCCAGGGCAGCACAGCTCCTTGCTGGCTGTAAACAACAAAGGTGGACACAGTTTGGAAGTGCCACCACCGCACTGAATCCAACACCTAGGGGCCCAAGGCCCAAGCCGATCTCTGGCACCCAAGGGGTTGCAGGGAGGCTGTCTGCTGTTGCCGTTTGTGGATACAGCAAGGAGCCATGACCCAGTGCAAACCCCAGAAGGGCAAGAAATCATTAAAGGTCCCAGGGAACAACAGGAGTCAATGGGATGAATTGAGCAAGGGGGGACAATTCAGGCTGGCGCTGAGGAGACGATCCTGAGCCATGAGGTGGTCTGAGAATCTGGGATATTGCAACCCCCTGCAGTCTCTTTGGGGACCAATGTCCTTCCGAGTCCCCGACACCTGGCCAGGCCAGAAGCCAGAGCCGGGGTGTGGTAAGAGCCGCCTGGGGAACCTGGGCTGCTGTGGGGAGCCCCAGACACTCCACCGGCCCTGGGGGGAAAGGAGTGGGGGAGGGGCCACAGTTCCTGCACTGGTGCTCTGCCTCCCCCCGCCCCCCCAGCAGGTCCCACGCTCCTGCTGCCCAGCACATGGATTCTCGTACAAGGCTAACGGCAGTGTCATGTGCTCACACCTTCCACAGCCACATCTACAGAGCTGGGCAGCTCAGTCCAGGAGGCAGCGCAGGGTGAACACCGAGCGGGTCATTTCTGTGACTGATCTCATGGGAGCAGGTACAATAGGCAAGGGCAGAATGTTAGAAGTTCAGAGCCCCCAAACCACCAGCAGGCGGCAGCAGAGAAGCTGCCAGACCTGCTGGGCCCCAGACAAGGACACCTTGAAGACGAGGGGCCGTCAGATCCAACAGCCTCTCTGAGCGGGTTTCCCTCCTCACCCATCTCGTGTATCAAAGCCTCAGATCCCCTGGAACGCAGCCTGCAACGTGTGACTACACTGAGGGGAATGTGGGAGCAGTGAGAGCATCTTCTAATAACCCCAGCGAGCAGCACCCAGACCCCTCGCCCAGCTGCTAAACCCTCCAGAACCCCACTGATAACCCCACAGCCCCACACCTTGCTGCACAATAGAGTGACTCTCACACTGAATGGAAATAGCCTGTAATCGCACATCCCGTACGCACCAACTGGCCAAGTTTAACGCCCCTGGGGAGCCTTCCCTTTGGAGATCCCTGACCCCGGGGGTTAAATTCTCAGCAGCACCACTGCAGTGATGGGGGCTCCCCGCCACAGCTGAATAAATCTCACACCAGCAATGCTGTAGCCCCTGCCAGCCCTGCTGTGGGGACAACCAAGGGGAGGAGAGGCAGGAAGGTCAAGCCAGGCCAGGCCAGGAATCTCAGAGCACTGAGCTGCAGACAAGTTACCCTGCTCAATGAAGATCGGACACTGGATCCATGTCAGTCCATCCACCCAAACAGGTGTGAAAAGAGAGTCCCTGAGTGTAAAAGGGAGCAACAGAGGGGCTGGAATCGGGAAAAGAGCGACTGTCTTGTGTTCGCTGCCCTGGACGACTGGGGCTCAGGAGATCTGGATTCAGTTCCAAGCTCTGCCAGACTCCCTGCCTGACCCAGAGCAAGTCCCTGAGGCCGGATCCACAAAGGGACGGAGGCGTTTGCCAACACCGAACTTTTACTAGCCTAGGAAATCCCTGGAACAACAACGGGACCCACAGGGCCTGAGCTGGGTGCCCCACACAGTGAAGTGGGGGGGAGAGCAGGGCATAAGAACGGGATCCACAACAGCCAGTGCACTAGACAGGGGCTGCCCAAGCCAGCCAATAGGAGACAGTGACAAGCCTGTGCCTTCCACCCCGCCCCCCTCAGAGCTCAGCACCTCAGCCCTAGAGGGGACCCCCTGCCCTGGAGTCAGGTACCTAAGTCAGTTCTTGGGAGAGCGAGTGCAGCAGGCACCTAAATCCACTGAAAATGGCTGGACGGGGGGGGGGGCAGAGAAGACGACCTCCCCGATCACCTTTAACCCACTGGCAGGGCTCTCACCCCGACGTGAGACCCTGCCTCAGTCCCCTCTCCCTGGTGAGCAGGGATTGGAGAACAGGGGGTCCCACCTCTCAGGTGGGCGCCCTACTGACTAGATCAGAGGGATTCTAACTCTCTGGCCCGATTAATATTTAATTATTCAATCAAAGCAGAGCAACTTCAGCAGGAAATATTGAGACACACACCCCCCATCAGACTGTCCAACAGCTCAGTGGCTGGGCACTCCCCGGAGAGGTGGGAGACCCCTGGTCAGATCCTGTCTCCCCTCAGACAGAGGGGACTGGAACTGGGGTCTCACATCCCAGGGAAGGGCCCTATCACTGGAGCAGGGTTAAGGGTGGTGGGTTTTCTTGTCCCCCACCTGTTTCACCCTAAGCACACCTGCCAGATCCCGCCCCACGGGTTCGACAGGCCTCTGAGTGCCAAGAGCCAAGCAGCAGCACACGCCAAGAGGCAGAACATGAAGTGTCGTCCCGATTCCCCAGGTGAGCTCAGGCGCCCCCAGGTTCAGCGGCAGCCGGGCAGGGGGTTGGCAGATCACAGGGTGCCTGAAACTGGGACTTCGGCCCTTTAGTGCCCTTTGTGGAACTGGGCCACGGTGCCTTGGCTCCCCTGCCACAAAACAAGGACAAGGACACATCCCTGCCTCACAGGGGTGTGCGGAGAAATCCGTTAGTGTCTGTGATGCTCTCAGGACTGACAGCGATGAGGGGTAGGGGAACCATGAAAGAGCCTAGAGAGACTCCTGTCTGACCTGACTGCTAAAGCAGAGAGGCCGGGGAGAGATGAGGTGGAGCTGTGAGCCGCAAAGGAAGAAAGCTCCACACCCAGAGACTGAATCATCGGGGGTTGGGAACTTACCTATCAAAGCTGCTACTAGAGCGATGATGACGACCATTGTAACCACGATTATGGCTCTGAGGGTAACTGGACGATCCCATACTGCAGGTTTCCTGGAGCTGGAATTAGCTGGATGATCTGGAAGACCAAAACCTGTTAATGCTCCTGGGGTGACTCAGACCAGAATTATTTGCCATCAGGCTCTGATCAGACACACACCAGATATTTATTTTGACATCTTAAATGGTTCTGTCCCTGCTCTGGACACAAACATTAACTCCAACTCCCATCCAGACTGCGAAGGAGAACATCACTCCCCAAATCACCACTGTGTGGTTAATTAGCCCAATTAATCCCCAGAAAGGACCCTGCAGAATTCAGAAGGATTTGCCTGAGGGTGGAGGATGATCAAGGGCCTGGAAAATCCATGACAAGAGTTTGAAAAGCCTGGGATTGTTCGCCATGGAGAGGAGGTGACTGAGAGGGGACAGGATAAACTGTCTACGCAATAACAGATGGGACAGAAGGCAAATTGGGAGCTTTTGTTGATAAAGGCGTGGGCCCAGGGCCGGTGCAACCACTAGGCAAGCTAGGCGGTCGCCTAGGGCGCCAAGATTTGGGGGTGTCCGGGATTTTTCCTCCCCTTCCTTCCCCTCACACAGAGTGCGGCACGGCTGATTAGGTGCCTGGGCCTGATTTAGCTGCTCCCATTGGCCTCCAGCAGGCAGAGTCCCTCCACCACTTCCCCCCTCCCCCTGCCTCAGCGTCTTGTCGCCAGCACTTCACTCCATGTGGAGCCAGCATCTGACCGGCCTGGGCCTGGTAAGGGGAGTTCTGGGGGGCCCTCAGGGGGCAGTGGTGGGGAGAGGGATCAGAGCAGTCAGAGGGTTAGATGGGTCAGGATTCTAGGGGTCCTGTCAGGGGGCGGAGAGTGGCTGGCTGGGACGTGGGAGTCCTGGGGGTCTGTCTGCGGGAAAGGATGTGGATAAAGGTTGGGGCAGCCAGGGGACAGGTAGGGTCCTAGGGGGGCAGTTAGGGTGGGGGGGGGTCTCAGGAGGGGTCAGTCAGAGGGCAAGGAGTGGGGGGGTGCTGGGGGTTCTGAGGGAGGCAGGAAGGAGGAGGGAGTGGATGGGGGCTGGACTCAGGTGGGGCTCTACCACCACCCCCACACCCAGTCCTTTTTGACTGCTGAAATATGGTAACTCTAAAAAAGGCGGTGCCCTGGCTTGGCAGTGAGGAGCCGCCTTCCGGAGGCACCGGAGAGCCAGAGTGTTGGCTAGCAGTGCTGCCACCTTTGCAGGGCTGCTGCCCCCCTGCACCGCGCCGGCTCCTCCATGGCTGGGGCTTGCCGCTGCAAGCAGCACGCTCTGGTTCTCTGGTGCCTCCGGAAGGCGGCTCCTCCCTGCCGAGCTGCTGCAGCAGCCCAAGCCTGGCAAACCCAGTGAATGGACTTGGGGCGGGGGCTGCCGGGGTGGGCTGGGCTCGCGGGGGGTATGCACCTTCCAGGGGCGGGGAGGGGGGAACCTGGTCTGGGGAGCAACTCCTGGGCATGGCTGGCCCCTGGGGTCTATAAAGGCTCATTGGGATTTGCCTCTCAATGAACCGATGTGCAGGGGAGGAGGCGGGGGCGCAAGTTTTGCCTAGGGCACAAAATATCCTTGCACCAGCCCTGTGTGGGCCATCCCTGCACGCTCCCTTGTGGCCTGGTGTGGCACTGTGGGTGCACCCCTCCTTAATGTCCCTTGATTGGCAGCAGTACGTTTGCTTTTACAGCCTAAGGCCAGGAGCCGCCAACATTAATTAACAAAACAGCTCGTCCCCTTTTAATAAGGCTTCAGGACAGGAGCAATTTCAACAAACAGTTCATATGGTCCTCACCTCAGGACCCTGGGTCAGGTATCCCAAAGTTAACGTCCATCAAACCAAGTCTCAGGCTGATTAGGTTGGTCTCCTAGAGCCTGTGAGAAACCATCACCTGCTGCAGCCTGCTTGGCTTCTACTCCCCTCTCTCCTTCAGCTGCCTCTTCCTCTTCAAATAGCCCAGGCCTATGGTGGGGCAGGGCCAGCTTGATTACACCTGTGCCAGATGTAGCCTCCTGCCTGTCCCTTAAAGGGGTAGTTATCGCCTTCCCGATGTTCTCCTTGTCTCAGAACACAAGAACACGGGGCTATTCAATGAGATTAAAAAAGTGGGAAAGGAACTATTTTTTCCAGCCTATGTATGATTAGACTGTGGAACTCACTGCCACAGGAAATTGATAGAAAGAATTTAGGAAAAGTTAAAAAAGGGATTGAGCATTTATATGGTTAACATGAATATCCAGAGTTGTCATAATTAACCACCAAAGGTTGGCAGGAACTTTGGAAGAGCCTCCTCCATCCCAGGGAGAACTGGAGTTCAATCTTAGCAAATCCTCTTCCCTAGCACCCAGAGACACATCTGAGGGCATAAAATTCACTGGCAAAACACATATGAATGTGTGGCCATGCTCGGAGGCAGGGCTCTGCATAGGTTATGAGTGCAAACACCTCAGCTCACACGCTGGATGGACAAACCACCAGACGAGAAGAGCAGTGACAGGAGCGACCTAGGGAGACGTGAGCCAAACATTTTCAGAAGGACAGAACACATACAGTCCTAAATACCATACGTGCAACTGCCACACAAGAAAGCACGTGCAGCACAGGCGGAGTCCATTGGAGCAATACAGCCCCTGCTGCATGGGGCGGGGAGAGGAGAGGCAGCATCTCTCTCCAGCCTGTTCCTAGGCAGGGAAGCTCCCGTTACCTCGTTCTCCTGAACCCTTCAAGTCTATGGAGCTGTTAAGAAGCTGTCCAGGAGGATCTGCTTCTTCTCCCTTCCGCATCTCTCCTCTCAGGGAGGCAGCGGTGGGTGCCGGACTCTCATCAACTCGGAGCCAGCTGCAAGAGATGGCTCTATGCAGTCATGGCAGACTCAATTCCAGCCAGTGCAGTGTCCCTGGCTTTGGCTCCTCTCCCAGCTGACCTAGAATCTGCAATGACACAGTCAGGACAGCATAAGGGTCAGTGGGTTTGTTTGTGGTGTCCCATCCCCCATTCATCAGAACGAAAGCCCAGAGCACGAATAGTGCAGTAACCAACTTCCTCCTGTGCCATCAGGCCCCTCGTTGAAGATTCCCCATTTCCTCTCACTCCTCAGTTGGGAGTTGGGCAGGAGAGGGGCACACGGACGCAGGGTGCGGGGTGCAGGCAGGGATGTGCACACGCCGTGTGTCTGGTGTGCCCTGGTACACGATGCAGAGCCGTGCGTAGTGCCTCCCCCTGCACTGGCAACTCCGGGAAGTTGGAGGGGGGGTGAGCTTGAGAAGCAGCTTTGGGAGGGGCACAGACACAGCACCTTGGAAGGGCTCTAAGGGACCCTCTCCCCCCCGCGCTGGTGGCTGGGCCGGGCCCGGCCCGTGTCCCTCCGCAGGCCGCTCCGCTCCCGCACCAAGGGCCGCTCTTGCTGCGAAGTTCCGCCGCCCCGCGCGCGGCCGGATTCCGCTTTTCTCTGCCTCCCCGCCCCTCGCACCGCCGCCATGATGTGGGGGGGCAACAGCCCCCGCCCCCCTTCGGCCCCCGCCTGGGCCCTGCTCCCCCCAACCCCGGGGAACCGGCTCCTGCGGCCCCGGCCCCGCTCTCTCCGCCCGGCTGCGCCGCGTCCCCCCAGCGCGGCTCCCGGGGACAGGCGGCAGCCGGAGCCCAAGGCTCAGTGGGGGGAGTGGGGGTGCCGGGGGGTAGCTGCGTCCCTGGCGCTGACTCAGCGCGTCCCTGGCCCGGCTCGGAGACACGCGCGGCCCGGCCCGGCCCTCACCTGAGACCCGAGCGGGCAGATCCAGAGCCCTGCGCAGCCCCCAGGATGTGACCCGCCACAAAGCGAGGCCGGACCCTCCCGTCCCATTTCTGATTGGCTCCCAGTCAGAGCCGAGCCAATCGGCGCCCACCCCAGGACGGACGGTCCCGCCGTCGCTCCCTGACCCAGGGGACAAGCCGGGGCCCGCACTGCGGGGTGCAGAACCCGCTCCCCGCCCGCTGTCTGTGCGCGCTGGGGAAGAGGCGGCAGGTTGGAGAACGATCCCAGCTACACAGAGCTAATGACGGGGGGTAAATGGGCTGCTACCGCTCAGGAAAGATCTTGGCGTCACTGAGCGGATGTTTTCAAAGAACAACACTGAGCAGCGGCCGCCACACCAGCTCACAGCCTGTTAGGAACGGGAGAGAGAGTTTCTGTTTTATCACAATGCCACTTGTTAAATCCAGCCCCCCCCCCCCCCCCCCCCCACACACACACCTTCCACACTGCGTGCAACTCTGGCAGCCCCATCTAACATGGAGAGACTGAGGAAGGTCCAGGTGCAGCAGTGCCCAGCCACAGATTCCCCAACAAACAGAGGGGAAGCCCTGTACGAATGACACTCAACACGGACACACCCCCAATAACAGAACAAAAAACTCTGAAACGAGCCAACCCACCAGTTCAAAAAAGTGAAAACAACCTGCCCCATGCAGAGTTTTACCTTGTTAGGCCTGAATAAAGATGTAGCACAAAACCAGTTGTGCCAACCTGACTGAAGTCAAGCATCTAGAGGTTTCTGGGTAATCTCAGAGTGGAAAATACTGAGAAGCAGCATTGTCTCACAAAGCCCTGGGAAACAGTGAGATCAGTGAAGGGGCTGGGACCAGCTGTGTTATGTTGAGAAACAAACTGTCTGAAGAACTGATAAGAAACACAAGCATCTCACAGTTCTGACTCTAACTCCTTGGTTTAGTGTTTGGTGTGTTTTAACTCCCTCACATTCCTAACCTTTGGCGCTTGTTGAGATATTAACAATTCAATATTGTAGAGACTAGGCATGCGTATATATTAAAAGGTGTCTAATTTCTAGTTGTTAGACAAAGGGGGTGGGTTGCTCTAGTAAATGATCTATGACGTAATAAAACTGTCTATATAAGCTAATACTAAGCTGTAAAGAGGCGTCTGGTTCTCTTCGGATACGAGCTGTTCTTTTACTGACACGTGCACTTGTCAATAAAGAACTTGTGATCGGACCTTGCTGGTGTTGCCTGTCTCTCTGCGGTCAGACAACGAACTTCGCTGTTGAGGTTCGAGTCCCCGACAACCTCAAAAGGGAAGAGTGCAGGAGACTCCATGAAGACCACTAGGGGCTTAACTATTGATTTTACATGGAAAGTGCATAGACACCACAGTGCAGGGCCGCCCAGAGGGGAGCAAAGGGGGCAATTTGCCCCGGGCCCCTGGCTCCGCAGGGGCCCCCAAGAGAACAGCGGAGGCTCCCGCCTCCGCCCCTCTCCTGGAGCCTTAGCACATCAAGCGGCGTGTCTCAGCTGGGGCCTCTGAGCCCCGCCCCGCCCCGCGCCGCGTGGGGAGGGGGCGAGGCTGGGAGCTTCGGCCTGAGCTCTGCTCCCTCCGCTGGGCCCGGAGCTCCCAGCCCCGCCCCCTCGCCACCCGGTTCTGAGCGGGGCGGAGCTCAGGCGCCGCCGGAGACACGCTGCGGCTGTTCAGCCGAGGCACTGAGGCTGCGCGTGAGGAGGGAGCCGGGGGTAAGAGGCTGGGACCGGGGGGGTTGGCTAAAGGGCAGGGAGCCCTGGAGACAGTCAGGGCAGAGGTTGGGGGAGGGGGCAGGGAATGGGGGGGTTTGGATTGTGGGTGTTCTTGGGGGGGGGTGGATAGGGTCAGGGCCGCCCAGAGGGGGCGGGGCAAGAGGGCGCAGGAGCTTCTTCGCTCCCGGTCTTTGCCGTCGGGGGGTCCTTCCGCTCCGGGGTGGAAGGACCCCCCCACTGGCGAATTACCGCCGAAGCGGGACCCGCCGCTGACGTGCAGACCGGTCTTCGGCGGTAATTCGGCGGCGGGGGGCCGTTTCGTTCCGTTCCGGGACCCGCCGCCAAAGTGCCCCGAAGACCCGCGGCGGGGACCCCCCGCTGCCGAATTACCACTGAAGACCGGGCTGCACGTCGGCGGCGGGTCCCGCTTCGGCGGTAATTCGGCGGCGGGGGGGTTCCCGCCGCGGGTCTTCGGGGCACTTTGGCGGCGGGTCCCGGAACGGAAGGGCCCCCCCGCCGCCGAAGACCCCGGGGCCCCGGAATCCTCTGGGCGGCCCTGCCACAGTGAAGAGTGTCAGTACGGAACAGTAAAGTGAGACAGGCAGTTCTCCTTCTGGGGAGAGAAACAGAGACAAAGGAAAACACTGATTCCCACGGAGGATGCTCAGATACTGCGGAGGATGGGCAGCTCAGACAGGTGCTAGTCACACCACTTAACCAGCACACAGATCCCACAGGGATGGTGGGTACAATAACCTGAATAACCACAGCAGCCGCGGGGAGCCCAGAGCCCTTTAAATCTCAGCCGCGGCCGGGATTCAAAGGGCCGCTGATTGCCCCCTCCACGGACCCCTGCCCTAAATGCCCCCCAGGACCCCCACCCCCTATCTAACACCGCTGGTCCTTGTCCCCTGATACTCCTCTCCCAGGACCCCACCCCTTATCTAAATGCCACTGCTCCTTGTCCCCTGATTGCCCCCTCCCGAGACCCCTGCCCCTAACTGAACCTTGGGACCCCAGCCCCTATCTAAGCCTCCCTTCTCCTTGTCCCCAACTGCCCCCTCCTGGGATCCCCCCAACTTCCCCTCAGGACCTCACCCCCTACCTGTTCCCTGATGAACCCCTGGGACTTCCATGCCTAGCCAACTGCTGCCTATCCCCTGACTGCCCCCCCGAACCTCCGCCCGATCCAACCCCCCCTGCTCCCTGTCCCTTGACTGCCCCCCGGAACCCCCTACCCCTTCTCCAACTCCCAGCCCCCTTACCGTGCCACTCAGACCAGCGTGTCTGGCTCCATGCAGCTCCAGACACGTTGCTGCCATGCTCCCCCGTCCCCAACACCTGCCTTCCAGATTTGAACACCTCAAAATTCAGGAGTGGTCAAGCTCAGTTTGGGCAGCTGTTACTTCATTTCTCCCAAATCAAATATACTGATCCACTGTAACTTGCTGTAGAAAAAGTAGGATAAAATTGAGCAAGAAATGCTTATTAGGACTGGAATTGCTATTTTCAACAGCCATTGCCTTTTTGTTTGTTTAAAAGGAAGACAGTGATACTGCATTGGCAAATTCCCCATAGAAAGAAAGAGTGGAACAAAAGAATAATAAAGGCACCTCAACTTTTACTCATTCATGGAGGACAGTCTTATAAGATGCATCCAGATATCCTCTAATCACACAAGCTGAAAACTGTCCCACTTTACTGCTGCTCTGTAACCATATGGGAACCAATCTTGTCTGTGTTCTGTGCACGTACAAAATTCCTGCTGAATCACCCGCCCTGGGAGTGAGTTATCAGTGACCCAGGGCTGGGGGGGGCCACTGGTGGGGGGGAGCCCAGGGCTGGGGCAGCAGCGGGGTGTGGGGAGGGCACTGGTGGGGAGGAAAGGGGGAACTCCAGCGCTGGGGCGGCAGGGGGTGTGGGTGGGGGGAGAGCCCAGGACTGGGGCAGCAGGGGGGTACGGGTGGAGCCCAGGGCTGGGAAGGGGGACAGCCAAATTTTGTTTTGCTTGGGGCAGCAAAAAACCTAGAGCCGGCCCTGCCGGGTTCCCCCAGCCGCCGGAGCCCCGGGCCCTTTAATTTGCCCCTGAGGGCTCCCAGCCACCTCTTCAGCTGGGAGCCCCTGGTTGATTTAAAATCAAGTATCACCTCCCCACCCCCAACCTTCCTTTTTGGCCCACAGCTGTTTTGGTGGGGCGGCGCTGGGGAAGGAGGGTTTGTTTCTGCAGGGCTGGGCGGTGCTGGGGCAGGGTGTTTCCGCGGGGCCAGGAGATGCTGGGGAGGGGGGGGTGTTTCCGCAGGGCCGGGAGATGCTGGGGGGGGGGTGTTTCCGCAGGGCCGGGAGGTTTCGGCCCTCAGCTGTTTTCTTTGGACGAATGTGGCCCTCGCCGCTTTACGAGTTGTGCAGGCCTGGGATAGGCCTTGCTCCCTCCCAGCGCTGGGAAATCAACAAACTCAGGAGAACAGGGGAGCTACAGAGTGAACTGGTTTGTAACCTTCACCAGAGCAGCCAGGCCTGAATCCCTGGGGTCATTCCGAAGGGAAGCCACTCACCTGATTCCCGCCTGTTTCTGTGATCCCTGACCCCTTCCTAAGCTATCAGATGTCCCAGCAGATGATGGGCAGCCTAATCCTCCCCAGTAGTGAAACTGACTGTCATTTCCTGGGACGAATGATGAGCTGGTCTCTGAGCTGAACCTGAGGGGAGAGAGCAGAAAGATCCTCTAAAGAATCCATGGTACCTACAGAGAACCAAGACTGGGAACAGAGTTTGTTTGAGCAAGAGGAGAGTGACTGGATAATACTTATCTGATCAGTCAGTGCTCAGTGAGAGTCTGTCCATAGGCCCCAGGAATGTTCCTGCAAAGGAAGTAACAGAAAGTTATTAAGCAAAGCTCAGACTTTAAAGCCAGAAGGGACCATCATGATCATCTAGTCTGACCTCCTGCCCATTGCAGGCCACAGAACCTCACCCACCCACTCCTGTGATAGACCCATCTCCTGAGGATCAAGTCAATAATCCATTGGAAGGAGTTCTGTGGTGGTTTTGGATGCAATGAAAGGGCTGTTTTAAGGTGTTGATCATGAAGTAATGTTATCCCACAAATTACTAATAGTTTGGAGAAGCACAGATTGGTAGGCTGAACTTTTCCATTGCTCTATCAATGCTAACTCAGGAAAGCGACCCCTAGCACCGCTCCCTACACACTGTTTTAGTCACACTGTAGGTCTTGCTGGAACCGTAGACATAACTAAGAGTATGAACCAGAGTAGGCTTTGGCAAAACAACAACACACAAGGTGTCAGCTAACCAGGAAAGCAAGTTCCTGACCTGAGAGGATGGTGCAGAAACACAGAGTTCTCAAGTAACTGTGTAAACACCATAGGCGTGCGCAGCCCATTTCATTAGGGTGTGCACCCAGGGAGCCCCGCCCCTGCCCTAGTCCCGCCCCCATCCACTCCCGCCCACTGACTTCCCCCCCCCTCAGAACCCTCTGCTCCTTGTCCCCTGACTGCCCCCCTAGAACCCTACCTGTCCCCTGACTGCCCCGACCCTTATCCACATCCCCGCCCCCAGACAGACCCCCGGGACTCCCATGCCTATCCAACCACTCCCCGCCCCCTGACAGGATCCCCAGAACTCCAGACCCATCCAACCCCCCTGCTCCCGGCCTCCCCAATCCCTCTCCACACCCCTACCTCCTGACAGCCCCCCCAGAACTCCTGACTCATGCAACTCCCTCCCCAGCTCCTTCTCCCCTGACCACCCCCTCCAGAGACCCCTCCCACTAACTGCCCCGCCCAGGGCCTTCCTTGCTCCCTGTCCTCTGACTGCCCTGACTCCTATCCACCCCCTAACCCCTGAGAAAGCCTGGGACTCCCATGTCCCATCCAATACCCCCTGCTCCCTAACCACCCACCCCCTGGGATCCCACCCCCTATCCAACCCACCCTGTCCCCTGACTGTCCCCACCCCTTATCCAACCCCCGTGGCCCCGGAGCATGTCTGACTTCCCGCGAAGCCAAATGCTGCCCCGCGGGAGTGTGCAACCCCGGCCCCCAGAGTGCTGCGTGTGCGGCAGCATGGCTCCAGGGGACGGGGGAGCATGTCTGCCTCACCGTGGAGCCTAACACTGCCCCGCGGGAGTGCGCAGCCCTGGCCCCCAGAGCGCTGCACGTGCCAGCACAGCTCCAGAGGGGGGAAGGCGGGGGAGGGGCCGGGAACTTGCTGCATTCGGCCAGGTGCTCCGGCCCGGGAACACAGACCCCGCGGCTTGCCACGCCGGGGAGTGGGGCCATTCGCCCACCCCTGCATTAAGGGGTGCCTGGGCACACCCAGCACACCCCATGCGCACGCCTATGGTAAACACATTCCTAAGAGATGGTCCAGGAAGACCCAGACCCCTTGTAAAGATAAAGAGGGGATGGCAGGATAATGAATGAGGATGTTTTGTTGGATGTACAAGGATAAGGATGATAACTAACAATATCTAGAGTTTCAGAGTGGTAGCTTGTTAGTCTGTATCAGCAAAAAGAACAGGAGAACTTGTGGCGCCTTAGAGACTAACAAATGTATTTGGGCATAAGCTTTTGTGGGCTAAAACCCACTTCATTGGATGCCTGCCGAATATCTAGAGTATAATATGCATTTTTTTGTATCAATGTATAAAAGGAGAAGTCATAGGAGGGGCATCTTTGTACCGGCCTAGGGGACAGTGTTATAATATGTTGATTGAGCTGATACCTTGTTGGGGGCATGCCCCAGGGTACCTGTAACATTGAGCCAGGGCACTTTGTCAATGACAAACCTGCCGAGTACCTTCGCCACCAAACCAAGCCTGTGTCTCTCTTTATAATCGAGGTCTGCCGAATCATCTCGCCACGGTTTCTGCTAGTGCAGCTAACACCTGAGCTCCAAGAACAGCAGCACTAATACCACACAAGTGGATCTTTGCATACCCTAGGGGACTCCATAATGGCAGACAGTTATTAATATTTTATTAATAAGAATAAAACCTAAGCAGAGCACAAGCAAACAATAAATGGTTACTCCGGTTACCTTTTTTACAGAGAAATGTTAAATAGGACTGATTAAGTATTTTCTGTCAAAACTTTTTGATAGAAAAATGGGTTTGTGGCTAAACAAAACCAAAGTTCCATTGATGTGTCGCAGAAGCAGGGCCAGGCAAAGTGGTTGCTCCCTTTTTATTCTTGTTTTGATTTGTTTAAACTGTTTTGTTGCTGCTGTTTGGGCGCTGGCATGAGCTGAAATTAACAGGCTGAGCTGAGTAAGTATTTTAATGTAGAAAGATTTTTTTTAAATTACTTCATAATGTTACTGAAGGTAGAAGACACCTTTATTAGCGACTTGGTTAGATTTAACTAGTAGCAATTACCTTTAACTTTTAAACACCTTTATGGGATGGTAACATTTTTAGCATAGGAATATGCAGCTTAATACAGTAATACAAAGGTAGCAGACTAATTTTTCTTGCCTCTGTCTGCAGAGAGCCTGCAACAATAACTCCGAGATGGGGTGATAACTCCGACACCCGGGATCTCCCCTACCAGCCTCACCCTAGCAGGGGACTGTGAGCAGCAGCAGGAGGAGAGAGCAGGCCCAGACTACTCAGAAAAGTTGATTAAAATAAATCATTTAAGTCAAGGCTTTCCACTCAGTGATTTAAGTCACCTTGATTTAAATGTACCCACCCTGTGCACTGAGTACTGATTCTGTGGGAATAAGAGGGGTGGCCACAGGAGGAGAGTTGTTAGAGATCAGGATATGATCTCTCCCCCTGGCCCTTTTTATGCACTTAAGTAACCAAATAAATAACAGTAACATTGAGAATTACTGGCTTCAGTCACTGTTGCTGCTGGCCCATTCTGTGATCCTTCCTCTCACTTCTCTCTTTCTTGCCAACTCCAGTGATTAGTCTCTGGGCTGAGCTCACCATCAATAATATAGAGTGCTCTGTTCTCCAGGCAAGCCCCTGCTGCCAATGTAAGAGATGGAGCTCTGCAAGGCATCTGCAGCCGTAGCTCCACTCATGGGGCCTGCAGCTGGCCAGCACAGCTCACCAGCCATATTGGAGGCTTGCTCTTCCCCCTTATTTCCTCTCCTGATGCTTCTCTTGATGGCACAGTAATAATGTAATGCAGTGAGTGACATCCAGGGGCGGCTCTAGGAATTTGGCCGCCCCAAGCACGGCGGCACGCCGCAGGGGGCGCGCTGCCGGTCGCTGGTCCCTCGGCTCCGGTGGACCTCCTGCAGGCATGACTGCGGAAGGTCCGCCGGAGCCGCCTGCCGCCCTCCCGGCAAAATGCCGCCCCATGCGCAAGCTTGGCACGCTGGGGTCTGGAGCCGGCCCTGGTGACATCTGGCAGCCTGTATTACTGGTCCCCATCATCCTGCTGCAATGCCGAGAGCCGACACCTAGTGGAGACATTACACAGCACATCCCCTGCCTTCAACCTTAAAATGGTCCAGGTACGCATTGACCTACTGTAAATATGAAGAGCGGATGGCAGGATAATGAATAAGGATGTTTTTTTGGATGTACAAGGATAAGGATGGTAACTAACAAGATCCTCACATACAAGTATTTCAAATTTGATGACAATATATACCTCTAGATCAGTGGCACCGCTATGGGCACCCGCATGGTCCCACAATATGCCAACATTTTTATGGCTGACCTGGAACAAAACTTCCTCAGCTCTCATCCACTCACGCCCCTTCTCTGCCTATGCTACATTGATGACATCTTCATGGAATCATAGAATATCAGGGTTGGAAGGGACCTCAGGAGGTATCTAGTCCAACCCCCTGCTCAGACCAGGACCAAACCCAACTAAATCATCCCAGCCAGGGCTTTGTCAAGCCTGACCTTAAAAACCTCTAAGGAAGGAGATTCCACCACCTCCCTAGGTAACCCATTCCAGTGCTTCACCACTCTGAGTGAAAAAGTTTTTCCTAATATCCAACCTAAATCTCCCCCACTGCAACTTGAGACCATTGCTCCTTGTTCTGTCATCTGCCACCACTGAGAACAGTCTAAATCCATCCTCTTTGGAACCCTCCTTTCAGGTAGTTGAAAGCAGCTATCAAATCCCCCCTCATTCTTCTCTTCTGCAGACTAAACAATCCCAGTTCCCTCAACCTCTCCTCATAAGTCATGTGCTCTAGCCCCCTAATCATTTTTGTTGCCTTCCACTGGACTCTTTCCAATTTTTCCACATCCTTCTTGTAGTGTGGGGCCCAAAACTGGACACAGTACTCCAGATGAGGCCTCACCAATGTCGAATAGAGGGGAACGATCACATCCCTCGATCTGCTGGCAATGCCCCTACTTATACAACCCAAAATGCTGTTAGCCTTCTTGGCAACAAGGGCACACTGTTGACTCATATCCAGCTTCTCGTCCACTGTAACCCCTAGATCCTTTTCTGCAGAACTGCTTCCTAGCCATTCAGTCCCTAGTCTGTAGCAGTGAATGGGATTCTTCTGTCCTAAGTGCAGGACTCTGCACTTGTCCTTGTTGAACTTCATCAGGTTTCTTTTGGCCCAGTCCTCTAATTTGTCTAGGTCCCTCTGTATCCTATCCCTACCCTCCAGTGTATCTACCACTCCTCCCAGTTTAGTGTCATCTGCAAACTTCCTGAGAGTGCAGTCCACGCCATCCTCCAGATCATTAATCAAGATATTGAACAAAACCGGCCCCAGGACCGACCCTTGGGGCACTCCACTTGAAAGCACCTGCCAACTAGACATGGAGCCATTGATCACTACCCGTTGAGCCCGACGATCTAGCCAGCTTTCTATCCACCTTATAGTCCAATCATCCAGCCCATACTTCTTTAACTTGCTGGCAAGAATACTGTGGGAGACCGTATCAAAAGCTTTGCTAAAGTCAAGGAATAACACATCCACTGCTTTCCCCTCATCCACTAACCCAGTTATCTCCTCATTGAAGGCAATTAGGTTAGTCAGGCATGACTTGCCCTTGGTGAATCCGTGCTGACTGTTCCTGATCACTTTCCTCTCCTCCAAGTGCTTCAGAACTGATTCCTTGAGAACCTGCTCCATGATTTTTCCAGGGACTAAGGTGAGGATGACTGGCCTGTAGTTCCCCAGATCCTCCTTCTTCCCTTTTTTAAAGATGGGCACTACAGTAGCCTTTTTCCAGTCATCTGGGACCTCCTCCGTTCGCCATGAGTTTTCAAAGATAAAGGCCAATGGCTCTGCAATCACATCCGCCAACTCCTTTAGCACCCTCAGATGCAGCGCATCCGGCCCATGGACTTGTGCTCGTCCAGTTTTTCTAAATAGTCCCGAACCACTTCTTTCTCCACAGAGGGCTGGTCACCTTCTCCCCATACTGTGCTGCCCAGCGCAGCAGTCTGAGAGCTGACCTTGTTTGTGAAGACAGGGGCAAAAAAATCATTGAGTACATTAGCTTTTTCCACATCATCTGTCCCTAGGTTGCCTCCCTCATTCAGTAAGGGGCCCGCACTTTCCTTGACTTTCTTCTTGTTGCTAACAAAGCTGAAGAAACCCTTCTTGTTACTCTTAACATCCCTTGCTAGCTGCAACTCCAAGTGTGATTTGGCCTTCCTGATTTCGCTCCTGCATGCCTGGGCAATATTTTTATACTCCTTCCTGGTCATTTGTCCAATCTTCTACTTGTAAGCTTCTTTTTTGCGTTTAAGATCAGCAAGGATTTCACTGTTAAGCCAAGCCGGTCACCTGCCATATTTACTATTCTTCCTACACATCGGGATGGTTTTTTTCTGCAACCTCAATAAGGATTCTTTAAAATACAGCCAGCTCTCCTGGGCTCCTTTCCCCCTCATGTTATTTTCCCAGGGGATCCTGCCCATCAGCTCCCTGGACCCATGGGAAGGAGACTCGGGAAAAATTCCACCACGATTTCAACAGCTTCCACCCCTCCATCAACCTCAGCCTGGACCAATCTACATGAGAAGTTCACTTCCTAGACACCACGGTACAAATAAGTGATGGTCACGTTAACACCACCCTATACCGAAAACCCACTGACCGCTCTGCCTACCTTCATACCTCCAGCTTCCATCCCGGGCACACCACACGATCCATTGTCTACAGCCAAGCACTGAGGTACAACCGCATCTGCTCCATCCCCTCAGACAGAGACCAACACTTACAAAAATGCTTCACCAAGCATTCGCAAAACTACAATACCCACACGAGGAAATAAGGAAACAGATCAACAGAGCCAGACATATACCCAGAAGCCTCCTACTGCAAGACAAACCCAAGAAAGAAACCAACAGGACTCCACTGGCCATCACATACAGTCCCCAGCTAAAACCCCTCCAACGCATCATCAGAGATCTACAACTCATCCTGGACAATGATCCCACACTTTCACAGGCCTTGGGTGGCAGGCTAGTCCTCGCCCACAGACAACCTGCCAACCTGCACACCGCACCATAGTAACTCTAACTCAGGAACCAATCCATGCAACAAACCTCGATGCCAACTCTGCCCACATATCTACACCAGCGACACCATCACAGGACCTAACCAGATCAGCCACACCATCACCGGTTCATTCACCTGCACGTCCACCAATGTAATATACGCCATCATATGCCAGCAATGCCCCTCTACTATGTATGTGGGCCAAACTGGACAGTCCCTATGGAAAAGGATAAATGGACACAAATTAGATATTAGGAATGGCAATATACAAAATCTGTAGGAGAACACTTCAACCTCCCTGGCCACACAATAGCAGATTTAAAGGTTGCCATCCTGCAGCAAAAAAACTTCAGGACCGGACTTCAAAGAGAAACTGCTGAGCTTCAGTTCATCTGCACATTTGACACCATCAGCTCAGGATTAAACAAAGACTGTGAATGGCTTGCCAACTACAGAACCAGTTTCTCCTCCCTTGGTTTTCACACCTCAATTGCTAGAACAGGGCCTCATCCTCCCTGATTGAACTAACCTCGTTATCTCTAGCCTGATTCTTGTTTGCATATATATACCTGCCCCTGGAAATTTCCACTACATGCATCCAACGAAGTGGATAGTCACCCACGAAAGCTCATGCTCCAATACGTCTGTTAGTCTATAAGGTGCCACAGGACTCTTTGTTGCTTTTACAATATCTAGAGTGTAATACAAACAAGCCTAACTTGTTTGTATCCATGTATAAAAGGACACATTATATTACACAGCACATCCCCCTCCTTAATCAAGGCCAGAACTGTGTTTTGTGCGACTCTCAGCAGTTCCAAGGACTTTGCAAACATTAATGGATTATAGATTCTTTGCATTTATACAGAACCAATTATCCAAGGATTGCAAGGTGCTTTGGGTGAGCATGTTTACACCCATTTCACAGAGGACAAAATTAAGGCAGAGGTACTAACCAACACCCTGCCATGTTCACATAGTCAGTAGCAGCGCTAGGAACAGAACCCAGACATCCTGACTCACTCCTCTATTTTAACCATTAGACAACTTTCTCCCAGGGCTGGGTTTAAAATGGGTGCTCTGACCACTAGACTTCACTCCCGCATAGCTGGGAAAAGAACTCAGCCTAAAAGAAGGCGTGTCTTCAGGATGCCTATGTCCACACAGCATACCTTAGGGCGCTGCAGCCGCAGTGCTGTAAGGTGTGCTGTGTAGTTGCATTTTATCAGCAGGAGTGAGCTCTCCTGATGTCAAAACAAAACTGCCCTGAACGAGGGATGGGCGCTTCATAGCCGCTTCATGGCTCCCAGCGATAAAGCGCTGTCTATACTGGTGCTTTTCAGCCCTAAAACTTTTGTCACTTGGGGGGGGGGTGTTTTTTCACATCCCTGAGCAACAAACGTGTTAGCGCTGAAATTGCCAGTGTAGACACAGCCTGAGTCACGAAGTGGGACAGTAACTCCCCCACCGCAACATACAAACCAGCAACCACTTCTGTAGAAATCAAGTTCTCTGTTTGCTCCCAGGATCCTGGTGGGCACTTTACCCTGCACCTGGGGAAGAGGGAGAAACACACTGCTCCTGCCGGCTTATCTTCCCCACACCCTCATCCCCAGGGAACTGAATTTCAAAGTGATTGTCCTCTTCAGAGAGCTACGTCCCTATGAAAAACGGGGGTTGAGCAGGGATGGTTTTGCTAGAAGAGATGCAGGTCTACAGACCCGGCTCTGCGCCAAGAAAAGATTCTTCTCGTGCAGATAACTGGGCGGGAGGGCTCAGAGAGCGCAGCTGTTTACAGGAAAGATGTGCCCAAAACTCAATTTCAGTTACAGAAACGTGCCCCTGGCCAAAACGACTGTTGAGTGGCTGCTACGGCAGTGGCGGGTCCCCTCCGCAGGACCATGTTTCAGACAGGGCCGCCCAGAGGGGGGGCGGCAAGAGGGGCAATTTGCCCCAGGCCCGGAGCCCCACCGGGGCCCCCACCAGAGTTTTTTGGGGCCCCTGGAGCGGGGTCCCTCACTCGCTCCGGGAGGCCCGGAAAACTCTGGCGGGGCCGGGCGCAGGAGCTTCTTCGCTCCCGGTCTTCGCCGGCGGGGGGGGGTCCTTCCGCTCCGGGGCGGATCCCGCTGGCGAATTACCACCGAAGACGGAGCGGGACCCACCGCCGAAGTTCAGCCCGGTCTTCGGCGGTAATCGGGGCACTTCGGTGGCGGTCCGGGAAGGGAAGGGCCCCCGGAATCCTCTGGGCGGCCCTGGTTTCAGACACGATCGCACTCCCAGCCCTGGGTCTCTGCCCTGCCCCATCCAATCAAATCGTGACCGGGGGGCGCAGGGGCGGGGTGTGAAAACTGTAGCAATCAGGAAAAACGATCGTGCCGAGCCCTGTCATTCCCCACGCAGCTCATCAGGGACGGGGGGGAAGAGGGGTCTGGCCTTCGCTCCCACAGGAACACGTGGGGGGGGGTCTCTGCCGCAGGGACAGAGGGTGGGGGCTCTGCCATGCTCCTTTTCCAGGTAGCTCGCTGTGCCCCCCCCCTCCCGCCCAAAAAAGATCCGAACTGCCCCCCACCCTGGTTTGCCTCCGGAAAACAAACCCAGCCAGCCTGGTTACCAGCCCCCCATCCACCTGCCCCAGCCTGGTTCCCCCAAACAAATACATTCCCGCCCCGCCCCGCCCGGAGAACTGAGCGCCCGGAGCGCAGAGAAGCTCAGAGCCCTGGTCCGGTCCCGTCCCCTCTCACCCAGCCCGGAGCAGGGAGACGCTCAGAGCCCTGGTCCGGTCCCGTCCCGTCCCCTCTCACCCGGCCCGGGCTTGCAGCGCTTCTGTTCACAACCACAAACGGCTGCTGGAAACAATGAATCAGTGCGGAGCCGGGAGCGGGTTATAGTCAAGACTGGAGCCGCCTCCTCTTGGGCTGGAACCGACCCACCCACCCTGCTCCCCGCCCCCGCCGCCTGCTCGGTCCGCAGCTCCCCGGGGATTTCTCCCGCGGCGCCTGGTTTCCCTGCTGCTGTTTTCCCAAGACCCGGCCACACCCTGGGTCTGGGCCCTTCCTCCTCCCTGGCCCGGGGACGGGGATGTGCAGCGGGGAGGGAGTTTCTTACTTAGCTGGTTCCTCACAGGGAGAGTGGGTGAGGTTGGGCTGGGGGCGGGGGGTCGCTGCTGGGTGATTTCCAGGCTGGTTTCTCCACACTGCACCACAGCCTGGATTTTCAGAACGGCCCAGCACCCATTACAGGGGCCAGGGTGTGAAAAGAGCTCAGCTCCCATTGCAAATAGAGTGAAGTGCCTCAGCCAAACACCAGTTACTGGGCTCAACAGGGTGCTGGGAGAAGGGAGAAATTCCACCCCCCACCCACCCAGAGAGGCAGAGATGTAGCTGGTTAAAAGTGAAGGACTCAGCCCGCGAGAGACCCCTGGGGCAGGGGATCTGGGGTGCAGATGAGAAAAGCTGAGGTAGGGTGGAGGTAGGGTGACCAGATGTCCCAATTTTATAGGACAGTCCTGATTTTTGGGTCTTTTTCTTATATAGGCTCCTATTACCCCCTACTCCGTGTCCTGATTTTTCACACTTGCTGTCTGGTCACCCTAGGTGGAGGGATTGAGAGGAGAGACTTGGCCCCATAGACATCCAAGGAGTGGAGCCACCAGTGAAGGGCTTGGAGCAGCAGGGCTGAAAGGGTCCCCTTTCCATGGGGTTGCTTAGGGGGCTGGCTGGTCCCATCCAAGATCTAAAACTCTTGTGTTCACCCCAGAGACAGGGTGTTGCTATAATCCCCCCTCCTGACACCCAGCTTTGCCCCACCGCTGCCCAGATCTCCCCTCTATCTACCCAAAAGAAAAGAGGGGAGCTGCTCCTGGTTGAATCCAATGCAGAGCCTCTCTACCTTACACAGATCATAACAGTCTGTGCCATTCTAGCCACTAGACCAGGGGTTGGCAACCTTTGAGAAGTGGTGTGCTAAGTCTTCATTTATTTACGGTAATTTAAGGTTTCGCGTGCTGGCGGACTGAACCCCAGATCCGCAGAGGACTGAGCGGCTCAGCCCGCTGCCAGTCTGGGGTTCCGTCTGCCACCCCATGGCAGGCGAAACCTTAAATTACAGTAAATTACAGGGGTTCCGACCATCCAGGCAGGCAGCGGCCTCAGCGGGGCCGGTGGCCCGGACCCCGGCTGGTAGCAGAGTGCCACTAAAAATCGGCATGCGTCCTGCTTCTCTCCTTTCTTGCCAACTCCAGTGATTAGTCTCTGGGATGAGCTCACGGTTAATAACATAGAGTGCTCTGTTCTCCTGGCAGGCCCCTGCTGCCAGTGTAAGAGGTGAAGCTCTGCCAGGCATCTGCAGCCGTAGCTTCACTAATGGGGCCTGCATAATGGCACAGTACTAATGTAATGCAGTGAGTGACATCTGGCAGCCTGTATTACTGGTCCCCATCATCCTGCTGCAATGCTGAGAGTGTCCATTAGGTGTCAGCATTACACAGCACAGCCCCCTCCTCAATCAAGATCAGAACTGTGTTTTGTGCGACTCCCAGCAGTTCCAAGGACTTTGCAAACACTAATGGATTAGCAATTCTTTGCTTTTATACAGAACCAATTATCCAAGGATCGCAAGGTGCTTTGGGTGAGCATGTTTACACCCATTTCACAGAGGATGAAGTTAAGGCAGAGGCACAAACCAACACCCTGTCATGTTCATATAGTCAGTAGCAGCGCTAGGAACAGAACCCAGGCATCCTGACTCACTCCTCTATTTTAACCATTAGACAACTTTCTCCCAGGGCTGGGTTTAAAATGAGTGCTCTGACCACTAGACTTCACTCCCCCACATCTGGGTAAAGAACTCAGGCGTCCTGAAGACCCACCTTCTTTTAGGCTATGGCTACATGGTGCACCTTATGGCACCGCAGCCGCAGTGCCGTGTAGCTGTACTTTATCACCAGGAGCAAGCTCTCCCGGCGATAAAACAAAACCACCCTGAACGATAAAGCGCTGTCAATACTGGCGCTTTTCAGCGCTAAAACTTTTGTCAGTTGGACGGGGTGGGGGGTGTTCACACCGCTGAGTGACAAAAGTGTTAGCACTGAAATTGCCAGTATAGACACTGCTTTATTGTTCCCCACTGCAACATACAAACCAGCAACCACTTCAGTAGAAATCAAAATCTCTGTTTGCTCTCAGGATCCTGGTGGGCACTTTACCCTGCACCTGGGGAAGAGAGAGAGAGAGAAACACACTGCTCCTGCCGGCTTATCTTCCCCACATCCCTCATCCCAAGGGAAACTGAATTTGAAAGGGATTGTCCTCTTCAGAAAGCTAAATCCCTATGAAAAAAAAAGGCATTGAGCAGGGATGTTTTTGCCACTAGTAGGGCTGTGTCTACACCGCCACTTTCAGCACTAAAACTTTTGTTGTTCAGGGGTGAAAGCTATTGCGGTGGGGGTTATCGCCAGGAGAGCTCTCCCCCGGCGATACAGCGTGTCTACACTGTCCACATCACAGCGCTGCCGCGGCCGCATTGTAACGTGGGTAGTGTAGACATAGCCTAAGAAACATGACAAAGGAAGAGACGCAGGTCTACAGACCCGTCCCTGCTCCAAAAAAAATATTCTTCTGGTGAAGATAATGGGGAGGGGGTGTCAGAAAGCACAGCTATTTAAAGGAAAGATGTGTCCAAAACTCAATTTTAGTTACAGACAAAGACAAGCGCACAACAGGGCCCTAAGCTCAGCCAGGTCCCAGACACCACTACTATGCAGATAATTATGGATCTAAATCCCCTAGACTGCTGTAAGGTCTCACTTGTGTTGCCAAGTCTCTCCATGTTATAAGTCTTATGATATTTGGTGTTTTCAAAAGCCCAGCTCCCAGGGCCAAGCAGTTACAGGGGAATCTCAGCTTCCATTTAAAACAAAGCTACATTTCCAGGCCTTGGGGATGCAGAGAAAAGCTCGAAAAGATGTGACCTGATTCCACCCTAAAGGCTCAACAACCAAGGCCTGTCTCTCTTACCCGCCTCCCACTGCGGGGCCATGTCTCTTCCTCCTCCCCTCCTGCTCCCCTTCGGGGGTCGCATCTCTTCCTCCCCCCCCCAAGAGTCCAGGTGTCCCACCCCCAATATAAGGGCCACTCACCCAACTCTGGGCAGCGAGGAAGCACACAGCAGCAGCAGGCGGCGGCGCAGCTCTGCGGAGCTTTTTATACAGCCCTGAACAGTCGCCTGCGCCCAGTGATTGGCTGACAGCCCCGAGCCTTGAACCGCAGGTGACAATACCAGCCACGGGTTTCCCCCTCCCAGCACTGGGTGGGGGTGCGGGGGCTGCACGCAGAGCACACAGCAGTGTAATAACAGGAAACAATTTGGGGAGTAGCTGCAGGTTGGGTAACCGCATGTTTCTGGGAACTGAGTCAGCTGTTCAGAACCTCAAATCGATCTGGTTCTACTGGGGGCCTGCACCCGCCCTGCTCGCTCTGATTGGCCTGGGGCTGCTCTGGCTGGTGCTTGTGCGGCGCTCAGTCATAGCACCCCACTTTGTAAGGCCTGGCCACACACACACACACACACACACACACACACACACACACCCCGCCCATTACAGTAGGACCTCAGAGTTGCGAACACCTCAGGAATGGACAAAGCATTATGGATGTTCTTTCAAAAGTCTACACCTGAACATTGACTTAATACAACTTTGAAACTTTACTGTGCAGAAAATATTCTTCTGGTGAAGATAATGGGGAGGGGGTGTCAGAAAGCACAGCTATTTAAAGGAAAGATGTGTCCAAAACTGTCAATCAATTCTTTGCTTTTATACAGAACCAATTATCCGCGGATCACAAGGTGCTTTGGGTGAGCATGTTTACACCCATTTCACAGAGGATGAAATTAAGGCAGAGGCACAAACCAACACCCTGCCATGTTCACATAGTCAGTAGCAGTGCTAGGAACAGAACCCAGGCATCCTGACTCACTCCTCTATTTTAACCATTTTAACCATTCTACTGTGCAGAAGCAAAATGCTGTTTTCTAGTAGTGTGCGTTCAGCACAGCACTGCACTGCTCTGTATTTGCCTGGTTTTTGTTGTTGTTTTTTTCTCTGCTGCTGAGGTGTGTGGTTAACTGCTCAGTGTGTAACTCTGGTGCTGGTAACTCTGAGGTTCTACCGCACTCTGACTCGGTTCAACCCTTGCAGCTTGGTGGATGGACGCTCTTATTTCAGTTTAAATCTCCCTTGAATGTTTTAGCTTGTGCCAGTAAAGGGTACAGGCCGCCCCTTGTGGGACTAGCTACACCAGCACAAGCCTAAGTCTAGGGCTGCCAATTTTAATTGGCCATATTCTGGGAGCTTTCATCACATGACATAATCTTTCATTAAAGATTAATCTTCAATTCCTGAAGACTCTACGCCAATCCTGGATGGCTGACAACCCTACTAAGCACCTTTTATACTGGCATAACCATTTCCAGACTAAGGGGTTCTACGGCTTTAGATACCCCAGGGAGCTAAACCCTTCCGTTTCTGTGTGCAGATAAATCCAAAGGAAGTGGTGGTGGTGGGAGAGGAAGCAGGAGGAGGCTGCAGGCTGGAAATGCCCCAGAATCTGGTTTGGGGGCAGGAACAGATGAATGGAGCAGCTTTGCAGCAGGATCTCTGCCCCTCCTCCCCATGCACCATGGAGGCGGTTTCTAGTGGTAGAAAGTGATGCAGGGGCCTGCAGCCAGCGATTCCCCTGCTCACGCACTGGCTGCCAATGAGAATCAGCCCTAGAAACAGAAACTGCATCATCAGGAACAAACGGGGCCTTTCACTTAACTTGGGCCCCACTGACACTTCCATTGGGGTCAGCGTTACGCGCCTGCGGCTGAAAGGCAGCTGTCGGAACCAGGGCAGGCCAAGCCCTATGGGTCAAATGTGGGTCACAGAGGCCTGAATCTCTCTGTCCAATTCCTGCTTCCCTGTCCCTGGCTGGCTGCAGGGCTGGTCACTTTCTCCAACTGCTTCCTCCAAATCTCCCCCTCAGGCCCTGTCACAGATCCACAGGGTCTGGACTACGCCTCAGCTTTTGAACAGTCTCTTGCAGGCCCCCGGTCAGTGGGCCAGGCCCCCAGGGGGTCTCACTCTCCCTTCAGGGTAGGCGCCTTCACTGGGAGTTCAGAGGATCTGGGTAGGTACGGAGGCTCCTGCATTGGGGGATTCAGGGGGATCTGGGCAGGGGGAGGCTCCTCCATCGGGGGGTCAGGGCAGGACCCAGGTATGGGGGGGTCCCTCCATTAGTGGTGTTCAGGGGGGATCCTGGCATCTGACACACTCTGCTGTGGGGGGCCTCCCCTACTTCATCCCCTTGCCCCAGCATGAAACCCCAAGTGAATGGCTCTGCGCTGGGCTGGGCACTGCCAGGCGCCCCAGAAGCGGGGCAGGGTTCGCTCTCTGCAGGGAGAGGGGAGCTGTGGTGGTCAGTGATCACACTGGCCCAAATCCTCAGAGGCTCCCATTTTGGAAGTGAGGCACCTAAGTACCTTTGGGTCTCTTGGCCTTGGTGCTTGGAAGAGTCAGGCTTGATTCTGGGTCTGAGGCCTGGCCATGCGGAGCCACCAGAGCTGCCCAGCGCCCTGCCCAGACTCTGTCTGGGAAGCTCAGCCCTTAAAGGCGTACTCCTCAGTGCCACAGGAGGAACGGGGAGGGCTCTCTGCTCCACAGCTCTGCACCAGCGACTCTGAGCCGCAGTGACTGCAACGAGGCTCCTTTTCCCCAGCTCTGGGTACCACACAAATGTGTTGCCTGGCTCACACCACAGTGAAATATTTTCCATCCACCCCCGACAGGAAGCCAAAGCATCTCTGTACTAACCCTGCTGAGAGCGGGTCCTTCCTGTGCAGGGGAAAAAACCCAAAACAAAACAAAACCCATCATTCAAAGCAAGAGCAGAGCATCCACCTAGCGCACTGCCCTGGGCCCCGGGTTCACTAGACCAGTTCCACTTACAGCCCAACTTTCCCGTGTAGACAAGGGCTGAGCCCCAGTAGGACAGAACACAGCACTGACGCAGCGCCCCCTAGTGGTGGAAGGAGGACGAGCACGTGTATGAGCCCAGCAGGATGCTACCCCTGTGTGGGAGCAGAGGGGAACTGTTGGACTTGACTGGCTCCGTGCTCTGGGGCAGCCTGGACTAGGGTGTTTTCTGGCATCGCAGGGATGAGTTAATGGTCCAGGGAGACCGGACACATGGACAGGAGTGTGTTTTCCCGCCCTTCACCTTGCTAATATAGCCCCACGCTGCTGGAAGTTCTCTAGCATCCACACACCAAAGGCTGCCTCGTGTCCTGCTGGGAAGGGACCGGAGGGAACGTCTGGGCATCGAGCTCCCCCTCTTCATACCCTGCACCTGCCACTCATTGCATTCCTGCCCCACCCGCTCTGGAGGGGCGATGGGCCGGCTGCCTCGTCCTCACACTTCATAGCGACAGCTTCTGCCTCGGCCTGCGATGGCCCCTTGTGCATCCCCCCGCCCGAGCCCCCCAGCACCTGAATTATGGCTCCTGTTTGGTGCTGTGATGATGCCAGTGCCCTGCAATGCTGAGGGTGGGGACTTGTCCCAGACTCGCTCTGTGAGTTAGAGGAGAGAGAACGGCTCTGGTGAGGCAGAAGGAGGGTGGGAAATGGAGGAGGCAGAGATCAGAGAGAACCTAGGAATTACCTGACTGGATCAGACCCATGGGCCCATCTAGCCCGGTATCCTGCCGCTTACAGTGGCAAGTGCCAGCTCCTGCAGAGGAAACCCCCTAGTGGACAGCTATGGAATAGCCTGTCCCCAGGAGAGTTTCTTCTCAACCCGTCAGCCAGAAGCTGGCTTGAGCCTGAAGCAGGGGATGGGAGGAACAATTAAGCTCCTTCAGGGCAAGTGACTGACAGAAGGTGGGTACATGGGAGAGGAGGAGGAACGGGGAAAGGCGGGAGAGGAGGCTGAGAAAAGGATTGGAGATAGATGAAACTGAGGAAGGCTGGTCTTGGGATTAATGAACTGGGCTGGGATGCAGGTAGGGTGACCAGACAGCAAGTATGAAAAATCAGGACGGGGGTGGGGAGTAATAGGAGCCTATATAAGCAAAAGACCCAAAAATCGGGACTTTCCCTATAAAATCGGGACATCTGGTCACCCTAGATGCAGGTGATCTGGAGTCAATTTTCAGCTCTGCCACACACTCCCTGTGTGGCCTTAGGCAAGACACTTCATCTCTCTGGGCCTCAGTTTCTCTACTTGTGGAATAGGGCCAGTTTGCCTGGTTAGACTGTGAGCTCTGCAGGGCAGGGACTGTCTCACCGGGGTGTGTCTGCACTGGAGCTGGAAGGTGTAATTTCTGGCTGGAGCAGCCATACCCACACTAGCTGCGATTGAACTGCCATGCTAAAAATAGAGTGTAGCTGCGGCAGCAGGACTAAAAAACCTAAGTACCTACCTCAGGTCTTGGTTGGGATTGTACTTGGGGGACAGCTAATCCCTTCTGCCACCCTGAGGCTAGTACTGGTATATCTTCTCAAGCTGGAAATTACATCTTCCAGCTCCAGCGTGGATGTACCCACTGTGTGTCTGTGCAGCACCTGGCACAATGGAGCCCTGATCTCAGCTGGGGCTGGGACTGTCTCTCCCTGTGTTGCTGAGCGCTGTGACTTTATCCTCACGCACAATTATTTCAAATTTGGTGACAATATATGCCTCCAGACCAGTGGCACCACCATGGGCACCCGCATGGCCCCATAATACGTCAACATTTTTATGGCTGACCTGGAACAACACTTCCTCAGCTCTCGTCCACTCATGCCCCTTCTCTACATTGATGACATCTTCATCATTTGGACCCATGGGAAGGAGACTCGGGAAAAATTCCACCACGATTTCAACAGTTTCCACCCCACCATCAACCTCAGCCTGGAACAATCTACACGGGAGGTCCACTTCCTAGATACCACGGTACAAATAAGTGATGGTCACATTACCACCACCCTATACCGAAAACCCACCGACCGCTATGCCTACCTTCATGCCTCCAGCTTCCATCCTGGACACACCACACGATCCATTGTCTACAGCCAAGCACTGAGGTACAACCGCATCTGCTCCAACCCCTCAGGCAGAGACCAACACCTACAAGATCTTCACCAAGCATTCTGAAAACTACGATACCCGCACGAGGAAATAAGGAAACAAATCAACAGAGCCAGACATGTATCCAGAAGCCTCCTGCTACTAGACAAGCCTAAGAAAGAAACCAACAGGACTCCACTGGCCATCACCTATAGTCCTCAGCTTAAACCTCTCCAACGCAGCATCAATGATCTACAACTCATCCTGGACAACGATCCCTCGCTTTCACAGGCCTTGGGTGTCAGGTCAGTCCTCGCCCACAGACAACCTGACAACCTGAAGCATATTCTCACCAGTAACTGCACACCGCACCATAGTAACTCTAACTCAGGAACCAATCCATGCAACAAACCTCGATGCCAACTCTGCCCACATATCTACACCAGCGACACAATCACAGGACCTAACCAGATCAGCCACACCATCACCGGCTCATTGACCTGCACATCCATCAATGTTACATACGCCATCATGTGCCAGCAATGCCCCTCTGCTATGTACATCGGCCAAACTGGACAGTCCCTACGTAAAAGGATAAATGGACACAAATCAGATATTAGGAATGGCAATATACAAAAACCTGTAGGAGAACACTTCAACCTCCCTGGCCACACAATAGCAGATTTAAAGGTAGCCATCCTGCAGCAAAAAAACTTCAGGACCAGATTTCAAAGAGAAACTGCTGAGCTTCAGTTCATCTGGAAATTTGACACCATCAGCTCAGGATCAAACAAAGACTGTGAATGGCTTGCCAACTACAGAACCAGTTTCTCCTCCTTTGGTCTTCTCACCTCAACTGCTAGAAGAGGGCCTCACCCTCCCTGATTGAACTAACCTCCTTATCTCCAGACTGATTCTTGCCTGCATATTTATACCTGCCTCTGGAAATTTCCATTACATGCGTCTGAAGAAGTGGGTATTCACCCACGAAAGCTCATGCTCCAATACGTCTGTTAGTCTATAAGGTGCCACAGGACTCTTTGCTGCTTTTACAGATCCAGACTAACACGGCTCCCCCTCTGATACTTGACACCATCTTGTTGCTGTGATTTTGCACAGGAGAACAAACAGGGCCGCCCAGAGGATTCAGGGGACCCGGGGCAAAGCAATTTCGGAGGCCCCTTCCGTAAAAAAAAGTTGCAATACTATAGAATACTATATTCTTGTGGGAGCCCCTGTGGGGCCCGGGGCAAATTGCCCTACTTGCCTCTCCCCGGGGCGGCCCTGTTCCCCCCTAAATTTTTAAATCTGCAATTTTATTACATTTTTCATCCAAAATGTTATAGATAAGACAGACAGATGATATGTTTGGGAACGCATGGATAGATAGAGTGAGACAGTGCCTATGGGGATGGATGGGTAACTATCTAACAACTGGGCACAATTTTGGCATCTCCCCACCCCAACCTCATGGTGAGTCTCCCATAGCGCACAAAGTAGAGTTGCCAACTCTGACTGAAGCTTTTCCGGGAGATTTTCTCCCCTAGTATGACGTAATGTCATTTTCTTATTAAAATCTCCTGAATTGCTTTCAATAGCCACCGGGAGAATGATGCTGATTCTGGGAGACTCCAGGCCAATCCTGGAGGGTTGGCAACTCTAAATAGGGGTAGTCGGGGGGCAGGGGGGGGACAGTTATGGGAAAGCTGAATCGTGCTCTCCATGCACAGGGGGGACAGATCTGGGGTTAGATTTTCAGAAGGGCTCTGCTCCCATTTAGGTGCCAGATTTCCAAAAGCAGTGGGAGCATAAAATAAGCCCTCTTCTTCCTCTCTCTCCTACAAGTCCTGTGTGCAGTGGGGTGTGGGTGGGTGACAGCGCCCCCCCCCCCCCGACAGCCTCATCTACCCTGTTATCATTTGGATTGTTTACTACAAATCAATCCCAATCTTTCCCCATTTTTCTTTCAAAAATGCCCTGGGAGCTACAGGCCAAGACTTTCCACCCAGACTGGTGATTAGGGAGGCTCAGCTTGGGGCATCTTAAAGGAGGACGAGGGCCAGAGGGCGGGTGCCACTGGCGCTTTCTGAAAAATCAGGTGCCTTTCATGTGTCTCCAGCTGCTGGGCCCCCAGAATCACCAGTCGCAGCTGGAAAATCAAGGCCCCTGGGCTCTTTCCTGCTGTTGGGTGTAAATGCGCCCTGGGAAGGAATAAAAACCATCTCTTACCTGCCTCAGCCAGGCCATGGCGGGGGGTGTCCCTGCATGTTATCTCCCAAAGCAAGCAGCCTGGATTGCCACATGTCTCAGCGCGCAGGAAGCTGAGTGAGGGCAGCACAGCCCCGTACGGTAAGGAAGCACCTGTTACTACTAGCTGCATATTCATTCTGCATCATCCACCAATACAGCAGGCTCAGAGCAAACGGGCTCTTCCCATTGGCTGCCTGAGCTTTGAATCTCCCTCCAAACACACTGCCAGCAGCCTTCCCTTACCTAACGGTCCTGGCTGGGTACTTCTGGGGCTGGCAGCGGGTTGGATCACAGAAACCCCCTTGGGAACTGCCAACTGATGTGCTTAGACGACCTCTGAGCTGCTTCCCCTGCCAGCCTGGGACTTCAGTGCCTTGCCTGGTTTGAGCCCGACACGCTTGCCTGCTGCAAACCCAGACCCAGGTCTGAACCACATCCCGCAACAGCTGCAGGCTTAACTGAAAACAGCTTAAGAAGTGTTCCTGTCTCTAACACTCAGATGTCCAACTCCCATTGAGATCCAAACCCCAAATAAATCCATTTTACTCTGTATAAAGCTTATACAGGGTAAACTCATAAATTGTTCACCCTCTATAACACTGATAGAGAGAGATGCCCAGCTGTTTGCCCCTCCCCCAGATATTAATACCTATTCTGGGTTAATTAATAAGTAAAAAGTGATTTTATAAAATACAGAAAGTAGGATTGAAGTGGTTCCAAGCAGTAACAGACAGAACAAAGTGAATTACCAAGCAAAATAAAATAAAACAAGCAAGCCCATGCCTAATCCAGTAAGAAAGTGATTCCGGATGAAACCTCACCCTCAGAGATGTTCCAGTAAGCTTCTTTTACAGACTAGCCTCCTTCTAGTCTGGGTCCAGCAATCGCTCACCCCCTTGTGGTTACTGTCCTTTGTTCCAGTTTCTTTCAGGTATCCTTTGGGGGTGGAGAGGCTCTCTTGAGCCAGCTGAAGACCAAATGGAGGGGTCTTCCAGGGGTTTAAATAGACTTTCTCTTGTGGGTGGACACCCCTCCCTGCCCCTGTGTAGAATACCAGCAACAAGATGGAGTTTTGGAGTCACATGGGCAAGTCACATGTTCACGCATGACTCAGAACTTACAGGTCACAGCCATGGTTCACATGCTACCTTGAACGGCCTCAGACTTCTTTTATGTGGATTGGAGCCTTCCAAGATCCATTGTCCGTTAAGTGTTTCTTGATTGGGCACTTAACTTGCAAATTCCTTTCTAAAGAAGCTGCCCAAATGCCTTACTAAGGCTACTTAAAATCAAACAAGTACACGGCCAATATTCATAACTTCGAATACAAAAGTGACACATGCATACAATTAGGACAGATATATTCAGTAGATCATAACCTTTGCAGAGATATGTTACATGGCATATGTAGCATAAAAGATATTCCAGTGATGTCATATATACATTCATAAGCATATTCCCATAAAGCATTATGGGTACAACGTCTCACACACACGTCTGCACAAGTGGGGCCTAAATGCGAATGTAAAACTGATGCCTGGTACCTCGTTTTGGATGGAAGAGCCATCTGGGCAAACTTCAGTGACAGTTGTACATAACCACAAAGCCTCGTCTTATGATTTTATCTGCATCTACAACAGACACAGTCTCACTATTGGCCATTTTATTTAAGTGCTCAGCCCCTAGTAGCTGCCTCTGCAGGATCAGCCAGATATTCAGACGTTGAAGCCTGTGCTTAACTTGCTACTCATGCTTTTAAAGTAAAGCAGGGGTTTGTGTGTGTTCCCAAGATCAGAGCCTTGTTTAGGTCCCAGAGTGGAAGATGTTGGATCCAGAGCTATTCTGAAAAATACATATGCATGAGATTTGTATATGGTTTTCTGGAAATGTTTAAGAATATAGGCCCAGCTTTCCAGAAGTGGGTTGTGACTGAATCGAGACCTCTAAAAGCAGCCTTCCCACTCTATTCCCCTGTTTACCAGACCTGATTTTCACCCAGACCTTGGCTTGTATCAATCGACCTTTTTCTTTCAACGAATTCAGCCTTTTGTTTCGTTTTCTGTCGCATTCGTTGTGACATTGTATGAACTCACCCACTGTTCGACATTTCGGCTCATAGCTGGGGTAGGCCCCAATTATTACAACAGCTCTCTGGGTGTGAAATGACAGTAATGATTAATTCCTAATTTGCTGCTTTAAATGGCTGTGTAACACTAAGCGACATGTTACGTCTCTTCTGCCACGTGCAATAACTAGGCACAAGGAAGTTTAACTGACTTATCTAAAGTGCAATTCACTTTATCAAAGGGATCCCAACCGACCTCTATAAACCCCATTTCTCCCTGTCCCCAAGCCAGAGCACAGGGGCTCCAGCCCAGCCCCTTCTAGCAGCTGCTACCCCAGCGTGTGAGCAGGGGAGTGAAGGCTGCAGCAGGCCTTTGCACCAGTGTCACCGGAAAACCCCTTCCAGGGTGCACGGGGGTGAAAGGAGGAGCAGCAGAGGTTCTGTTGCGAAGCTGCTCCATTCGTCTATTCCTGCCTCCCGTATCCCCACACAAGATTAGCACTTCAGTGCCGTGCAGGGCTGTGCACTGGCCTTTCACGCCGGGCTGAACATCACCCACAGAACGGCAGCGACAGACCAGGCAGTGGCCTTGTGCTCCGGTCACTACCATGTGCCTCCGCCTCGATGTGTAACACCCCCCCCCCCAATTTAAATACAGATCAAAGGGTATAAACAAAATCCTCATATACACAACTCCCCCTTGTCCTAGGCCACTTCTTTCTACTGGTTGCTGTTCCCAGGTGCCAGGCTTCACTAGGGCCCTCCAGTGTGCAAGCAGGACCAGGCAGCCTCCCCTTTCCCTCAACTATCCCTTAAAGCGACAGCTCGCGATTCCAGCACAGCCCTCACAGCAACACAGAAGCCATCCGGTTACAAACAGGGAAGTTAATGCGGTCTTTGTAGAGCCAAGGGCCTTTCCTTTTAGGCTTTGGCAATTGATGATTTTAAGCATGTGTGTGGGGAAAGATACCCATATATTCCAAGGCCTCTGGCCTGTGGTTTCAGAAAAGGAGGGGAGGAAATATTTCCAGATACAAGAGAATTAAATTGCCTAGAGCCAGTGTTGCCGGCACAGAGGCCCGAGGCGACAGCAACAGTGGTTCGTTGCCCGGTGTGCTTCGCTTCCAATAAACACACCAAGGTGGAGAAGCAAAAAAAAAGTTTATTTGAGCCCAAATAAGGTGCAAGGGAGACATAGCAATCTCAAATCCTGCACACACATACAAGCGGTTTTTCTCTCTTTATACATAACTTCAGCTAAGCATTCCCATCACCCCCACACTCCTCCTCTCCCCCCACCTTTCATTCCCATGCAGCAAATACACTTTGCAATGGCAATTATATTAAGCAGTTAAGTCATACTTGGCAAAAACCACTTTAGCTCGTTAGCAACTCTTCTGTGATCAGTTATCTGTACTTTCCCACCGTGGGGGCTACGTTCTCATGCATATAACTTTAATTACAGCATCTGCTTTCCGCCTATCTTATTTAGTATTGGCTACATCTAGTATCAAGCAGCCTTGCCGCTGCCAGTAATTAGCACATAACACAAGAGGTTACAAAAGTTTAGTAAGGCTAACAAAAGCACTTTACACAAAGGTACTTTGGGTCACATAGGCCCAAAGCCATCCTCCCGAGTTACCTAGATTTATGCCTAGTGACACCAACAACTGTGAACATTCGAGTGCTGGAGTTTTTGATAAAACAGCTCATCAGCCTTCGACCTGTAGTGACAAACCAGGATTTGTACCTTTGCTGTTAGACAAAAGACATTTGGGCCCCAGGACACAGAACTGGGAGGGAGAATTTCCCAGGGATTTTATCGCAGTGCAGAGATCCATCGCACAGGGTCAGGAAGGACCCGCCACAACCACAATATAAACACAACAGTCTTGTCAGTGACACAAAACACAGCGAGAGGTTTGAGCCATTTGCAAACAGCTACAAGGGGCAGCTCTTTAGATCTAGGTAACAACTAAATGTCAGCAAAGGGGGAAAGGCCTGAGGGAAAAGAGGGGGTGGGGGGAGCCAAGTAGAGAAAATGGACAAATCCACCTCCCCCAATAGGCGCCGACTTCTGCTCCTGCCAGTGGGTGCTCGACTCCCCTCTGCCCCCGGCACCGCCCCAATCCCACCCCTTCCATGAGGCCCTGCCCCTGCCCCACCCCCATTCCAACCCCTTCCCCAAAGTCCCTGCCCCTGTTCTGACTCCTTCCCCGAATCCCCACCCCGGCCCTGCCTCTTCCCCTGAGCGTGCCACGTTCCTGCTCCTTCCCTGCCCCCAAAGCGGTCCAACAGCTGTTTTGCGGCGGCCGGGGAGAAGTACTGGGAGGCAGGCGGAGGAGGAGGAGGAAGTGGGGCAGGGTGGAGGGGAACTTGGCTGCCGGTGGGTGCAGAGCACCCACTAATTTTTCCCCATGTGTGCTCCAGCCCCGGAGCACCCACGGAGTCGGCACCTATGCCTGCCCCCCCTTCGAATGTTTCACGTTTTATTTTGCTGCAGAGAACCAAGCACCAAACAGGCTTGATGCAAACTAGCGAAACAACTCAATTGACTTCGGATCAGGTTCTGCAAAGAGCATCTGGAGAACAGTCAAGCATCCAAGATTCCAGTTTAAACTAAAGGAAGGGCAACACCACTGAAAACAAATCTAGACCAACGTGCATAAGTTCCTGGGCCTCAGAGTGTAAGATACACGTGGAGCCCCAAGGCCTCAGGTTTAGCTGCTCTCACTGGGTCAGAACTTGATTCTTCATTTCTTACTGCAACTGGAATTTTATTTTTGTTAAAATATAGAAAGGTGTTTGCAGAGCACAAACCAGTATCTCCGAGGTGTCATTTTCTGTATATTCTTATTGATATATACACATGCTATGGGTACAATTTCCAAAATCACTAAGTGTTTTAGGTTCTTATGGGGGGCTTGTTCACACCTAAAAATTAATCCAGAATAAGAGAGGAGGTGATGAATGAAAGTAGATTAACTCCCATGGGTGGATGCTCTCATTCCAGAGTAAGGGTGCCTTATTTGGAGAGCGCCTAATTCAGAGCTGTGGATTCTGCTGGCTGGCCAGACCCCTACGCGCTAGGTTTTGAAACACCGAGTGTTGCAATGCCTAAGACCCTCTGTGGATCTGGGCCTTATAGCTGTGCAAGCCCCACAGGAAGCAATGGGGCTGCCCAGAGGTCACCAAGGCAGCATGGGAAGAGGACTGGGTGAGGAGGTTTCCTGGGCGGGGTCACGGTGGGGAAAGTTTGGCTTGCAGTTTTTCCCTTGAACATGGGCACATTTGATAAATTTGCTGAGAAGTAATAACCCTGAAACCTCCTGTCAAGGCTGAATCCCCACTCTGGCACTTCGAATGCAGAAAGTGGGGGCCCACAAGGATTCTAAAAATTAATACTGGCTAGTCCAGGCTTGTATTAAACTCCCAAGGTTACAACTTTTCTCTGACCTTGGCTTGGTAAAAACTGCCACCACCCAAATGCAAAAAACCGCCTTGGACCCAGGAAAGAGGACTTGAGAATTCCTCCCTGTTGGATACCCTCAAGCTTGCGCTCTCTCTCTCTCTCTCTCACACACACACACACACACACACACACACACACACACACACACACACACACACACACACACACACACACACACACACACACACACACACACACACGAGCTGAGAAAGGAAACAAAGGAAATTAGCTGTTGCCACCAGCTAATAAAAAAAAACCATGTGCACAAATCTCTTAGGACACAAGAATCCAAATCCTGTTCTTAAAAAAGGTACATTTTATTAAAAACAAAAAAGAAAATACATTTGGAATTTAGGCTTTTGCTAAATTTTAAAACAGCAATTCCAAAAATCAAGCACCCAAAATAGCTTTCTTGGGGGTTCAGCTTAAAGGTTACAAGCAAACAAAAGCATCTGGGGCTAGCACAGAGGAGATCCACAAGCCAAAATAAAGATATAACTTGATCGTGTTTATCTAAACATTACCTATCCAAATGATTCCTTCTAGGTATTTCTCATACCTAGTTCAAACCTTACCCAGCATTCCTGCTTATAGCATTGCTGCTCCATGTCCCTGCAGCCCAGAGAGAACAACCAACAAAGGGAAGTTTTTCCCAATTTTAAAAAGTTCTAGCCCTCCCATTGGCTCTTTTGGTCAGGTGCCCACTTTCTTTTCTTTACCTGGGGGATTTTTTAACCCTTTCCAGGTAAAGCAAGTAGAGAACAGCTACCAAAAGGGATTTTACAGCTAACTGGCTGGCTGGGTGTCCATCAAAGGGAGCTATGCCCCCCCACCCCTCTTCATTTATCACCCTTCCAATGCCATTTTTCAAAATCTTATTTCAAAGCAGAGCTGCAATTTTAACTTTTAGACTCTCAAGTCCCCCCTCGTATCAGTTCCCTTTGCATAGGCATCGGGTTTGCTGCAGATCCAGTTTCGCTCAATGTAGCATCTCGAAGAGCTGACGGTGTCTTCGCTCAGGAAAGCGCAGTCGGATTCCCCTCGAATGACAAACCTGGAACGAACAGGTGAGGTGACGCTAAGAGACAGACACTCCACGCTTGTGAGGCTACACAGCACTCTCAGGCTCCTCCCTGGTAGGAGAGGAATTTAATGTCTTGAGCCAATCAGGGAGCAGGGAGGACTGGGGTAGCATTTTCAAAGGCATCTAAGCCCCATATTCAAAAGGCACACCAGCACTTAGGCTTAGATCCTCAAAGCCGTGTAGGCTCCTCACTTCCATTTATAAATACCTTTGAGGATCTGGGCCCTAAATGTCATTGAAAGCTAATGACATTTAGGCCCTATGTCAATTTTGAAAGTGGGACGTAGCCATCTAAGTCACTTCGGAGCTTTTGAAAGTTTTACCTTAGAGCTAATTAAAAAAAAAAAAGAAAACTCAGTATCCTTCCCCCAAATTTCTGAGCTGTTGACATTGTTTTTATTCCCCAGGGCTCAAAATGGACCTAGTTTCCATTTCTTTAAAAAGTTTTTGGTCACATTTTTCCCTTCCAAAAATTGTCATTTTTAACAACAATTTTGATTTTCAAAATTGACTGGGAAACAGGACGCAAACAAGACAATGGATCAAAACTTTCAATACAAAGTTTCAAATATTTAAAAAAAGAACCACGCCGGACATTTTTTCAGAGTTTTCCATTTGGAAAAAAGGGCCATTTTTTGACATACCCCCCACCTACAAATTTTTAATTCTAGATAAATTTCTGTCAGCTCTAGAAATGGGAAGGATTTCAAGCTCGCCGGCCCGTTTCACCCCAGGGTTGAAATCAATGGAGTTACACCCCAGTTTTACATAAGTGGCAAATCAGGCCTCTATTATTAGAGTTACTCCCTCAGGGTGCTACTCTATGTGAGACGATTACACTTAATATACCCAACAAACTCCACACCGCTAATTTCTCCTCTGATAAGAACTCAACTCGCCAGGTCCCAGAAATCCACTCCCGCCCAGCAGGGGAGAACATGGGTGGCAACCGGAGACACAAGACAGGTTTTTCCACATTTCTAAATTGTAGATCAAGAACCCTGGCTGGCTGCCGCCACCACAGCTGGCATTTTACATGACTTCAACCAAAAGCCTGACAGTCGGTAAGAAGAGAAAGAAAAGGACTCACGAGTTGTTGAATTCCAAACCGTTGGGCCATTTCCACCCCTGACCGGGCTCCCTCCGGAGGTCGATCCATGGATCTGTTCTGACTTTAAAGCGCAGCATGAAAATCTTACAAGAAGAAAAGCAAAGGGGGAAGCAGTTATGTGCAAAGGCCACAGACAATCCCATAGAGCATTATGTTCCTGCATTACGGAAGAATAACAATCAGAACCCCGTGAAATCTGCAGCCACAGAATTCACCACTGGCGGAAGAATTGTGTTCTACGGTGTCAGCTTTCTTGCCTGAGTTTGCAGAGAGCCTGAGACAATAGCTTTGAGATGGGGGAGCTGCCCAGAATGTGACTTACGCATCAACAACTGCCTCAGTCTATAGAGAGTCTGATCTAATAGGTCTGAGAGTGGCATGAACTGTCCTGTGCACCACTACGGTGTGTCAACTCTGAAACCTAAAGATGACTGTGACATTGCACTCCATATGTTTTATGGAAATATGCTGATGAGTGTAAATATGATATAACTGGAACATGCTTTATGCAAAAGGTCTCTTGTAAGGTATCATAACAAAGGTTATAAACTACTGAATATATTCCTCCTATTTGTATGCATATATCATTCTTGTATATGAAGCTAGAAATATGAAGTATAACTCTGAGGTCCTATTGTAGTTATGCAAAGTGTGGGCCATTAATGGTGGTTTGGAATCTTGAAGGCTTCCATTAGCTAGGACAATTGACTGTAGATGGCTCTGTTTACCTGCAAGCCTCCACTGCCTATGTGCGGGCCAATCCTGAAAGAATGGAGGGGGGCTCACAGGACATGTGAACATGTCATGTCACATGACACTGGAATCCATCTTTAACCTGGTGCTTTTCCATTTAGAAGGAGGGATGGGAACCCAGAGAGAAACAAAGGATTCCTGCCTTGTGCCAAAGCTATAAAAGAGGGTAGAACAGAACAAAGGGAGCAGCCAGTCATGGAGAAATCCCCTAGTTACCATCTGAGCTGGAATGAACAAGGATTGTACCAGGGGAAGGATTGGGGCCAGACTAGGAAGGAGTCTAGTCAGTGAAAGATGCTTATTGGATTTACCTGTATTCGGTTTCTTAATGTATTAGGCTTAGACTTGCATGTTTTGTTTTATTTTGCTTGGTAACTTACTTTGTTCTGTCAGTTATTACTTGGAACCACTTAAATCCTACTTTTTATACTTAATACATTAACTTTTGTTTATTAATTAACCCAGAGTAAGTGATTAATATCTGGGGGAGCAAACAGCTGTGCATATCTCTCTATCAGTGTTATAGAGGGTGGACAATTTATGAGTTTACCCTGTATAAGCTTTGTACAGAGTAAAGCGGATTTATTCAGGGTTTAGATCCAATTGGGAACTGGGTGCTGGAGAAAGGTGACCTGCTGAGCAGTTTTTGGTTAGAGTCTGCAGCTTTGGGGGCGTGGTCCAGACCTGGGTCTGTGTTGCAGCAGGCTTGCGTGTCTGGCTCAACGAGGCAGGGTTCTGGAGTCCCAAGCTGGCAGGGAAAATGGCTCAGAGGTAAATTCAGCACGTCAGGTGACAGTCCCAAGGGGGTCTCTATGACCAAACCCGTCACTATGACAATTTAGGCATTGTCAATACATAAGATGTGCAGCAGGTCAATCACCTTCCAGTGAGCAGCCTTGTGATTTTGGGGGAAGCTTCTTATTCTCCTCCTGCACTAGCAACTAGACCCTCTGGGGCTGAAACCAAGCATGAAAAATTATGTGCTAAGATTTTTTTGAAGAAAGTTAGAAGGCATTTAATTTGGGGAAGGGAGAACTAGATTCATAATGGGGCAGGGACAGTCTTTTCATTTTGTGTTTGTACAGCACCTAGCACAAAGGGGTCCCGGTCTATGATGAGGGCCCCTAGGTGCTACAGTGATAAATATTATTATTATTAATTGCAATGGCCTGTCAACCTTCTGTGAAATCTCTGCCATGACTTCATTAAAAGAGGCAGATTCAAATTCAACTACCAGAATTTCCATTCCACTTGGTCTCCTGCCACTAGAGGCACCAGCAGCTTTGCTGATGAGCTGTGGGACTGGGGCCCTGGCCTGACTCATTCCTGACTATTCCAAAATCTGTGTGTTGTGGTTGCTATAAAATATATATATATTAGCATTTGTTTCCTTCTTACCAGGTCCTGCTCACTGTCAATCACAGCCAGGGAGGCACTGAGTGCTGAGCACTGGCTCTGGCTGTAGGTCCAATTCCCTTCCATCTCTGAGAAATAATAGCATTTCCCTCGGTACCCGATCCAGCTGCCAGGGCAGGAGGGGCCTGGACCGGAGACTGGATACGAGGCGGCAGGGGAAGGAGAACTGGTCACATGGGATCTGGTTGTCAGCACTGAAAGTGAGAACGTGAGAACAGTTAGATTCTCTCCTCTGCTTCTGGACTGGGAAGCGGAATAAGCCCCAAAGATTCAGGCTTTGTGGAAGGACAGAGGTAGCCCATGGTTTCAACTACAGCTGGTCAGAAAATGGGTTTCCACCCCCTGCAGAAAACACTGAATTTTCGGCGATCAGACTCCCAGATATTTTGATTTGGAAATGCTGCTGCAGTGTCTCATGGGAGTTGTAGTTTGGGTGCCTCATTTCTCCATTCTCTATATTCCAGGCTCCCTGGTCAGACTACATCTTCCATGATGCGCCCCAATCTCTCATCTTGGTGATGGGAAGTGTTGCATCATGGGACTCCCTGGCTATAATGCATTATAGGGATGTAGTCCAGCTGGCAAACCCAGCCCATAAAGGAGAATGTTGCCAGGTGTCTGGTTTTCAACTGGAAAGTCCAGTCAAAAAGGGACCTGTGCAGTGCTGACCGGACACCAAAAATACGGTTACTGCAGTAACCGTGATTGGTCTCTGCCGCCAGGAGGGTGGGAAGAGCAGCTGCTGCTGGGAGGAGGAGGGATCCTGATTCCTGACAGTGCACAGTGCTTGATGAACGGGGCCAGTACATTAGGGGTTAGGTGGAGGATGGGGAACAGCCTGATGGCCGTATACCCTGCAGAAGAAAAGGGATAGGTCAGGGGAAGATGTGTCTTAGATAAAGCCTTTTTGAGAACTGCTGGAATGGGAGAGACTGGTCCTGTGATGAAGGCTCTGGGCTAGGACTTGGAAGCTCTGGGTTCAAATCCTCTCTCTGCCACTGACTGCTGGACTTCCAAGGGAGACCTCTGATTTTTCAGCTGCCTGACTTGAGATACCTCAGCAGGGTTGAATCCTATGGGCCCCACAGACTTCATGGTTGTGAGTACCCAGCACCTTTAACGACCAGGCCCCTTTACGTGGTCTCTAGTCAGCCAGCCAAACTAATACAATTAATCAGAGGCCACTTTTGAGAACTACGGCCCTAGTCTCTGTGTCTTGGTTTCCCCACTTCTAAAATGGAGACGGTAATTCCCTGGGTTGGGGGACAGGACGAATGTCCCTGGTTAAATCCTTTAGTAGCTGAGCGCCTTGCAGATAGTACTGTGCTGGAGCGGAGCAAAGCAGAACCTCCACAGCCAGAAGCCATGAGGACAAGGTAAGAGTTTGTAGCAATCCCAGCGCTCAGAGAACACAAAGACTGGGGGAAGCAAAGGTGGCCACACACCTGCTAAAATGATGAGCGTTATAGCCACAGCTGTGCCTGCGATTCCAGCTAGGACTTTGAGACGAGTGGCCGTCCCCCATGTACACACACGAACTGAAAGAGAAAGAGCCATGAATCCCTAGGGCTGTTCTGGTGGAGGAACTAGCCAGTCACTAGACTTATTAGCCAACAAAACAAAACAAAACAAAAACCTGGTTGATTTGCAGTTAACCCTTAACGTTGAGAAAGGAGAACAAGAGTGAAAATTCTATATAGGCCACTCAGCTATCAGTAGTAGAGCTAGTCTGAAAATGGCTTTTTTAATCCCTTGGGGATAGTTGAAAAAAAAATAGAAAAAAAAATAGAAAAAAAAAGGGGGGAGGGATAGCTCAGTGGTTTGAGCATTGGCCTGCTAAACCCAGGGTTGTGAGTTCAATCCTTGAGGAGGCCACTTAGGGATCTGGTGCAAAAATTGGTCCTGCTAGTGAAGGCAGGGGGCTGGACTCGATGACCTTTCGAGGTCCCTTCCAGCTCTAGGAGATTGGTATATCTCCAATTATTACCTTTATTACCTTTTTAATCAAACTTTTCCAAGGAAATTTTTGATTTTTCACTCCTCCCGCCCCCAAATATCAACAGCAAAACTATTTTTATTTGGAAATACCATCATAGTGACTCATGGGTGTTGTAGTTCAAGTGTCTCATGCCCGAATTTTCCTCTATAGGAGGTGCTCCCTGACCAGACTACAGCTCCCATGATGCATCAGAGTCTCTCTTCTTTGCAAGGGAGTCTCTGACTGTGGTACATCATGGGAGATATAGTCCCAATGCAGAGCCCAGGCCATAAAGAATGGGGACATGAGGTAACTGAACTACAACTCCCATGAGGCACTGTGGCAACATTTCCAAATGGAAATCTATTTCCAAAGGAAGCAGACATGTTTAGCAAAAAAAAGTTTGTTAAAAGACCCCAGTTTAGATGGAAAATTTTACACAAAAAAATTTGATTCTTCATCAAAAACCTGAATGCCTGAAAACAGAAATATTTTGGTTTGGAAATGCTGCTGCAGCGTCTCATGGGAGCTGTAGTTAAAGCCTGGCCCATGTAGGAGAATGGGCGCATGGAAGCACTCGATCTCCCCTGACGCACCACCTCCCCTCTCCAAGAGGGGAGACCACAGTGCTTAATGGGAAAAGTAGTTCAACCAGGCAGCTGGGCCTATACAGGGGAATGAGGGCATGAAGTACCCAAACTACAACTCCCACGAGGCACCATGGCAGAATTTCCAAATCAAAGTATGTTGGGTTTTGAATTTTTGCCTCCCACTCCATCCCCCCAAATAAAAGGTCTTCTGCTGGGGGGTGGGACCCAAAGAAACAAAAACACACACACACACCACCTCCCTCCCACACACATATTTTCCCAGTAGCTGTAGTGCTGAGCTCTTCTGAAAATTTGGCTGAGGACCATTGAAAATTCTGGCCTAAGCACTTCTTTACTGTTGCTTTTCCAGGAAAGTAAGTGCTGTAGTTACCACAAGGATGTTGCGGGACTGTGTTTGGGCCAGGGAAATTACAAGATACTCTCTCTATTAAGAGATGGTCCGTGCTCCAAGAGTATGAGAGATGTCCCTGACTTACGACATCTCAACATTAACCCTGGCTGGCGTAACAAGAAACACATTTAACATTCAAATGAGGAACTCTCGTTCTGACATCAACACACACAAGGCTGTGGGTTATTGCCAGAGAGAAGACACGCAAAGCGTGCAGCCACTGGCCTAAATACTTATGTTGTAATTTGGCTTACCCTTCTGATCATTATCCAGAACGCTTTCCTCTCGCTGGATGGGTGACTTGGTGCTTTGAGTCTCCAGCCAAATCAATTTTTCCCCTGCCAAGGTAAAGACAAGTCCCAAGTAGCAACAAACCACAGCAGAAGGAGACATGGACTCTAGAGTTTTACGCCAGCTGAGGATCTGGCCTGAAATATCCGACACCCTTTCGTTCTGTGGTGTCTCTGTTCTGTCTCAGCTCTGTCTGGAACTTCTTTGGCTTACTTTGAAAGGAGCTGAGCCACTGCAAACTCCCACAATGGTTCCTCACCCCTGTGAAAGTTGGACCCATCCCTGATGCTCAGGAACCGATCCCGGTTGAGACCATGTTTCTTCCCCACCCTGAACAAAGAAAAAGAGGTAGGAGGGACTGTCAAATTACCTGACTCCTGCTTCTCTGGGTCCACATATTGATGCTGAATGGCAATCTCCATTTTTGCTCTCAGAACAGAACTGGCTGGGAACAAAAATAAAGGTAATAAAAATGTCCCTGTCTCCTGACCAACTTTTCCAGGTCAGCTGTAACAATCCCAGCTCTAGGTTCTTTCCTTTCAAAGGCTCCTCCAGTAGGTGGCAGTGTCTGTCCAGTTCCTATATGCCAGGCTAAAACAGGATGGACAAGAGCTCACTGGATTGGATTAAATTAAATTACAGTGACATTTCAGAATAGGTGGAAATTATTCGAACTGCCGGAGTCAGCGTATTGAGCAGACTGCCACAATGGGTCAGGAGAGTTTTGTGGCTGTATCTACGCCGTGAGCACTCCCCCGCGCATCTCACGTGTAAAGGAGTCCCCCCTTTGAGCTACAGCCCCTAGGGGGCACTTGGGAGAGCTCAGAAAACAGATACAGTAACTCCTCACTCAACGTTGTGGTTCTGTTCCTGAAAAATGCGACTTTATGCGAAACTATGTTAAGTGAATCCAATTTCCCCATAAGAATTAATGTAAATGGGGGGTTAGATTCCAGGGGAAAAAAAATTAACAGACAAAAGACATTATATACATATGCAGTATAAGTTTTAAACAATTTTAAACAGTTTAATATTGTATACAGCAATGAATGATTGTGAAGCTTGGTTGAGGTGTAGGAGTCAGAGGATGGGATATTTCCCAGGGATGCCTTACTGCTAAATGATGAACTAGCACTCGGCTGAGCCCTCAAGGGCTAATAGGCTCTTGTTAATGTAGCCTCACACTCTACAAGGCAGCATGGACTGAGGCAGGAGGGAGGAAACGCAATAGATGCAGGGCAGTGGCTGCAAACACTTTCCTGCAAAAACTGAACATGATGATGAACCCACGTTATCCAGCTGGAGCGCACCACTCCCTCCACCGGACAGCACATGCACGGCTGCACAGGTGCTGACTTGCCAAAGTGCTGGGGGGCGGGGGGTGCATGAGTGAAAAAGAGAGACATGCATTGCCCCTTTAAGCACGCTGATCCCACTTCAAGTACATTGCCCTTTTAAGCAGATCAGCCAGTTCAGACAGGAAGCAACAGCTTCCAGCAAGCTCCCCCTCCCCCGCTCTGTTCTTGAGCCCTGCCCCCTCCTCCACTTTGTGAAGAGGGGATACGGAGCAGGGGGCCATCCTGACATCAGCCCCCCTTTCCACCCCTCCACCAGCAAGCCAGAGGCTCCCAGGAGCAGCTCCAAGGCAGGGGGCGGCAGTGGGGGTAGGGACAGCTGAACTGCTGCTGAGCAACTGCTGAGCCACATACTTTGGCTTACAGGGAATTTAGGGGAGCTGATGGGGGGGCTGCTGGCCCTCCCCCCCCCATTCTAATCCCCACAAGGAGGGGCTGCTCTTCCAGAGAATCCTGCCAGCAGTGGACAAAACAGGCAGCTGCCAAATGACGTTATAAGGGAGCATTGCGCAAGTTTAAACGAGCTCGTTCCCGAGCTTGTTCCCTAATAGATCAGCAAGGAAACAGCGTTGACCGGGACAACATTAAGTGAGCAGTTACCGTACATTTATTCTTTAAATCCAGCCACAGAATTCTCTCCACTTCCCAACTGTAACATTTCAGGTTGCAACTGAACTATTTTAATATTTGAAATGTCACCAATAAAAATCTGTGAATAAAACCCATTTTCCAACCCGCTCTAGTTGCAAAACTGTTTCCATGACAACTGTCCTCCCAAACCTCACATTTTCAGGCACTCAAAACTTTCTGAAACGTTCACCATTGTAGCTGGAATTTCCCTCTGCCCATTTTTTTGGGTGGAGAGAAGTTTCTACAAAAGCATGCTTAGTTCAAGATCTAAGGAACAGGGAGCTAAAGAAGAGAGAGTCAAAAAATTAAAGAAAATGTTCATAGAAAATATCAAAATTGGTAAGTTATGCTATATTCAAAATAGATCATTTGAGTGGGTTTTTTCCTAAAATATTTTTCCTTTTTCTTTTTTCCTTCTTCTTTCCCCTTTTACTTATTTTTTTTATTTTTCCTCTTAACCACCCCAATCATGAAAAAAAAAATTTTTTTAAATGACCAGGGGTGGGGGGAGAGAGAATGAGGGAATTATGGGTAGTAAAGTTAAGCACATGCTTAAGTCTTTGCAGGATCACAGCCTAATCTAGGGTATGTCGACACTACATCCACTGCATCTGTGCCATAGTGTAGATGCTTCGTACATCGATGGAAGGGGATATTTTGTCGCTGTAGTTCAGTGGCTCTCAAGCTTTCCAGACCACTGTACCCCTTTCAGGAGTCCAATCTGTCTTGTGTACCCCCAAGTTTCACCTCACTTAAAATATACTTGCTTACAAAATCAGACATAAAAACGCAAAAGTGTCACAGCCACTGTTACTGAAAAATTGCTACTTTCTCTTTTTTTACCATATAATTATAAAAAAAAATCAGTTGGAATATAAATATTGTACTTGCATTTCAGTGTATAGTGCGGTGTAAAAAAGTCAGAGTCTGTATGAAATTTTAGTTTGTACTGACTTCGCTGGTGCTTTTTATGTAGCCTGTTGTAAAATCAGGCAAATGTCTAGATAAGTTGACGTACTCCCCTGGAAGACCTCTGCGTATCACACGTACCCCTGACTGAGAACACTGCGTGTAGTGAATCCACCTCTCCGAGAGGTGGTAGCTAGGTTGACTGAAGAATTCTTCCATTGACCGAGCCATGTCTACACAGGGTTTGGCTGACATAACTACCTCACTCAGGGTGTGAAATTTTTCACAGCCCTGAGCAACACAGAGCACAGTCTCAGTGCGAAGACTCCAAGTGAAGACGAATTAAGGTGCTCACTCACCTGTGCACTAGCTGACCTTTTCCACACTTGAAGTAAAGGCTTTTTTGATCTTGCAACCTCTGTGTGGGAGCGCCGCCCCTGGACGACTGCTAGCTACCCATTTTGCTGTTATAGGTGAAGCCCCCACAGCACTTCCTTCCAGGGTCGCCGTGTGTTGTCACAACTACCAGTGCTCTTGGATTTCCGTGCACCGATTGCTCGCTTGCAACCAGGCCTGTTAGAGACAAGAGAGTGGTTGGTTGGAGCAGCTTTCATTATCTACGGTTCGGTAAGAGCCCCATTTTGGGGCAGAAGTAAGGGAGGAATTAAGAGACATGCTGGATAAACAACAGCCACATTTTCAGCAGTGGCCTCTGATTTTTGGGTGTCAAATACCAAATACTCCTCCCGCATCACAGTCCAGCACTGCGGACTCCCAGTACCCACTACACTCAACACCCGTCCCTCTGCAGTTTGGCCCTGCTGAAGTACAGTACCTGCTCCACTGAACTCCAAAGGAGAAGGTTGGATATGATCCCTGGACATACAGAAATCTTTAGCCGTCCCGGGACCCCACCTCTGCCTGGGACCTCCCCTTATATCCCCCCCCCCCCCCCCCACTGCTGATGGGTTTTTTTGTTTGTTTGACTCTCTCCTCTGGTGGTTGTTTTTTAGTAAAACAATTGTGTTGGTTTGAAAGCAATCTTTAGTCTATTAATTGAACAAACAGAGCCCTGCAAAGCAACAGACAATTATGTTAAACCTTCATATTGCATCATCTGCACCAATAACAATCACCCCCTAGCATTACAAGCACTGCACTCCCGAGCATAGCAACAAATATTAGTAGCTTTCAGCTTCAAATTGCTGCCCCAAAGCATCCCTGATCCTTATGGCCCCACACTGTGCCCCTCTATATAGCCCTGATCTCTGGCTGTTCAAACTGAGCCTCCAGGCACTGAGCCTCAGCAGTCCAGCCCTGAGTGAAGCTTTCACCCTTCCCTTCACAAATATTATGGAGCGTACAGCATGCGGCTATAAGCACAGGAATACTGTCATCGGCCAGGTCCAGCTTCCCATACAGGCATCACCAGTGGGCCTTTAAACGGCCAAAAGTACACGCCACAGTCATTCTGCACTTGCTCGGCCTGTTGTTGAACTGTTCCTTGCTGCTGTCAAGTTGCCCCATGTATGGTTTCATGAGTCATGGCATTAAGGGGTAGGCAGGGTCTCCCAGGGTCACAATGGGCATTTCGACTTCCCCTACAGTGATCTTCTGGTCTGGGAAGAAAGTCCCTGCTTGCAGCTTCCTGAACAGGCCAGTGTTCTGAAAGATGTGGGTGTCATGCACCTTTCCGGGCCAGCCTGCGTTAATGTCTGTGAAATGCCCACAGTGATCCACAAGCACCTGGAGAACCATTGAGAAATACTCCTGGCACTTAATGTACTCGGTGGCTAGGTGGGGTGGTGCCAGAATTGGAATATGTGTGCCATCCATCGCCCCTCCGCAGTTAGGGAAACCCATCTGTGCAAAGCCAACCACAATGTCCTGCACATTGCCCAGAGTCATGCTCTTTCAGAGCAGGGTGCGATTAATAGCCCTGCACACTTCTGTCAACATGGGTCCAACGGTTGACTTTCCCATTCCAAATTGGTTAGCTACTGATCGGTAGCAGTCTGGAGTAGGCAGCTTCCACAGCGCAATCACCACACACTTCTCCAGCGACAGGGCAGCTCTCATTCTCGTGTCCTTGCGCCGCAGGGCTGGGGCGAGCTCATCACACAGTCCCATGAAAGTGGCTTTCCTCATCCAAAAGGGGAGGTTCTCTCTCCAGGCAGGGGCTCGGTGGGGGATTTCTGGGATGGGCTCTGCTGCTTGGTTGGCTCAGGTTCTGTGTGTGCCGCCCATGCACTGTTTCCAGACATTTTCTGGGCAACAGCTAAACAATTAAGACGCAAAGAGCAACAGAAGGCAAATCGCTGAGTTGTCCTCAAGCCTGTCCCGTGGGTTTGGAAGTTGGCCCGGGCCCCAGGGTGTGGTTGTTTAGTTAATGTCTGCACAGAGGTTAAGTACAGGAAGAGAGGAGGGGTAAGAATACAAACACCAGGCCTTTGACCGAAACGCCCTTTTAAATGCATACGCAGCAATTAATTTTACACAGATCCTCCACGCGCACACCCACTAATCCACAGCAGCCACCCCCTGGACAGGGGGTACGGCCAATTCACTGTCCCCCCAGCCCTCGGGCTCGACCCTAATTCCGTTCTCATTCAGAAACTTCCCTCCACGCACCCAGGCACCCACACACTCTTCTGTGTATCTCCTACAACCCCCGCTTTACTCGCCGCCCCCAAGGCTATCCCTCTTAAATCCCCAAGCCTCAGAGTTTGACCGTGGGACTAATCACCTCCCTTTAGGGTTGCCAACCCTCCAGGATTGTTTTGGAGTCTGCAGGAATTAAAGATTAATCTTTAATTAAAGATTATGTCGGGGGGGTGAAACCTCCAGGAATACGTCCAATCAAAATTGGCAACCCTGCCCCCCTTTCATCTCCTAAATGGATTTTTATTGCAGTCCTAACCAGCCCTGAAACAAACTGGACTAAAAAAATACTAAGTTTATGCATCAATCTGCCCTCCTGTTCCAATTTTGCTCTTGCTCATGCCTGTGGAACTCCAGTGTCACTCTGGATTTACACCAGGGTAACTAAGCAGAATCTAGCCCTACCTCCATCCACTTCAGCGCGATCACTTTGCGCTGACACCAAAGCCACGGGTCCAAATTTGGCCCAGAACCCATTGACTTTAATAGAGCCACTCTGGATTATAGCAGCCCCGCACAATGCAATCCCTAGTTTTATTTTGGCCTATCACCGCTGTTACATATTTCTCACACACAGCCAAGATAAAAAACTCAGCTCAGGTAACAAAGCACGAACACTCAGGGCCTGATCCACCATGGTACCATTAGATATCCACTTTGCTCTGTGTAGAAGAGAGACCAAGGAGCGGGCCTCTTCTACACAGAGCAAAGTGGATATCTAATGGTACCACACCAGCATGGGAGCACTTTATTCTCACTTGATATTAAAATAACCACCACCACCACGAAGCACAGGGCAAGAGAAACCAGGCCCAAGGAAAAGAAGTGTTCAAACAACTAGTATATCCCATTAGAAGCAAATTCCACTATTGGCGACAGGTTTCAGTGGTAGCCGTGTTAGTCTGTATCAGCAAAAAAATATGAAAAATAAAGAGGCATCCTTGTAGCACCTTAGAAACTAACGCATTTATTTGGGCCTGGACTCCTCCGGGTTGTTTTTTGTTTCTTTGTTTGTTTTCATTTTCCACTATTGGTGTTTAGCATGAAACAGAGGAAAAATCCACAAACCTGCTTCTCAGATGCTGGCAAATTCCTTAATATTGAGCTGACGTTTATCAACACACCCACGTTCCCTCGCACAGGCCCTACCTTCCTCTGCTAACTTCCAAACAGCCAGAGGCCCCTTCTTCACCTAACCTGGACACACAAATGTGCACTGGATTAACACAACCACTTCCGTTAAACCAGTGTGAACCCCTGTGTGGACACCCTATTAACCTGTTCCCAACGAAGCTGAGCTAAACCAGAAAAAAAACCCTGCTTTTAAACCAAACTAAGAGCATTTCCAGGGGTTTAACAAGCTCAGTTTAAATTCACGCTGTCGGTGCAATTTTCCTACACAAACAAGCCCTGAATCTAAGGAAACACGAGTTTTTGCTTCCTGTTTTAGCTCGCGGCCATTGAACTGGCAACAGAGTCAAACAACAAACGACTGGGGAGGGTCTGGACCCCCCCTTCGCAGATCTGTTGGCCAATCTGAGTTGACTGGCAGTCAGTTAACAAGTTAAAAAGCCTATAAAGAAAACAAGGCCCATGGGTGCTCGGAGCCAGTCTGGTAGCAGCCCCACACACTGCCCCTCTCCGTGCCCTAACAACAGCCCCACACACCCCCAGACACCCTGGCTGTCTACGGAGCTCGCTCTCCCCTCTGGTCCCCCCCTAGGCTGACGGCCCCTTTCGCCCAAGCCCCTGTAACAGAGGATCCGCCACTTACCCTAACCCCTGCAGCAGCAGCTCTGCAGAAGTGAAACAAACACAGAAATGAACCACCAGCGCTACCAGTGACTGCATGGAAAAAAACAACAGCTCTGCATAGCCCCACCCCTTATGTCCCACCCCCCACGGGTCACAACAGCCCAGAGCATTTCCAGGGGTTTAACAAGCTCAGTTTAAATTCACGCTGTCGGTGTAGACAGTGCTGTTCTCCCATCAACCGAGCTATCCCCTCATAGGGAGGGATTACCTACCCCAGCTGGAGAACTCTCCCCCTGGCACAGGCAGTGTCTACACTAACCTGCTGCCTGCAGCCAATGTAAAGGAGCCTCAAATGTGGGATCTGCAATCTGGGGATTTTCCCAACTGAGTGGGTGGTGCCTGCTGTATCAGTGACCCTGCAGAGGAAGTACTGATGTCCTCGGGGCTGTTCCCAGGAGTAAAGTCAAGCACATGCGTAAGTGTTTGCAGGATCAGGGTCTAAACAATGTTTTGAGGGGGGAAATATTTCAGACATTCACAATTTTTATTTTTTGACAAAATTTCATTTTGAAAATTTTCTTTTCTGTATGGGTGTGTGTGTGTGGAATCATACATACTTTTTAAAAAATGTCCCCCCCCCATCCAAGGTGCAAAAGAGCTTAAATGAAGTGAGAGAAAGTGGGGTGGAAAATCTACGCACATTTTTCCCCACTGCCTTTAAAAAAAAATTCTCCCCTTTTTTCCGACTTAAAAAAACAAAACAAAACAATGTAAGCGGGGGAATGGTCCCACTGTTGTGGGGAACTCTCCTGGGTTCTGCGCTACCCCGGTGAAGTGGGCTAGCGAAAGGATCTGACTCCTCGCTCCCACTTCCTTTACCCAGAGGCCTCCCTGCCCTTGAGGACTCCCCTTCCACTCTCCTGTCTGGCAGAGTCCTCGTAACCCCGACAAGGCTGGGCCCAGGATTCCTGGGGGGCTCGACCCCCAACCCTGCTGTGGTCACCTAGGACAGGGGCTAGGGTGTCCCCACTCCGGGGTGCTCTCTCTGCACTGGGCACCTCCCTCACCCACTGATCATTTCATACAATTTAAAGCAAATACAAGTTATTTAATTAACAATTAATTTAAAAAAAAAAAGGAAAAATGGGAAAGGCTGAAGGAAACACATCACCCCGCTCTGTGGCAGGGAACATCACAACCAGTGTCTCTGGAACATCAGGGCAGTTCACAGTTTGTTTCTTGTAGGTCCCAGGCCTCCTTCTCCGGCCCTGGCCGTGCTGCAGGGACGCTGCGGGTCGGACACTTGCTCTGGCGGTGGCCACACACTCTCAGGCTCTGGGTGGCAGGACCCTTCTCCCCAGCATCACCCCCGCCCTGTCAGGGTTATGATCCCCCCCAAGTCTGGCCTGCAGAGCCTCTTGGCTGAGGCGTCTCCCTGTGCTGGGCCCACTGCCCGGGGTCCCCCTCGCTCTCCCTAGCTGCTCACCGCACCCGGCTCCGGACTGCTCCAGCCCCAGCTCCACTGTTCTAGCTCCAGCTCCACTGTGCCTCAGCACGGCTGCTGCTGCTGCGCTGCCTCCAGCTCCCTGGGCTGCTTGTCTGGCCCCGCTGGCTTTGGGGCTGCAGCTCTGCTCCCAGCAGCTCAGCTCGGGCCCCTGCTCTCTCCTTAGCTCGGCCCCACTCCGTCTGCCCCAGGCAATCCGAGCTCACACGGAGGATGGGACCCCCCTGGCCTCCTGTCTCCCTGATTAGCCTGCCCGCCCTGTCAATCAGGCTGACCTGGAGCATTGGCCTCTCCACTGTCAGTCTCAGGGTCCTGATTTCCCATTGACCCTTCTCCTTTTAGTGCTGGGAGCAGCCAACCAGAACACCCCCCCTGAATGTTAGTAAGGGGGCGACAGTCCCCTTACACAAACAAACAGAAAAAGTGGGATTTCTCCTCCAATTTTGCAATGGAAAAATCATTTTTTTCTTAAATGTCACTAAAAAAAGAAGATGAGAATGAAAAATGTTTTGGTAAAAAACATCATCAAAACCCCATTTCTCATTTGAAAAAAAAAATTCAACAGGGGTCTGATTTGCAGGGCTTGATCCCCCAAACACACAGCTGCGTAACCTTCCTGTGGTGGCAGTGAAACCGACGAGCTCCCCGACGCGAGGGAAATGGTGAAAGTGAGTTAGCATTTCCAGACTCCATGGCTTACCTTGCACTTCCCGAGTGGCTGTTTTCAAATGCACAGTGACCAAGAGCTATGGCTAGAGAAGCAACTGCTGGGGGTGGAGCGTGGGGAAAACCAAAACCCAACCCAATACCTAACACATGCAATATTCCCCCTTTCCCCACAAAGCAGAGCTCATGAGAAAGCCCTCTGGTTTCACACCGCACAACAGACAGGAAAGCTGTGGAAGACAGCCAAAGCCGTCGGCTTCCTGATTCAGATCTGTGTATTTAGTCTGTATTATGGTAGCACCTGAAGCCCCGCACCGGGTATTGGGGCCCCGTGGTGCTGGGTGCTGCACACACATCGTATATAACAATAGGACCATCCCAGCCTACTGCGGCTCACAGCCCAGGGCCCTGATCCGGCAAAGACCTGGCACATGCTTAACGCTACTAGGGTGACCAGATGTGCTGATTTTATAGGGACAGCACAGGGGTCTTTTTCTTATATAGGATCCTATTATCCGTCCCAATTTTTCACACTTGCTGTCTGGTCACCCTAAACGCTGCTACCACGAGTAGTCCCGTAAGATCTGGGCAGCGGGAGGTGCCTGCATTTGGGGGAGGTGCAAGTGGCAGGGGGAGTTCTCCATTAGCGGGCTGGGGGGGGGAGGGGACATCTGGGCAGAGGGAGTCTCCTCCATTGAGGGAGGGGGGGACACAGGAAGGAGGGAGGTTCTGGTTCTCCACTGGGCAGGTTAGGCAAACAGGGTGGCACTAATGTTCTGTGAGCCCCAACCTAGACCCCAACATCACCCCCCATCCAGCACTAACTGCAGCATCAAGGCCCCAGCTCATCCCTCTGCACCTGGCTGCTCCATGCAGGGTGGAGCACACGCCGGCCTTGGGGGCAGGGAGGGGTCGCTCCTTTCTGCAGCTGCCGGCTGAGCACCGGGGACACACAGAGACCCACAGCTTGGGGCGGGTGGGGGGGAGGGGGTGTCAGCCACCAGCACTGGGGCAGCACTGATGCCGATTGTGCAATCGCTACTCCCAGCTGTTGAGCCGCAGTGATTGCTCAGGGGGGGGATTTCCTGGCAGCGCCTCCCCCTGTGTCAGAAGGTGGAGTTACGCCCACGCTGCGGATCTGGCCTGTTGTGCCTGACGAGAGGAAAAGCTAATCCTGGGATCTGTCTGCCTCGGGCAGCTGTTTAGCACCCAGGCGCCCTGTGCGCTCTCAGCTCCGTACGGGCCCTGGGAGGAATCCCCTTCAGCGTGACAGGCCTGCTCGGGGGGGCCACTCCCTGTCGGGGGTGAAGCCCTGCACCCCTGGAACTGCACCTCTCTGAGCCTTAGCAGGCCTGTCTCTCGCCTGGGCCCCCTCCACTCGCTCTGTACCCCAGGGGCCTCCACACTCAGAGGGAGCAATGCAACCCTGCCTCTAGCCCGCAGTGACTCAGCCAGCGTAAAACAGCAGGGTTCATTGAATGGCTCAACCCAGCACACGAAGTTCTCAGGGCTTTTGGAGCTAGAAACGCCCGGCCCAGCCCGTCTGGATCTGTCCTGCATCCAGGTGGCTCAGGCTGCAATTTGTCCCCAGTCCAGCAGCCCCCTCCTTCCAGCCGACCATCCTATATTACCTTCCCCAACAGCCCCTCCCCCGTCCGTTGTCTTCAGTTCAGTCCCAGGCCAAAAGGTCACCTGGGCCCTCTCTCTTCCATCATCCTTTTTTCCCACCACTGGCCAGAACCAGCTGCCTTCCAAGATGGGATGGGCCTCCAATCACCAGTTGCTAGGGTACCCAGGCTGGTGTCCAGGGCGATTGCTAGGTGAAGTCACACCAGGTCCTTGGCAACAACAACCCCCCTCTCCCACCACCTCGTTAAACCCGCAGCACACCGGGGAAACTGAGGCACACATACACTACTCATGCAGAACACTAAGAAAATTCCCCACTGCGTCACACTCTCCAAAGAGTTCACATGAGTTACCCTGTGATTGTTGCTGCTTCAATATGCATGAGAGCGGTGGAGTGATCTAAGCTAAGTATTTATGGCACCCGGGCTGGCTCCCTTCCAGCTGTGTTGCATGGGGGCAGGGAGGGAATGCAATGAGATGGCTGGCTTTTAAAAAGACTGCAGTATTGTAGAGGTGGTTGTACATTTATCTTTGATGTTTTTAAATGAAAAATGGCTTCTTGAAGGCAAGAGCAACTTTTGTTTGCTGTGAAGATTTCCAACAACAAAAACCCAAACCCAAACATCTGGGGTTTTTTTTAAACTTGAGAATGACTTTTCTTTTTAAATGTATCTGTAAAACTGACTTTTTCTATCTTCTAAATTTTTTCAGGATGGGACACCCAAACTAAAACTCCCACAAAGAACCGTGGCAGCTCTAAATTGCACGAGTTCAGTCTAGAGTTGCCAATTTTGGTTGCGTGTTTTCCTGGAGGTTTCAGTGCAGGACATAATCTTTAATTCAAGATTAATCTTTAATTCCTGCAGCCTCCAGGACCATGCTGGAAGCTTGGGAACCCTACTTCAGTCTTCAAGTTTTACACCCAAAATTTGAAGTTTTCTGTTGGAAAAAAATCCGCTTTTTTCCTCTCCCGCTGCAGTGCTGAAGAGTTGGAAAATCTGCATGTAGTTTCAGTGAAAGACACACAACCCCCTGCACTCAGCCCCAGCAACCATCCTCACTGCGCTAAAAGCCACTGAGCAAGGCTTGTGTTCAAAGCTTCTCCTGTTCAGCCTGTCAGCCACCCTCGAGCACTGGGGGAAAGGCTTGGATGGCTTGTTTTTTTCTAGCTCAAACAGAAACAGAAAAAATAAAACCCAGCTGGCACTTCCAAACTCCCCCCAACCCCCAAGTAGACAAGCCACTGCAGCGTCCTTAATTACCTGGCCAACCACCTCAGTAGACAGTCAGGTTAGGAAGTTAAATTGTGTGTGTGAAACCCTGTTAGACAGTAAAATCCTCTGACACATCATGTTTAGCTATTTAAATACCTGTTGCATTATCTGTATTGTGGTCGCACCTAGGAACCCCAGCCGTGGGCCTGCACCCCACTGTGCTGGGTGCTGCACAAACACAGACTATGAAGATGATCCCTACCCAAAAACCCTACAATCTAAGTAATGGCCATAGAGAAGGCTCAGCTCCCACATCCAGTGAGAGACAGTCCCTGCCCCAGCTGAGATCAGGGCCCCGTTGTGCTGGGTGCTGCACAGACACACAGTGGATACGTCCACAATGGAGCTGGAGGATGTAACTGCCAGCTTGAGGAGACATACCCACCCTACAACGCTAAAATCAGAGTGTAGCCCTGGTGGAGGGAAGGGCTAATTGCTGGGCTGGGCCTGTCCACGTGTCACGTGGACAGTGGCTTCTCTAAGGGCTAACGGCGCTCAGGCCCCACCAGTTCAGTCCCCTCCTTTTCGGCTTTAAACAACCCCTCAAGGAGGGGATAGAGCTGCAGGGCCCCAAACCCCTTTGTGGCTGCTGCTCCCATCTCCCCCCTTGGCCAGCAGCCCAGTGGGGTGAGCGGCAGGGAGGTGGCAGAGACATGGGAGAAGGCAAAGGTTTTGGCTCTGAAGTTTGAGCCCTCCATTGACAGCGCAGAGCAGAGCAGAGCAGAGCTGGCCATGCTCAGAAGCTGCATCTCCCCAGAGTCTGAAGACTCTGAGTGCCCAGCCTGGGAGAAGCACCAAGGGGCCAGCAGGGGGAAACTGAGGCAGAAAGGCCCAGCCCCTCCTATCTCCTCAAGAGGTATTTAAGTGCTTAACTCGTACTGGGAGCTAGGCACCTAACTAGCTTTGAGGGTCTGGGCCAGAGTCATTGTCTGAATCCTGCAAAAAGGGCTACATAGGTGATTAGAGTGAAGCACATGCATCAGTCTCTGCAGGTTTGGGATCCTATGTTCCAGCTGAGCACTTAATAGAAAATAAAATACAGGCCCCTTTAAAAATCTCAGCGCTGCACATTACAGCTAGGAGTTATTACCTCTCGGCTCTGCAAGTGCAGATTGCCACAGCCCTGCACAGATACAGAATTTGTATCCGCATCCGATCTGCAAAAATAGTGTATGCATATAAAGCGGATCCCTGCAGATTGGCAGGGCTCTACAGATCGCTTATTCCTCTGTCTATTTGGATGGCGTCCTTCTGGCAAATCCATCTGTATTCACCGCTGCAGGTTTCCGACTGGATCTGACTCCCTTTGATCACCCCACAGCTGTTCTCTTCGGCGGCTCCTTTCACGGGGAACCTGCCGGACCAAGGGAAAAGACATTGGTTGCCCTCATGGCACTCAAGGTGTCTTGTTAATGCAGGTCAGAGACAGCAGAGCTGTTCTGTGTGTCGAGACCCAGACTGGTGTTGGCGAAACCTTGTCGCTACTTGTAACTGGAGCACAAAGAATCTGGAAATGACGGAGACAAACCTCCTGGAACCCTGGCCCCGGGCTCATGTTCTCACGGGGTGGCTCTCCTCATGCCAGCATCTCTTCTGACTGAGAATGGCGGCTGGGAGAGGGCGGGGGGATGTCACTCAAAGCTCTTCCCTGGGATGCTGCATCTCAACCTTCCTAAGAGTTAGGGCCAAGGTGTAGCATCTTCAAATGGTGCCCAAGTGCTTTAGGAGCCTACGTCCCATTGCCTGTCAATGACACTAAGTGCCCAAGTCACTTGGATGCTTTTGAAAACTGTGCCCTAGAGTTTCAAAAATGAGTTGAGTGATTTTGGGACCCCTGTTTATCAGAGGGAGGGTGCTCAGCACCTACCGGCAACTGGGCCTTTTAGGCTGCCTCAGCTGGGTACCCCAAATCACTCGTCACTTCTGAAAATCTTGGCCTCAAATAATAAGGGATGCCCGCCCCCTGCCTTGCATAACTCAGCAACCATCCGGAAAAGCAACTCACAGCGTCTGATTTAACAAGGATCCATCCACCCAGGTCCATTTCCTCCAGGTCCCGTTTGCACTGAGGCCAGTCCAGACAAGGTACTTCTCTTGAATGCTGCTCCCCAGGAACTCCTGTAAGCAGGGGAGAGGCACTTGTGGGAGAGAACCCGCTGCAACTCCCAGCTGCTTTGCAAGCGGATTTGTAACAGATTCACATTTGCCGTGGATGAAGCACGGAGCAGGACACACACAATGGCCAGTGGATTACGCTAGCACCTGATGTTCGATTGCTACCTGAGCACCAGGATAAACTCTCAAATAGTATTTCCCAGAGCCCCACCATGTCCCCTTCCTCCATTTGGGGCTCAGGGCTTTAGCCCCAGGTTTGAAAATATTTACAGGTGCTCCACTCCAGACTGCTCTGAATGGTACTGACAGATACCAAGGATGATACTTTCCATGTCAGCAGTTGGTCAAAGCAGCGAGGAAGGGAGAGGGGACAAGCATAGTAGGAAGATCTGCACAGTCCACTCTGAGTCAGTCAGCTCATGTCAGTGCCCCCCGGGGGTGGGAAGCGATCACGTGGAGGGTTTCCTCCCTCTCCAATCAAAACAGAGCCAAATCCATGCAGCCCATGGGCACATCCAACCCACTGCAGGGGAGCTGAGTCCAGAGCCCTCGTAAGCCATATCCGGCACAATCGGCATCTCATTTGGGTGCAGCCTGAGTGTGCCGCTCCCAGCTCATCTGCTCGGCTTTCCAGGGCTCAGTCACACCTAGGATGACAAACTCAAAGCTTGGGGGTTTTCAGTGCTTTCCACTGGGTATTTGACAGCACCTGGTGTATAGTCAGGTTCACTGTATCAACCTGTAGATCTCAGTTATTCAGTTTCCTGGGCTGTTTAGATATTCCCCCCCCCCCCCCGAGCAACAGGAGAGAGAAACTTTAAATAAATATATCGGAAAATGTGCTCGGAAACCCACAAAAACTGGCACAGGAATTTCGGTGGGACTAGTCCTGTGATAAAACTAAGTGTCTGCACAAGCGTGTTTGCAGGGTTATGGATTTGGCTTCTCCGCGACATAATCCACCAGAACAGCTGACAAACAGACGAGCGTGCGAGGACATTCCCAGAGAGATCAAAGCTGGTTATTTTATGGTCTTTGTTTAAAAAAAGTGAACTATGAAAAGTGGCCTTGGGGTAATTTTATCATTTTTTAAATCAGTTTAAAATGAATATTCATTGACACCCCCCATCTTTCCCGGTGAAGATTAACACCCCCCTCTGCCTGTTTCTCACTTTACCATCTCATCCTGCTCCTGGATCACCACCATGCCAGCGCTCCTCGCTGAGCAGTCCGCACGGCTCCCGGACCAGATTTTACTCTCTGTAGAAAACCAGTAGCATTTGGCACCATGTGGCAGCCAGTCTGGGGGACAGATTTTGCAGCCAGTGCCCTCTAGAAGAGACAAACAGGAGACACCGTTAATGGCTGAATTAGGTGCTGACATTGAGAGGCTGCCTGGTGCAGCAGCTTGGACAACAGACTGACTCTCAGGAAACCTGATCTCAGCTGGGGCAGGGACTGTCTCTCTCCCTGTGTGTCTGTGCAGCACCCGGCACAACGGGGTCCTGATCTCAGCAGAGGCAGGGACTGTCTCTCCCTGTGTGTCTGTGCAGCGCCTGGCACAACGGGGCCCTGATCTCAGCTGGGGCAGGGACTGTCTCTCCCTGTGTGTCTGTGCAGCGCCTGGCACAACGGGGCCCTGATCTCAGCTGGGGCAGGGACTGTCCCTCCCTGGGCATCCGTGCAGTGCCCGGCTCAACGGGGCCCTGATCTCAGCTGGGGCAGGGACTGTCTCTCCCTGTGCGTCCGTGCAGTGCCCGGCCCAATGGGGCCCTGATCGCAGCAGGGAGCTGGGTACCAGCAGAACTCCCTTGAGGACAGTTGAATTACACCAGGGATGACCAGCACCTTTTCATTCTCCCCAGTGAAGCTATTAGCATTTGCACACCCTGTTCCACACGATCGGGCACACACACCATTGGCACCCGCCCTCACTAACGCTATAACATGGCACCATGCACTCAGCTACAGGGCAGCTAGTAGGTGTCACTCAACCACTGCTTGAAAGTGTCTCTCCAAGGGTCTTCAGTCACAGAGCCCAGAGAGGAGAAGCTGGAGTTACCCCGGGAGCTGCTGTTGATGGGAGCACACAGAGCCTGGCTCAGGCGTGCCACTAGGTGGGTCAGATGGGCACTGCACTCTGCCCCGTTTCTCTCTCCCCGCTGGGCACCACAGCTCGCGGTGGCATTCGGCGCTGCTCCTGTCAGTCCTTCCTGAGATGAACCTTGAAAACAGCCACAAGACCTGTGGTTAGAGTTCTTGCCTGGCAACAGAGTGGAAAATGGGCACCAAAGAACGTGGATCAGGGGGAAAAAAATCAAGGGGAGAAGAGAGAGAAAACTAATTCATTGGGAGGGGCCAGGCCAGGGACTTGGGGGTTCTATCCCTGGCTCTGGGGGCGGGTGGATTAGAGCAGGGAAAGTTGGGTGTCAGGACTCTTGTAGCTGACTCATGCTTTGGTCATGGGCACATCACCTCACACATATGGGCCTTAGCTTGGTCCTTCTGTAGCACAGGAATTACGACAGTACCCTGTACAGCCAGCATGCAAATGAGGGTAATTAACCACTGGAACAATGTGCCAAGGGGCGTGGTAGATTCTCTGTCACTGACCATTTTAAAAATCGAGATTGGATTTTTTTTCTAAGAGACCTGCTCTAAGAATTATGATGGGGCAGGTCTCCGGCTCTAGGAGGTCAGACTAGATTGTCATAATGGTCCCTTCTGGCTTTGGAATCTATGGAAAACCTCTGGGATGAGCTGCTGAGACATGGGAAAGTTTACAGGGCGTCCACAAAACGAACAGGATCTAGCCGCTCACCCAGAATGCTCAGCGCGATCACAGCCAGCGTCGCCACAACGCTCCAGGCCCCCAAAACGCCGATGGTGATTTTATACCCACGCAGCTTCGCAGGAGAACCTGTGAATTCGGATTTGTAAATCAGCCTCAGTGTCTCCCGGGCTGCGTGACAAGTATCGGCATAACCCTTCATAGACCTGTCATTACGGGTGAAAGAAGCAGAGGCCAGGAGATGTTCTGCATCTGCTCTCTGTCTCAAACGCTCCTCAGCAGAGCTGGGTCACAGCTGTCAGAGCCAAAGGCCAAGATCTTAATACAAGAACAGCCATACTGGGTCAGACCAAAGGTCCATCCAGCCCAGTGTCCTGTCTTCCGACAATGCCCAGTGCCAGGTGCCTCACAGGGAATGAACAGGGAATCATCAAGTGATCCATCCCCCATCGCCCATTCCCAGCTTCTGGCAAACACAGGCTAGAGACACCATCCCTACCCATCCTGGCTAATAGCCATTGATGGACCTACCCTCCATCAACTTATCTAGTTCTTTTTGAACCTTGTTATAGTTTTGGCCTTCACAAGTTAATATCCCAAATTAATTAGGGATTTTAGGTCCCAGCTGGACCACCTTACAAGAGGCTGGTTGTTGGGGGGTAGGCTCTCAGCACTACCTGGAAATTAGGGCCTTTTAAAATATTCTCAAGGCAGGCCTCCAAAAACTGAAGGGGACAAATTCACCTGTCACTAGAGCAGATTCAAAATCAGAATTTCCATCCCGCAGGAAATTCTGACATGCTGACTTCTGGTTCTGTCTTGAAACAGGACAAAGTAAAACAACATATTAATTGTTTTGAATGAAACAGAAAGTTTAAACAAAATTATAATAACTAAATGTTTCATTTCTGGTTAGTTCGACATCAACCCATGTGCAGTGGTGCCTCATGGGAGTTGTAATTTGCATGCCTCATGCCTCTGTTCTCCACTACGCCTTGGGCTCCCCAGCTGGACTACATCTCCCACAATACACCAGACTGGCTCAGCAGGGACCAAGGTGCATTATGGGAGGGGTAATCCAGCTGGAGGGCCCAGCTCACAGGAGAAAGTGAGGGCATGAGGCATCCAAACTACATCTCCCATGAGGCACTGCAGCAGCTCGGGAGAACAGAGATTAATATTTTGTTTAGATATTCCCCAAGTGGGAAATGATTTACATCGCTGTAGTGCCTCAGAGTCTCGGCCATGCTCCAGGGCCCCACAGTGCTAGGAGCTGTACATTATTGATTAGGTATATCACGGTAATGCCCAGGAGCCTCAATCATGCTCCAGGTCTCCATTGTGCCAGGAGCTCTACAGACACAGAACAAAAAGAGGGTCACTGCCCAAGGAGCTCACAACCCAAGTATTAGGCACTGTGTGTCAGTAACATCTGCTGAGTGCACAGGGACACAGATCTGCTGAGTGAGACGTGGTCACTTCCACAGTGAGTTCGGTTCTGCTGCGAAGAGAACTGAAGGCCCAAGAGCAGATGGGCCAGAAGGTCCCACACTTCTAATTTGCACTCCAGCTTTGTCTGCATAGCCGTAGCCTCTAGATGTCCCAGCACCCCAGGCTAGGCACTGTACATATTTTTTCCACACAAACGCACAGTCAACCTGTGGAACTCCTTGCCAGAGGACATTGTGAAGGCCAAGACTATAACAAGGTTCAAAAAAGAACTAGATAAGTTCATGGAGGACAGGTCCCTCAATGGCTATTAGCCAGGATGGGCAGGGATGGTGTCTCTAGCCTCTGTTTGCCAGAAGCTGGAAATGGGCGACAGGGGATGGATCACTTGATGGTTGTCTTGTGCTGTTTATTCCCTCTGGGGCACCTAGCACTGGCCACTGTCGGTAGACAGGATACTGGGCTAGATGGACCCTTGGTCTTACCCAGTGTGGCCGCTCTTATGTTCTAGACACAGATGGCTCCTGCCCTGAAGCGATTAGTCTCAGATGAGACACAGCATGTGGATACAAACAGGGGAAGCAGAAGGAAACAATTAGATTCTGCTGATCAACATGATAAGGTGCAGTCACCGCATCTTGCTTTTCGCTCTGTTCTGGCCCCTCAGGAGCTCTCCTGCTGCAGGACAATTTCACTCTGCATTTTGGCCAAGATTTCTCAAAGTAACTGGTGATTTCCCCCTCCCCTCTCCGCCCAATTTGAGACCACTTAAAGGAGCCCTGATTTGGGGAAATCACTGAGCACCTGCCCTCTAGAACCCTTGTGGTGTCCCAAGTTGGTTACCCAAAGCAGCCACCTCTGTGTCCACCATGCAAACTCTAACTTCCAGCCCAGTTCGCAGAATTCACGCTGCAGGGAATGGGGCGTTTCCGTCTGGCTTTCTGCGACGCATGGCTGGAAAGGGAGTCAGTTACAGCATTGGAAAATCAGGCTGGGGGGTGGGGGCGAGGGAAGGGAGAGTTGGAGACACAAACGGGAGGTAGGCACCCAACTCCCCAGGAGTTTCCATGGGCGTTAGGAGCCTGACTGCCCTGGTTGACTTTGAAAATCTTGCCGAAGCTGGTAGAGAGAGAATGAAGTGATACAGGAAATGGAGGCGAGAAACGTTTATTAGATGAAATCTAACAGGACACGAAGCATCCGAGGCAGGTCACTACCGCGTCCGAAGCAGGACAGAGACACAGGATGTGGTGTTGCCGGCGTCATTATCCATATTACAGTAACACCTGGAGGCTCCAGCTGAGACCGCACTGTTCACAAAGGGCAGATGATAATCTCCCTGTTAAAGAGGGAACCAAGGCCCAGAGAGATGCATGGACTTGGGTCGCAGCCCAGTGCATTAACCCTGAACGCAGCCTGCCCCTCCTCACCTAACCCTGCTGCTAGGTCGTGACGGTAGAAAGTCAGACTTGGCCCAAATCGCATTCAAAACACCGCCAACGTCCTTTTGCGACAACCCACGTCTGCAGGTCAGCGGGAACCTTGCTCCACTTAGTCACTGTACGATCCAGGGCCTGCACAGGGTGAAGCCAGAAATAGCCCCAGGCCCTTCCCCAGAGTCACCTTCTGTAACGGCTGACCCTGCCCAGGGACATTAGGATACAGCAGGGGTAGGCAACCTATGGCACGGGTGCTGAAGGTGGCACACGAGCTGATTTTCAGTGGCACTCACACTGCCTGGGTCCTGGCCACTGGTCCGGAGGGCTCTGCATTTTATTTAATTTTAAATGAAGCTTCTTAAACATTTGAAAAACCTTATTTACTTTACATAACAATAGTTTAATTATATATTATAGACTTATAGAAAGAGACCTTCTAAGAATGTTAAAATGTATGACCGGCACGCGAAACCTTAAATTAGAGTGAATGAATGAAGACTCGGCACAGCACTTCTGAAAGGTTGCCGACCCCTGGGATACAGCATCAATACAGTCAGTGCCTGCTGCACTGGGGCCCCCAGCCCTGCTTGCATTGCAGAGGCATGTTCAAACCATGGACAGCAATAACCCCCCACTGGCTGCTGGGTTATTCATATTAAATACGGGGCCCCGTTGGGCTGGGCGAGGCACAAAGACGTCAGTGATCCCTGCCCCACACAGCTCATCGGCTTAGCTAGAATTCTACTTGCATACAAACGATGCAGGAAATACAGCCAAGCTCTCCAGGTCCTGGCTCAGACGGGAGCGTAGGGGGCCGTGGTTTGCAGAGACCAGCAAAGCGGGAACGGTGCAGGGGTAAGGTGCTGTCCGATAACCATCATACGTGCACATGGCTGGCTGGAGTTTAGCCCAGACCTGCTCCAGCACTGCGGCTCTGGGTGCACCGCTCTGATACACACACCCTGCATCCCCCCCTTTGCTGTTCTCCGTCACCCCCATAGGAACATCCCAGTAGCTAGGACACACCCTAAGTACCTCCCACACTATTGAAGCATCTCATGGTCTTTATTGTATTTGTCCTCTCACCCCCCACCCCACCCCGAGGCAGGCTAGTGCTTTTATCCCCATGTCACAGATGGGGAAACTGAGGCCGAGAGCAATGAAGGGTCACACAAGAAGTTCTTGGCAGAATAAGATTCAAACCCAGGCTACAGCCTGAAACACAATATGAAGCTGCCCCCTGCCTGCTTCCCATCCATCCTCTCTCAGACCCCACTGAAAGCACAGGCCGGAATTACTGTGACAGATGAGAGACAGCCCAAGGAGACTTTGAGCAATACCTTGGATCCCCGCCGCAGACGGGCGGCTGGCGGTTCCCATCTTGGGCCGGAGATTCAATACCGTGTAACCCTCTTCGTCCTGCATCCTCCAGAGTCGCTGCCTTCGTCTCCCAGCGAACGGGAAGAAGAGGGAAAATCAGAGCGAGACCCTGAGGGACTGGGGTGAGACTCGGCCCGTTCGGCTTGTGGGGCTCCAGTGTGCAGAGGAAACGGCCGCCTCCCCTGGCCGCACGCTTTGAAACCACACAGGAAACTTAACTCTCACAGCAAGCTAGCGAGGGCACTAGCAAGGGGGACAGAACATGGACCTTGTGTCCTATGCAAAAAGCAGCCTCAAAGCTCTTCCGCTGCCTAAAGGCACCGATTCCTGCCTTGTTCCTGTGGCCAGCCCCTCGCCACAGTGGGATGCAGCTGGTGTAAGGATGAAGCACCAGACCCTAAATCCAGTAACCAGGCCCCTGGGTGCTTGGCAGGTGGGAGGACTCGGGCACTGTCTGGAGAACCTGGCTTGTGAGCTCCCCGTTCAAGGCTGATGGCCTAGTGACAGCTCGTGCAGCCCCAAATGAGCAGGGAGGGGATCTACACTACAGCTCTGCTCTCCTGCCGTCAGGGAGCCGAGCCCCAATTTGCCCCAGCATGAAGTGGGTGCGACAGGCACTGGGGGAGAAGGTCTCTTCATCTCCAGCTTGGGGGGAGTCCCGAAGGTCGTCCCTCTGCAGGCTAGACAGCTGCCCCCCCAAGGGGCTGTTTGCTCATTGTTGGTCCCAGCGACTCCCTCGATTCTCACTCGTGGCTCCAAGTAGCTGCTTGCGTTCACCTCAGCGCCATGTTTCAGGCCTTGCCTGGGAGGCTAAACCCAGCGAGAGGAGCGAGCGCCAGCAACTGCCAGACAAGGGCACGCCCGCCCCTCCGAATGCCCATCAAGGAGCTGGGGATGAACCCATGGGGAATATTAGGCCATAGATGCCGAAGCTGGAAAAGACGGCACTGGGGCCCCTGAGCACGGTCGTGTTGATGGAGAGGAATCAAAGTTCTGAGCTTTTTACCTCGCCCCACCGGACAGGAAGCCGAGGGGCTGGAGCTAATCAGTCACTAATCTCCGCAGCGCACAAGGGGACCAAAGGGGCTGTTCATGAGGCCTATTTCCTCACATCCTGCCTCGAACCAGAACGCTGCACTTTCTAGGTCAGGCTGAAATGTGGCAGCCCAGCTCCCGCCTCAAACAGTGACCCCTGAGCAAATGGAAAGTGCCGTGGGTGAGAAATGGCTGATCCGAGAGGCTCACAGAAGCCATATGAAACACCAGTGCGCAGGCACGGTGGGACTTGCTGACCCACAGGAAGTGGCCTCTGGCCAGCATCACACGCCTGCCTTTGCAGAGGTGTGCAAAGCCGGTCTCTGATTGGCTAGACCTCTCCTTATTGTCTTTGAACCTATAGCACTTACTCCTGAAAGCACCAGATATTAGACCACGTGGTTGTGATGACTCCTCATCATGGTGCATTCACCAGGGAAATCCTCCTAGTGGATCAGAGCCCACAGACGTGGCCAAAACTCCACCGGAATATTTTTTTTAAATAAAAAAATTGTTTTGGACAAAAATGAGTTTTCCACTTTTGGAAACTGAACATTTTGCAGTCTCCCTCCCACCCCAACTTCCTTTGCTTTTGCCACTGAAAAAGGATGGGGTGGGGGGGGGGAAGAGAACAAAAGGGAAAATCCCAACACATTTTGGTTTGGTCCTTTTAAGTTTCCGTGACATGTTTACCATATTTCCACCAGCTGTGGGAAGACTGCTCCCCAGCCGAGTTTGGCTCAGGTCTGTGGGCCACTAGGGGGCGGCTGGAGAACCTCCGTACCGGTTGACTCCATGGAACATAGATCCTTGCTTTGGCGACTACTAAGGCTGGGGTGGGATTTTGTGAAGCACAAAGCCCTGTTGAAAGGCAGGAAGACTAAGGCACCTATCACCTCCAGTTGGCCCAGTCATAGGTGGAAGAGCAGGGGGCCACCGCTGGGTTTAGATGAGAAGGAAAGAGGGTGAATTCCAGGTTACTGAGCTCAGGGTGTGAAAAAGGAAACAACCGTCCCCCAACCAGAACAGGGCGGCTGGAACAATTTGTACAAGGGGCCAAGCGCCATTGAACCAAACTGTAACCTGCATATGATGGAAACCACTTCAAGCCAGGCACTGTGGCAGCTAGTTCAAAAAAAGAACTAGAGAAGTTCATGGAGAATAGGTCCATAAAGGAATGGTGTCCCTAGCCTCTGTTTGTCAGAAGGTGGAGATGGATGGCAGGAGAGAGATCACTTGATCATTACCTGTTCTGTTCATTCCCTCTGGGGCACCTGGCACTGGCCACTGCTGGAAGACAGGATACTGGGCTAGATGGACCTTTGGTCTGGTCAGTAGGGCCATTCTTATGCCCCCCCCCCCCCAACATCCCAGGGTTGTGCAAAACTAGGAAACTGGCATTGTGGTTTCTCGACTGGTCGGTTTAACTCACTCCTAAATTTAAGAAGCTGGTAACTAATCCCAAATTCTATCTTCACTCACCTCAACAAGACAAAGGCTGGCATGTGTGCAGGCCTGTGTGGTGTCTTGAATAAATACTGCTCTCCATTTTGATCTGAGCAGCTCACCAAAAATTGAGAGTGTAGCAGGCTGTCTCAGTTAGGAGACATTAGTGAGATTAGAAGCTGGTATTTATTTGAGGCAGGTTTGTTTATTTACAAAGACCATACAAAGGACCTGTTTCCCTCTACACAGAAGAAAACAGGAAAACAGAAGACAGCTTATTTTGCTCACAGCACCAACAGCATATTTTTCAGCCTGCACCTCTGACCCCTAAACCTCACCCCAGGCTCAGACAGTTTTCTGCTGTTCCTTCCAGCTGTCTGTGTAGCTTGGTAGTTCTGTGTTCTGCACCCATCCATCCAAAAATTGGCAAAACCCTGCCACCCATTCAGTACAAAAGTCTCAGGCAGGCTCACATACCCTGTGTCTGGGGAGGGGGCTTGCCATTACCTTATTCCGACAGTTGTGTTAATTGAAAGCTGCATTCACACCCCATCAGTCTCAATGAGGTTTGTGTAGCCACCACCACCTGTCAGCATCACAATACTATTCAGCAGCAAAGAATCCTGTGGCATCTTATAGACTAACAGAAGTTTTAGAGCATGAACTTTCGTGGGTGAATACCCACTTTGTCGGATGTACTTGCATCCGACAAAGTGGGTATTCACCCACGAAAGTTCATGCTCTAAAACTTCTGTTAGTCTAAGGTGCCACAGGATTCTTTGCTGCTTTTACAGATCCAGACTAACACGGCTACCCCTCTGATACTTAATACTATTCAGGCATCATTAATCTTAACACTACAATTCAGTTACCTTGCAATACAAGTCCAAATCCAATGATAAGGCTGTAATGTTGTAAATGAAGTATATTATAAATACAGTGCAAAAAAGAGCTGCCAGAAACATATGGCTCAGTGAAAAATAGCATAGTTAAGTAAATCACAGTTTACAAAGATTTAAAAACAAATGGAAGAGGAGTCCATGGCTCAGTGTTGACAGCTGTGACAAAGCAAGCCTGTCTCTGTGCTACACTCAGTGACAGTGTTTACGATGGGTATAAACAGATCGCACATCTGGAGAGTTTGCACCTGCAGTGGTCGGTGCCCGGAATGATTCTGGCTTTCCAGGAAAGTCTGGCGGTCACAGCAGACAGTGAGGACGAGAAGGCGTCTGTACGAAGGACGCTTCAAGTTCTACATGAGACTCGTGCACCTGACGAAGTGGGTTCCACCCCCACGAAAGCCGAGGCCCAAGTAAATGCGTTAGTCTTTAAGGTGCCACCGGACTCCTCATTGTTTTTGCTGAAAACAGACTAACACGGCTACCACACTGAAACTAGAGACTAAGACGCCCCCGCTTTGCTACTTATTTGCAAGTTGCTACCAAGGTGTCTTCCCATTGGGGGTGTAACCATTCACTGTTAGCATCCTCTTGCTGTCTGTGCCACTGTGTAACCTTCAGGCATGTTCTTTGCACTCATCCATTCACTGGACTCTGCTGCCTTCTAACTGTCCCTTTGGAGACGCAGAGATAGCTCAGATGGGGAGCAGGGAGAACACACTGCATTCACTCAGTGCATCAGATCTCAGAGGCTAATGCCCAATTCTTAACCAGTCCATCCATGGCTGCCGGATCAACCCTCGCTCGGCCCTTTGTACCTCGTGCCCTGCTTCCTTTCTGCAATTCCCGCCTTCGTTCTCCTGGCTTGCCAGCGTCACTCGCTTCATGCCAATCTCTCCTGGAAGCTCACTGCTGTGCAGCCTGCACTGGTAGGCGCGCTCGAGCCCTTCAAATCATGCACAAATAAAAAACGCTCCCATGACAGAACCATCCTCTGGGCCACTCCGTGCACTTCAGGTTGATCTCAGAGTTGTCAGCAGCACGAGACAAGACCCGCTTTCTGCAGCAGCTAGTAATGTGCAGAGGTAGAAAATCAAATGATTGCACAGTTATCCAGAGCCACCTCTCAGCTTCCTGTTCTTCCCAAAACCAAATAGCTGAAGTTTCAAGGTCACAGGGGACATTATGACCATCTAGCCTGATCTTTTGCAGAACACAGGGCAGAGAAGCTCACCCAGTGATTCCTGCATTGAGCCCAGTAACTTATGCTCTAGTTCAGCCAGATCAATTGGAAAAATATGATACATCTCCAGCCAAAAGTGGAATGGCTGGTATGACCCATGGTGTTGTCTCAGGTCATTCTTGACCAGAGATCGCTGCCCTGCAAAACATTCCTGGTCTCCTTCAGCTGAGGGCTAACGGCACAGCTACACTACAAACATAAAAGTCGACCTATGTCGGCCCCTGGCTGAAGAACAAGGCAGATCCCGTCAGTCAGCGCCTACAGCAGGCCAGAGCACAGGGTGCCTGGATGCTGCTTCTGGCTTAGTTAATGCTGTCGGCAGCTGTGATCAAACCTGGGACCTCTTGAGCTTGATGGGTGAGCTAGAATACACAGTGGCTCGTCAACTCTAGCTGGCCTAGCCACCACTTGGAGCGCAGGGCGCCACACCGAGCAGGCCAGGGTTATGGTGGCATCACAAACACCCCCACGACCCTCCTTCTGTGGGCGGGGGTCATCCTCAACAGGAGCACTTCCCGACAGCGCGAGGGGCCGAGAGCCAGGCTCCCCACAGGGGTTCCTGCCCGGCTCTCGGCAGCCCAGCTAGGAGCAGGGAACCCCCACACTTGCCTCCCTAGCTAGGTGTCAGGTACAAGGTTTGCAGCAGGGAGGCTACCAGCCTCTGTCAATTTCACAGCTGGGGCAGGGAGCCATGAAATTGACAAGAATGCCAGCTAAAAGCTGATACACATAACTTGGTGTCTACATAGGCACTGCATCACGCTTAGTAGTTCTCAACTTATTTATCACTGTGGGCCTGGACCCCAACCCCGGAGCTTGCAGGGCTGAGCGGCAGCCCCAGACCCCGACCCCCAGAGCTTGCAGGGCCGGGCGGCAGCCCCAGATCCCACTGCACCGGGCAGCCAGGAACCCGGACTCCGCCACACGGGCCAGCCTTTAGCACACAGCTGATCTGGGCTGCAGCTGTGTGCTAACTGGGTGACACGCGGCCCATGGGTTGAGAACCACTGCTCTAATTACACGGTCACACGCCCTGCGTCTCTCGTAGAGGGGAAGTTATGTCAGTGCAGTAGGTAGGGCACTTACCCTGGTGGGAGCAAGGCTGTAGTGCAGGAGTAGGCAACCTATGGCATGTGTGCCGAAGGCGGCACGCGAGCTGATTTTCAGTGGCACTCACACTGCCCGGGTCCTGGCCACCGGTCTGGGGGGCTCTGCATTTTAATTTAATATGAACCTTCTTAAACATTTTAAAAACCTTATTTACTTTACATTCAACAATAATTTAGTTCTATATTAGACATAGCAAGAGACCTAAAAACGTTAAAATGTGTTACTGGCAGGCGAAACCCTAAATCAGAGTGAATAAATGAAGACTCGGCACAGCACGTCTGAAAGGCTGCCGACCCCTGCTGTAGTGTGTACACACCAGGCGGCTTTATTATAGCTGGAAGTGCTGGTTGTGGAAGTGATGGCTGGTGGCAGGTCTGTGGCTTTGGAGTGGCTCAACTGGAAGATGAGATCAAAACGGCTCCCTGAAAGGTGGCCCGAGTTCGGTCCTTATTTGCCTGTCTTGGTGTCCAGACGTACCAGAAGAAGAGGCCTCAGGTGAGAACCAGCTGGTTCAGGAATCGCCAGTTCATCCAGTCCAGTCTCCTGTCTGTGGAGCACAGAGCAAAGGGCAGGACACCCAATGGCCAGTTACGAGATCACTCGCCCACAGGGGAAAGTTTACTCCCCGAGATAGGGAGCTTAGGCCCTGAAGCAGGAGGGTCTGGCCCATCTCAGATGCTTTTTGGTCTCACTAGCATAACTGCGAATGCTCTGATTAGCCAGAAAAACATCCGAGCCAGTCAGCATCAACGATGTCCCTTCTCTTCAGGGCTGAGCCTTCAGCCCCCTGCCCGGCGCCGTGCTAAACCTTTGCACACGTGTGGGGTTTGCTGCAGACCCAGTGCCTCTCCATAGAGCACCGCGAGGAGCTGATGGCTTTTGCTTCCTTCAGATACGCGCACTTGCCTCCCCCTCCGATTTTAAACCTGCGGGGAAGGAGCAAAGAGACTGTCGGTAACAGGCAGTGGGGGCTGCTGGGCAGAGGGTTCCCAGTCATGCAGCAGGGTAACAGCACATAGAAACCCACACAGACAGTCGCACCATGTGCCAAGGGAGGTAACCGGGATTACCCCCATAGCACAGATGGGGAAGTGGAGGCACAGAGGTGAAGGGACCTGCCCCAGGCAGCACAGCAGTTAGTGACAAAGCTGGGATCAGACCCCAGGTCTCCCAATTCCCCGGCACCTGCTCTAGCCACTAGGCCATGCTGGCTCTAAGGGGAGGCTCCCTTCAATCGCAAGGTGATTATTCACCTCCACTTTGGTCTGGGGGAAGATAAGAGCAGCCCTCCCATCACGGACCCGCAGTGGCTGGTGAGTGACACGTCTAACCCGTGCCTGACCCCCGGTGGGTAGAATCAGCGCAGCTGTATCGAGATTAGCTCCCCCCAGCAGCACATACATGAGTGTTCAGGACAGATGGACACACACGGAAGCAGACAGAGCCAGACGCAGCCACCAGCTTTCCTCCCGCCCTAGGCAGAGTTGGGTCAGCGCCAGGTCCCCCAGCGCCGCAGAGCATAGCTCAGAGCCGGCCAGTGCTGTCATGGGGCGACCAGAGAGAGCATCAGGACAGGCAGAGCCCAGGGCAGAGAAGTCGCCCCAGCACATGGGGAGCTGCTGGCGAGGGTACTGTTTGGGATGGGGGAGGGGAAGGAGACAGACAGCAAGAGCACTGCACAGATGCAGTGTGGCTGGAGATTCACACCTCTCTGGCTGGTGAGGAGGGTTCTGCCTGCCCTGCAAAAGTGGCTAAGACCCACGGCAGGAGACCGGTGCAGAGGGAACCGACCCTTCCCAGCCCCAGGGCAGGAGCTGAGATCTCTGAAGGCAGAAAGGAATCAGCACCATGCAGGACTGGGATTGGAGAGCCCAGATCCCCCATCGCTCCCCTATGCTTCCCACAGGAGGTGGGGGCAGTTGCAGACATGGGAAGCAGGTTGATGTCACTTTGTCATACAAGACACAGGTTTCCCTTGTCAGCGACAAGTCCTGGCTCAGTGTGAGTCCAGGACATCAGGTGCCCATGACCAGATGCTCAGGGAGAGGTGAGAACTCACCAGTTGTTGAATTTGGTGCCGTTCACCCATCTCCAGGGCCGGAGGTCCTGCTCCCTCCGGAGGCCGAACCAGTGATCACGGTGGCTTCTGTAGCGCAGCACGAAGTCCTTTAACAAAAGCAACAGGAAACTGTACACGACATGTTTGACAGACCTCCCAGCAAGCTAGGTTTGAAGCTACAGGCCGACAGACAGGGCAGGGGTATCCCCATCCCCCAATCCAGCAAATGTGTCCCATGCAGTGTCTGCCACCAGCTGCAGCCAGCACGCAGCTTGAAGAGATTCTAATGTGACATGATCTGGGGACCCTGTCAGAGGGTGGGCGCTCAGCCCCCCGTGATAATCAGCCCCCCTTACGGAGGGTCTCACTTGGGCTCCCATGTTACGTCAGAAAGAACTGGACACATTGAACAGGTCCCAGCCTAAGAGCCACAGGACGCTGGGAGCTCCAGGAATGAGAAGCCCAGAGGAAAGCAGCAGGGCTGGGGCTCAGGGAATCAGTAGGGCAGGGAGCTGCGACAGCTCAGGCCAGAGGGGGTGGATGGGGAGATCTCAGTGAATGGGAACTGGGGAGAGTGGAGGGGACTACAGTAGCCACAGCTGGAGGGGGATGGATGGAGAGGAGATCTCAACGGACAGAGAACTGGGGGGGACGGCTTGGGGTTCAGAGGAGATGGCGGGGGAGACAGGGAAGCAGTGTGACATGGGTTGAGTCTCACGAGTTGCTGCTGAGAGTTTGGAAGCCGGACACCCTCAGAACAGGCTCGCTTCAAACCGCTGAGCTGCCCAGCCCTTCCCAGCAGCCCCTGGGGAGGAGGGGGCGTGGTGCCCAGAGGTCAGCCCTGATTCGCCAAGGCAGGTGTCAGGCTGCAGCCTGGCAGCATCTCACCATCGGAGGTGGGAGAGGAGCCGAGTTTGGGGAATGGAGTTGGAGCAGAGCCAGCTGTGCCCACGGAAGTGGAACGTCTGCCTGGGACAGGGACGGTTAGATCGGCCCCGGGCTGGGACCCATCCTGCCAGCTCCCAACCCACTCCCCAGGGTCTGAACCCTGGCACTGTTCCAGCACCAGCCACCAGGCCGCACCCAGCCTGTTACTGCTCCACAGACTCACCATGTCCTGCTGGGTGTCGATCCCAGCCAGGGAGGCACCGAGGGAGGAGCAGTTGCTCTGGCTGTCGTTCCAGCTCCCTTCAACCTCTGAGAAATAGTAGCATTTCCCTTGGAACGCGACCCAGCCATTGGGGCAGGCAGTCTCTCCTTGTACCCCCACATCAGCCACAGGTGGCTTAGATGTTACCACTGGAGGGGAAGAGAGTAACAGGGTGAGTCTGTCCCTGTCCCCTTCCCCCCAGGCAAAGAAACCCCCACCACCAGCCTGAGTAGAGCCGAGACCCCACACCAGAGCCAGTGACTAGGCCTGAGATAGATCCGACCCCCCTCCCTGCTGGGTATAGCGGGGACGGGCACTACCCCTGCGTACAGACTGGGAGGCAGGACTCCGGGGTTCTGATCTCCCCGCCCTGCAGTCCTAGCTCCATGCAGCCCCCTCTGTAAGAAAGGGGCAGTCTCAGCCCTGGGGGTGGCAGGAGATGGCCGGACAGTGCTCAGAGAGTTCACTGAGCAACGGGAAATTCACTTGGGTCAGTACCATCCTCTCCCTTTATCCCGGGGACCTGGCAATACAGAAGGGGAGGGGCTGGCTCCAGGTCACAGGGAGTCAGTGGCCGAGCTGCGATTTGAACCCAGGAGTCCTGGCCTGTCCTTCACTCACACCGCACCCCTCCCAAGTGTTGGTTATGGCGGTTTTGTAAGATGAATTTCAGGGCCGTGCTCAGCCCATGGCACTAACTGGGCTCAGAGGTGAGAACTTGAGCACCTCGGCCACAGGGTGGCACCAGCACCTCGGCCATGGGAAGCTGCTTCTGTGCTATGGGTGGTTAGATCCACCGGAAAAATATTATCTGGCCAGGGCAGTGACAGGCTGGGGCACAATCTCCAGGCACCTTGTCATGAATAGTTAGTAAAGGGTTAAAAATAGTACCTGGTAGGCACCTGACCTGAGGACCAATCAGGGAAGAGAATTTGAAATTTCTAGGAGGGAACTTTTTCCCTCTGATCCTGTGTGTTTTGTCTTTAGCCGTTTGGAGTTACAAGAGTCCAGATGTTTTAATCAAGTCTGCAAGTTTCTACCTTTCTGAACTAATTTCTTCTAGTCAAGATAGTGAGTATTAGAAAGATACTTTGTGTCCTTACCTAATAATCCTATGCTTGCAATTCTGTGTGTTTGTTATTGATTATTCTTAATTCTGCTTGTACTGGTTGTACTGAGAAGGAGAGGGGATTCTCTCCAGAACGTAGCAAGGTTATACCCTATGAGTGTCCAGCTTGGACTCATAGAGATTCCGTATTTTCTTGTTTTTCTTTCAATACATTCTTTCTATAAAGATTTGATTAAATCTCTTCTACTGTGGATATAGGGAAGGGGCTAAGACATTCTCTCTCGGTGATTCACAGAGTTGAATCGGTGTGTATCTCTCCAGAGTGGCTAGGAGAGAGGGAGGGGGGAAGTGGGCTGCTTCCCTGTGTGTAGAGATTCAAGGAGTTTGAATCAAGGTATCTCTCTCTCTCCGGAGCAGGCTGGAGAGAGGGAAGAGAGGGGAGGTTCCTCCTCTGTGAGTTGATCTGTGTTCCCAGGGAGTGTCTTTGAAGGGAGACAGGGGGGAAAACAGGGGTGTCCCGGCCCACGTAATTGACTGAGGTGGTGGCAGCAAAGGGGAGACCTACCCTAGGATTTTGGGGTGGGGGAAGACATGCGGGTCCTCACTTTGAAACCCCCCAGTTTCAAGTGAGGATGAAACTGACATGGTGAGCAGCGGTGTTTCGAACCCATTGATAGAGACACTTTTTTCTACCAAAAGGCAGTTTTGAAGCAGTGTTCAGGGTTAGAAGAAGTTTTTTCTTCTCTGCTGGCTACGCTGAGAAAAACTCTTCCCTAGAGGTGTGTCCTTCCTTTGTGATATCAGGTATCACTCAGGATTCCTGAGGTGGGGGGAAGTGCTCGTCAAAGTACATTCCCATCCAGCGGGAAAAACAGGTTTGGGAGGGGGAGAGAGAAACCCTCCAGCCAGGTTTTTTTCTCCCTGTGTCTTTTGAAAGAATCAGGAGGCAGGAGAACACAGATCCCGGAGGAAATACCCCTGAGAAAAATCTGGTCTATTGTTAGCAACAGCCTTTCAGCTGGGCTGCTGAGTACAGCTCAGAAGGACAGGGAGACAATTTTTTTTTAATCTTTCCCTCTTTTTCAGTACAAAACAGTAACATTATACAAACCACAATTTGCTATACAAAGGATTATTAGGTAAGGACACAAAGTATCTTTCTAATACTCACTATCTTGACTAGAAGAAATTAGTTCAGAAAGGTAGAAACTTGCAGACTTGATTAAAACATCTGGACTCTTGTAACTCCAAACGGCTAAAGACAAAACACACAGGATCAGAGGGAAAAAAGTTCCCTCCTAGAAATTTCAAATTCTCTTCCCTGATTGGTCCTCAGGTCAGGTGCCTACCAGGTACTATTTTTAACCCTTTACTAACTATTCATGACATACCTGGCACACAAATCCAGCAGTTGTGCTGGGTCTGGCTCTGCAGCGGTTTGCCCAGATGGCCAGGAAACACACAGGCGCTGCCATCACTTGTATAGGCCAAGCTCAGGCGCCCCCATGATGGGTGCAGCGAAGATGCCTAGACAGAGGCACGACCTCCTGGCCCACCCTTCCTATTTACAGGCCTTTCAGCAAGCGCACACCCACCCCACCCAGCACAGCAGCACCCGAGTTCCCCACAAGCATGGGTCGATTTTAGCCTCATGTTTCCCTGTGAGGCAGGGAAGTGCCATTAACACCATTTTACTTAGGGGAAACGGAGGCACAGAGTGGGGAAGCATTCGGTCCAGTCACCCAGGGGCAGATCTGGGAACAGAACCCAGGATCATGCCTGATCCACACCTGGCTGCTGCGCAGAACTGGGACTTGCCGCCTCCCTAATCCATGACCAGTACCAGGGAGGGGTTGGAAGGGGCTTGTGCAGTAGTTTGAATGGGGTGAGTAACAAACGTTACACTGGGGCCGGTCCTGCCTGACAGAGCGTAACCAGCCTCCAATGGGGACGGCCAGCCCTACCTGTCCCTCATGCCACCCTCCTCCCCAGCTGGGGAAATTACTGGGGGCCCAGGACAGGCAGTCATGGGGTTAAAAACCAGTCCAGGCCTGGAGAGAAGAGAAGTTCCCGGAGAGGCAGCGGAGAACCTCCGAGGGAGAGGAGGGCTGGTTGCCGGCTGATCTCTGCAGGGAAGGAGTTAGAAGGGGCCAGCTTGGAGAAGCCGAGGGAGGGCCACAGCCGGCCTGAACGAGCAGCACCCAGACCCCAGAAAGAGGCTCAGAGACTCTTGATCCGAGGAGGAGAATCTACCCAAAGATTCACACAGGAAGGCTTGGTGGGGGATCCCTGAATCCAGGGGAACAGAAGTTAGACTTGAGGGGCAAAGGAGCAGTTTGATTTGCTGTACAAGAGACTTAATGCGACAGCAGAAAAGGGGAGGAATCTTAATTTAAGGTACTTGGTACAAGACACAAGAGGGAGCTGGAGGCGGCACACCTGCAGGGCCATGTTAAGCCACAAGAGGGCACCCCGAGACAGCTCCCTCTTATACTAGCCTATTAAAATACATAGATGCTCTGCATTAATTTCCATAGGAGCTGGGATAGGGTCACGGTGCTCAGCCTAAGGACCCTGATCATGTTATTTAATTCCCTGGCTTCCCAACAAGAGCCTAGCAAGCATGGCAGGGCTATGAGACACATCAGGAACATGTACACTGCAGAGTACATGTTACCTCCCCCCAGTCACCTTAACTCTGCCCCCTTGTAGTGATGCTGGCCTGCTCCAGTCACATTCCAAGTAGGGCACTCTGCATAGACACACACATGGGATTAGTGTGCTGAGCCCAAGCAGAGGAGCAGGAGCCTCACATGGACAGTGCTGCTTTCCAGGGGGATGTCCCGGGCAGGGGGAGGTTAGATATTTTGACTCCCTGCAACTGGGCTTCGTGACACAGGGAGAGTTGGCTGCCTCAGAGAGCCCGAGGGCCCCAGCATGTGAGGGGCTGGGTAGCTGCTATGTAAGCCCTCTGTGCCGGAACAGAACGGGTCCTTCATGAGGAGTGGGGGTCTGATTGCTCTTGCACGGCACTGTGTCCAATCTAGATGGTAACAATACCGAACACTAACCATGCATGAGCCTCCATCAGGCACTTCACCACATTAGGCTAAAGAGGGCAGCAGCCTGTTTCCTGGGCTTGGCATGGATGGAGGGGGCAGCTGGATTTTCAAGGGGTGTCTATGGGGGGCAGAGTTAAGGTGGTCTGGATGCCCAGAGGGCTATGAGCAGCCTCTGCTATGCACTGCCTGGGTTTCTTAACATTGAGGGAGTTATTTGAACTGCTGTTCTTGCCCGGCTCCAGCGGAGGGAGCTGGGGGAACATGGCAGCGACTGAAATGAAGGTCTGTGTGCGGTGAATCTATAATAAAGGTCACATTTAGCAGCATCTACGGCATGTGCCTACTAGAGCGGTTAATAGCCGAGGTGGAAACTCTCCCATCTGCGTTCCAACTTGACGGACAGGTTTATTTCCCAGCTGCGCTGCAGTGAGCTCCCCCCGTGTCCACTGCCTAATCAAGCCAGTCTCAAAAACACTGTAGTACTTGCAAGCCCTGTCCTGTGTCCTCCCAGGAACAGTGTGCGGATGAGCTAGAGATCCTGTGGTGGGAATTAAGTTCACGCCATTGCTCCAGGTGTGTGTAATATGGAGTGTGTGTGTTGAGCTGTACAGAGGGAGTGAGGGGCACTGGGGCTGGTGGGCGGGGGGGAAGGAATTGCAAAGACATCTCACATGAATCCTTCCTGAACCCAGTGCTGAGGTCAGAGAGGCTGGGAGGGGAGAACATGCAACTGAATGGGAAGCACAGAGGCAGCCAGACAGGCTGGGAACTCACCTGCCAGAGCTGCCACCAAACCAACGATGAGCAGAAATGCAACTGTGCCCCACACTATGGGTTTCCTGACAGGAGCCAGACAACCTGAAAGAGAAGCCATGAATGCTCACAGGGCTGCTCCACGGCAGGGGATCGCGGAGCCAACGTCAGTAACCGGCAGCATGGGAGCAGCCACAGACCAGGTATTTATTTGTATTGCTGGAATGCGCGTGCCCTTGCACATACCTGGATATTAGTTAAAACCACAGAGTCCTAACAACGTCCTCCCCAAATCCCACCAAGTTACAGGGATCTCGGCTCCCGTTGGAGGATAAATGGGTCTAGCTAATCCCCCTCTTCCAGTCCAGGCTCTCCTGGAGCATCGGGAGGGTGACCGGCTCCCAGCTGTCAGAGAGAAGGGATAGGAACGGGTGTCTTACTCCCCTTCTCTGCAGTCTGTGCCCTGAGCTGTGTCCTGGCACTGAGCCCAGATCCTCTGCCTTAGGTCAGGCAGCTCTGAGCCCAGAGCAGTTGAACACATGAACCCGTGCCTCTCCCTCAGTAGATTTTCCACCCACACTCACCATCTGTTCATAGAATCTCAGGGTTGGAAGGGACCTCAGGAGGTCATCTAGTCCAACCCCCTGCTCAAAGCAGGACCAATCCCCAGATGGATTTTTACCCCAGTTCCCTAAATGGCCCCCTCAAGGATTGAACTCACAGCCCTGGGTTTAGCAGGCCAACGCTCAAACCACTGAGCTATCCCTCCTGCCTATGTTGATTCCATGAGAGAGCTGAGAAGGTTTCCCAGCACTGAGACTTCAGACACACTCTGAAAAATGAAGGAACTGGGGACACTGGGTCATTACCCAGGGAATAAACCCTGTGCAAAAGTCGTCCACCCTCTGAGCCAGCGTGGGGCTGGGAAAACAGCTCTGTGGCCCCACCCAGCCTTCACAAACAGCCTTCCCCAAATGCCCAGAGCCACATTTTCCGAAGGCCCAGGGAAAGCCAGCTCGAACACAGGCTCCTCAACAGAAGGTAGGAATTTCACTGTCCCCACACACCTGGCTCCTTGTCATGCACAAGTGGGGGACCCTGGGAGTGCCCCAGATGTGGCTAGACTAAGCACTTTGAGGCTCGGACTTTCATTGTGTGTACGTTTGTACAGCACCCAGCACAACGGGCCCCAGCCTGGCTGGTCTCTAGGCACTCGATTAGAAATACAAGAATATGTGAGGGGGCCTATATGCTCTCCTGTTTGAGAGTCTGGCCCTCGTGGTAAGCAGAGGGATGAACACAGAACAGGGGCCCAGGGTTTTAGATGCAGAGCCCGTAGTGTGTAGAAATGGGGCTAGCGCCCCTTTAAATAGCTGGGGAGCCCTCCAGCGGCGCTCACCGTGTTTTAGAGTTGAGAAGCCAGCCCGAGCAGCAGTGCGCACGTAGCTGGCCTGGTGTGTAGTTAGTACACATAGATATTTGGCACCCCACTGTGTCCTGGGGTTCGTTCATAGCATTTCATTGCCTCTTGCTCTTTAAAGAGGAGTGACACGTGTTCATCCAGAACTGTTCATCCACAACCCCCCCGCTGCACACAGCAAAGGGCAGTTACAGGTGCAGGCTGGGTAACTGCCAACAGGAGCCCACTGGGGCAGTCAGGGCCTTGCTACCTGGGCAAACGCAAGGAGACAAACCCTCAGTGGAAGGGGGAAATTGCAAAGCCAGCATGCGTCTCCCCCTCCCATTCCCTGACCATGAAGCTGTGATTACCTGGGTCTCGTTCTCTCGTTGCATCTCCATTCCTACTTGGCACCTCCATTAGGAACTTTTCTTGTTGAGGATTCTTTTGAGTTTCCATCTCCCCTCTTGTCTCAGGGTCCCCATTACAAATGGGGCGCACCTCTCCTTGTGGAGTGTGCTCAGTTGAATCTGCTGTTTTCCCCATCTCTCTGCTGACGCACACAGGCTACTCTGAGCACCTCTGATCTGCTCCTTTCCAGCTGTAGCAAGAGTCACTCCGATTCCTCTCCCTCTGTGACTTTCAGTTCTGTGCAGAAGCTAAGATGCAACAGTCAGAATAGTTCAGGGCACAGCAGGGTCAGTTCGTGTCATTCCCTGTTCGGGCCAAGAACATAAGCACCATGACACCCAGTTAGTTTTTGGCTTCTGAATTCTACCGCACAAGTTGAGAGCCCGCAGAATGGATCCTAATCCACCAGCAGAACCCAGACCCTGCCAGAACAGCCCAATAGCACCACAAACATTCACACATTTGGCACATAGATCTGGCCAGCTTTTGGTCCCAAATTCAAGACTTTGCCTAAAGGAAAAGGATAGTTTATTGATGCAGTCTCTCCCCACGCCCTGGAATCCACCACCATTCGGCCCCTCACCCTGCTGCGCCTAACAAGTGAAGTTCCTACCAGGACAACAAGAGAGTTTTTAATCGGACATTGCTGGGCAAGAACATTTCAAACCCTGTCTCCAGCATCTAGACTCAACTGGCTCCTGCTTTTGGCCCAGAACCTCTAAATCATCTCAGTAGCAGGTAACAGACCTGGAAGTGTCCATTCCCAGGAAGCCATTTACCCTTAGTTACTGTCACACCATGAGAATTTGGTCACATCATAAAAAACAAAAAAACTTCCTGTTGTGAATTTACTTCTTAAGGGATGCTGTTTCCACAAGCATGGGCAGTCATACAGTTCCTCCTATCAGATCTCTTTCCAAGACTGTATTATTAAGATTGTTTAGAACAAAGAAACGTAAATGTAACCTTACACAGCCTGGACCAGCCAAGGAGGGAACCAACGAACAAAACTACGGCATCTGAAAAGGACGTGCATTGATACACTGTTCTGTGATAGCTAGCAACCAAAGAGCAAGAAGTTAGTGAGTGTCTGCCTGAGAATCCTGTACATGAAACTCACTAAAATATTCACTATTTTTGAGACCTCAGTGCACTCAGTTGAACCTCATCATCATAAGGCATTTTTGGTCCTGCAGTTAAACAGATTCTCCTTCATACAAGTTTGTATTCATAGTTGAGAGATTGGGGCTAGATCTGGAACAAAAAGCAACCCACCCATTCTCCTTTCTTGGTGAAGATAAGCAGCACACTCTCACCCCTTTCTAAAAATCTACTACTGTAGTCATTATTTTCCTGTGTTGAAAGTATCAGTAATGCTTGGCACTGTTCCAGTAAAAAGTCAACAGGAAGCATTTGCTTCTTAGGCTTGGCAGAATTCAGTATTTGTCATTTCAGTGGATAACACTGGTTTATTTGTAATTTTTTTTTTTACATCAATTTAAGTTTTCATAGCTGTGAAGAAAGTGTGGGTCAGTGGGAGGTGGTCAGACAATATTTAAAGACAGATGTTGATATTTTAAAAAACTTTTCTTCCTTTGCCAGGCTGTACATTTCAAACATCACCAATGGAGATATTTTCCGTCAGCGTGTCTGCGTGCCATCAAAACTGAATCCTTCCAAGCCTACTTTTTAGTTTAATACAGGGGTAGGCAACCTATGGCACATGTGCCAAAGGTGGCATGCGAGCTGATTTTCAGTGGCACTCACACTGCCCAGGTCCTGGCCACCCATCTGGGGGGCTCTGCATTTTAATTTAATTTTAAGTGAAGCTTCATAAACCATTTTTAAAACCTTATTTACTTTACATACACCAATAGTTTAGTTATATATTATAGACTGTGACAAAGTTCCTCCTCTACCTTGGTGGGGCCTGTGCTTATTGGCAGATTTGCTCACCTCAGATTCACCCTGTGGGTCAGGAAACAGCCCAGAGACCTTCCCCTCTGGTAGAAGCCACCGTCCAGGTCAATTCCTCCTGTGTCTGATCAGGAGTTGGGAAGTTTGGGAGGAACCCAGGCCCACCCTCTACTCCGGGTTCCAGCCCAGGGCCCTGTGGATTGCAGCTGTCTATAGTGCCTCCTGTAACAGCTGCATGACAGCTACAGCTCCCTGGGCTACTTCCCCATGGCCTCCTCCCAACACCTTCTTTATCCTCACCACTGGACCTTCCTCCTGGTGTCTGATAACACTTGTACTCCTCAGTCCTCCAGCAGTGCCTACTCACTCTCCTCTGGCTCCCCTGGCCTGACTGGAGTGAGCAATTTTATAGCATCAGAAGGACCTTAGAGTCAGGTGCTTAACAGCCTCACCTGACTCTTAGCAGGTTAATTGGAGTCAGGTGTTCTCATTAGCCTGGAGCAGCCCCTGCTCTGGTCACTCAGGGAACAGAAAACTGCTTCTCCAGTGGCCAGTATCTCTCTCTTCTACTACTCTGCTGTACCCAGCAGACCTAGGTCTATCACAAGACTTATAGAAAGAGACCTTCTAAAAACGTTAACATGTATGACTGGCAGGCAAAACCTTAAATCAGAGTGAATACATGAAGACTCGGCACAGCACTTCCGAAAGGTTGCCGACCCCTGGCTTAATAGGTCATATTGTAATAGCTGCTTCACGGTCTATAATTTGTCCCCCAGCTGCTGAGTTCTTATGGGAGGAGGCAGCTTCAGCCCCTGCCGTTTAACCTCCTGTTTTCAACTAGGGTATGTTAGATAGCTGCTAACATCCCCGCATTTCTGGGAGCTGAACCATGCTCTTGAATTAGAGCAGCAGGATGGGCTGCTTGGCCTGTGCCAATTCCAGGAGAACTGCCCTGCATGGGATACAGACACCTCCAGGCTGTTTCCCACCCTAGCCAGCAGCAAATTGAGATTCTGGGGTGGGGGGGGGGGTGTTTCACAGTTCAAATAAACTGCTCAGCACAGCCTCCAATCCCCCCCCCCCCCGCAATCTGATCAGCATGCAGCCCCACCCAACAACAGTCCCCCATCTGATCAGTGGAGAAACATACCTGTCCTAGCTCCACCAGTGTAACCCCCCTCCCCAGTATCCCCCCCCCAATTGAACCCCTGCTCTACTCTCCAGGGTTTAGCTGAAGCTCCCCCGCCCTTGCTCCATGCTCCCCCTCCCCACCCTGATCCGCACAGGATTCCCCCATCCTCACCGAATACCAGAGATCCCTCACTTCATGCACTGCGTCTTCCTGCCCCAGCAGGACCCCGAACCTCAGCAGAGCAAGACTGGGTCCCCTAAACCCAGGGCGGAGAATCCCAGGGCTCTGCTCAGGGTTATTTCTTTAGCAAAAGCTTTGAGTCAGCTCCCCTCCCTTCTCCTACAGACGCAAGCTGCAACACAAAGCCAAGAGTCAGAGCCTGGCAGGTTGCTCAACCCCCAGCACACGCCTTCACTTCACTCTCCTGCGGCAGGTGGCACTTCCCATTCCAGCCAATCCCCGTGAGCACTTAGGAAAAACACCCTAAAAGGGCAGCAAATCTAAACATGACAAGAAGGGAGCCCCAAAGGAGAGGAGCCAATTCGCCAGCAGTGACACTGTTTGCAGGTTCCAAGAAGCACCCCGCCCCAGACACACTGAGACTTTCATGATTGTTTTAATAACCAGTAAATAAACTCACCCTGTCGCCTGTGGGGGAGCACCTGTCACAAAGTGAGCCTCTGAATCCGACTGATCCCTGCGTAACACCTTCAAAAGACGAGTCTGGGAGCTTAAATTCATTCCTCTGCTAGACACTAGAAATCACGGACTGAACAGAGACACTGGATTTATGGCTTTTTACAACAGTGGGTAAGCCACTAATCCCCTATGACTGAAGAGGCATTAGCCAGCCATTCTACCTTGAATGGTCCCTTAGAATATGTGCTAATTACTGATGCTAAACCATCTATTCCACTTTAGCTCGGAGAACCTTTCCTGGGCCTGCAGAAGAGTGCCCTGTGTGGCTGGAAAGCCCGTCTCTTTCATCAACAGAAGTTGGTCCAGTCAATGATATTACCTCACCCACCTTGTCTCATCTTTCAAATATTCGAGTGACTTATTTAAGAGATCCTTTGCCCATTAAGAAACACATTATGCTGAGCGCCATGCAAAAATAAAGAAACTGTGATAATTATGGACACCCAATGCATCCCCTCTCTTTCCTGGCCCTCTAACCTCATGCACAAAGATATTGCCCATGGGCTTCAGTTTTGTAGACAGTGAAAATGAAAACCATAAAGGAGCAATCGCAAGATCTACAATGGTCACCCTCCACTCTCAATAACAGCACTTCCCATAGTGTTAAAACCCACTGAATGTTTGTGCAGGGGCTGCATTGTTTTGGATTAATGGTAGTTCCCTCCTCTCCACCAAGCTGTTCTTCACAAAAGAAAGGTTCTCCTTCAGCAGAACAGATTCAGATACAATGGTCTGTTACAGAGAATGCCAGACAGAGCTGCCCTCTTTCAAAATGGTGTCCTCCCCTCTTCTCCTCAGTGGGACAGAAGCCATACCTGTCCTCGCTTGGTGGCCATTTTGAGAAGGGCACCTCTCTCTCTTTACTTCCTCAACATGCAGGGACCCACCAACTTCCTTGAGGGATCCTGTGGCCTCAGACCCATCAAGAACAATGCAATATGGAGGCCATTTTGAAAGGGGTCTATTCTTTCTGACAAAGTTTGTTATGAAAAATAGCCATTAATCCTGAATGTCTTTGCAGACGCCACCCATTCAGCCAGATCTACTCAACAGGTAGGCCACAAGGGAAGGAGAACTGGTGTATCTGAGCACACAGGGTAACCGGTAGGGTGGTACCAAAAGCAGGAGGAATTTTGAGGAAGACAGGGTGGGTGAGGGGTAAGAATCTGAAAAGGCTATTTTGCCCTGCTCCGGTCAAACAAAGCAGCTGTAAGTCTACTGCAATAGGCCCATATGCACGGGCTACTTTGTGCTTCAGAGGGAATGAACAGAACAGGTAATCAAGTGAGCCACCCCCTTTCATCCACTCCCAGGTTCTGGCAAACAGAGACCACGGACACTCAGAGCACGGTGTTGCATCCCTGCTCATCCTGGTTAATAGCCATCGATAGACCTATCCTCCATGAACTTACCTAGTTCTTTTTTGAACCCTGTTAGCGTCTTGGCCTTCACAACCTCCTCTGGCAACAACTTCACAGGTTGACTGGGCGTCGTGTGGAAAAAATACTTCCTTGTGTTTTAGACCTGCTGCCTATAAATTTCATTGAGTGATCCCTAGTTCTTGTGTTATGAGGAGTAAACAACACTTCCTTATTTACTTTCTGCTCACCAGTCATGATGACTTCAACTTACTCATCTCTTTTCCAAGCTGAAAATCCCAGTCGTCTTAATCTCACCTCATATGGAAGCTGTTCCATGCCCCATATCATTTCCATTGCCCTTCTCTGTACCTTTTCCAATTCCAGTATATCTTTTTTGAGCTGAGGCAACCAGACCTTCATGCAGTATTCAAGATATGGGCGTACCACAAATTTAGATAGAGGCATTATGATATTTTCTGTCTTGTTCTCCATCCCTTTCCTAATGGTTCCTAACAGTCCGTTAGCTTTTTCTGACTGCCGCTGCAAATCAAGCAGATGTTTTCAGTGACACCATGCTGCTGTTACGTCTGGGGGGATTCTGCGCCCCTGCAGGGGCACATAATTCATTTGGTCTGCCCATTCATTTTTCTGTGCCCCCCATGCAGAAAAATACAACAAGTACATAATCAGCCTCTTCCCTGGGAGCCCAGGCAGTGAATCTGTTCCAGTGTGTCTGGAGGATCAGCCAGACACACGCGTGTGCCTAAGTGAGTTCTGTTGGAGGGAGCGGGCATCTTTTTTTATGCAAGAGGCAGGCTAGAGGCACAAATAGCAGCCCTGCCTGGGTTAATTGATTCATTCACCAAGGCACTAGCTGCCTGCCTCCCTGAAGTAACATTGCTAAAGTTGCTTATGATGGTTAATTGATCACATTCTCTGCAGCCTGACTATTATGTTAATGATGTTCACATTTCTATTGTTTTTCAACTGTTCTCATTCTAGGTCAATTCCCCCAGAAGCATAAAGTTTTAAAGCATAAAACTGTGAAAGTTTTACGGCCCCGACATTGCCAGAGTGATTTAAAAGCACCTCATTATAAATGACAGTAAGGGAATCCTGAGCTAGGAAGATCTGCGCTGTCTGACTGTCTTCCTGTGCCAACGAGAGGTTGGTTCTCACTGGTTGGAAATCATTAAAACATGCTGACTTGCCTTTACACTAAATTTGGTGTGGGGGGGTTGTTTTATTTGCTAGCCAGGAGAATACAGTATATCAACACATTTATTTAAGCAATTATATAGCTTATGTTTGTACAGATTCTTAATTTTTATATTTCTATTATGTTAGAAAGTGGTGAGCAATGTTTTTTCTACTTTCACATAGACAACAATAATGATTTGCGGCAAGCTCTGTTTAGATGGAAAATCAAATTCAATTATAAATGCACCAAACTTTTTTAAATTTTTTATTAGTTAAATAAAAACTACCTTAAATGTGCTGGATATACAAGAAACATTATCTAAAGCTGATTTGTTAAACAAAGTATTCTCTATAGTCAGGGGCGACGCGTGGGGGGCCCAGGGGCCCTCACTGACCTGCCCTGGCAGTGGCCCCCACTGGCCCCTCCCCTTTTCTGGCCCCATCCCCCAGTAGCAGCACTCCCATTTATACCAGTTGCCTGTGCCTAGAGTTAATGAATTAAGCGGATTGTTTCTGGTCACTGTGTCCTTCAAGATTTTTAGGACTAGGAGCTCTCATCCTGTTACAGCTAGTTATTAGTCATGGATTGGAAGAAAGAAAACATAGAAAAGCTTGTTTATCCAACTAGGAATGAACTAGTCAATGAACTGAACTATTTAAATAAACTGAAATGAAGAAAATATTCTCTCTGCAACAGAGGCTACTGCTGTTAAAAGCTGGTTTATCATTTCAGCAAACTCTGGTGCCAGGTGCTTAGCCAGTGCCTTCCACCAGTTCAGTGGTTTGCCTTTATTTAAGACTTTGCAGAAGACAAGTTCTGCTTAATTCTTTTTAAGTAAGAAATTATAGTACACCTCTACCCCGATATAATGCAACCCGACATAACACGAATTTGGATATAATGCAGTAAAGTAGCGCTCTGGGGGGGCGGGGCTGCGCACTCTGGCAGATCAAAGCAAGTTCGATATAACACGGTTTCACCTATAATGCGGTAAGATTTTTTGGCTCCCAAGGACAGCCTTGTATTGGGGTAGAGGTGTATGTTTAGGTTCTAACTCAGGTTGTCAATTTCAATTTTAACTTTAAATAGGTTTATTTTTTAAAAGAAAACCTGTATTTACATTAAACATTTGATTTTGTTTTTGAAAACCGATTTCTATCCATCCCATTTTAGAGACATTAAAGGTTTTCACTTCTTCCATCCTCATTATAGCACTAAAGAGCAGAGTTAAGGTTTCTTGAGGAAGGAGAATCTTTCTGTTATTAAAATAGTGAGGGGGGTAATGAGCATTAATCCTAAAAAGACATGTATATTCAACAGTAGCCTGTACACAAGATGGCAATGATCTAATAACACAGGAAAAGTTCAAAGAATCTAATGAGGCAGAGTTTGGACACCCAAACCTTAGCACATTTAGATTCCTTTCAAGTGTAACCATAATGGAATTTATAAATCTAAGGAATTTACCTTTTGAGATAATTACAACATCCCTGCAATGTTGTTTATCCTCAATTACTCCTTGCAGAGGAGGAAGTTGAGACCAGTTTTCTGCCTAGGCTAATTGATTTTTCATTCATGTTTCTTTCCCTGCTGTGTACCAGGGCAACATTTTAGTTATGTGATTGACAGGCCCAAGGGTGCTAGGTGCTGTACAAAGGGCTGCCCCAATTAGAGTGTACTCTGGTGGCAAGCCATGGCACAATCAGTGGGCCTACCTCATTTCCTACTCTCAGGTAACCCAAGGAATCTTGGGCAGGCTCTTGTCCCAACAGTACCCCTTCCTCGGGAACACTTTGTGCAAATAGTCCAAAACCTAAATCCCAACACACAGTCCATTTGTCACTGCAGTGCAAGCAGTCACTGAAATCCCAGGATATCTCGTTCCTTGACGCCCTACATACCACACGTCTGCCACACTTGGACTCTGTCAGTCCTCTTCTATCCAGATAGTCACCCCTGCCCTTCCAGCTGGAGTGCAACCCCACTCCTCCCCCGCTCCCCGACTCTCTGCTGAGAGAGCATCTTTACTAGGGGAGCATGAAGTCCCTCACTCCCCCAGCCCTCTCCCAATTCTCCCGAGTCCAGCTCTCCAATGTGAAGACATCAGCGAGTCCCTCTACTACTCCCGTGTTTTCAGCTCTTGGCTCTGAAGCAGCAGGCAACTCCCTCTGCTGCTTTTCTGCCTTCAGTCCTCTCCAACCCTGCTTGCTGCTCCTGTACCTTCAGCCTTCCCCCAGGAACGAATGCGCCAAAGCACCCCTCCCGCCCCAGGTCTGTCGCCCTCAGAGTCCCCCTGGTCCTGTATAACCCCAGGTGCTGCCCTGGGTTTTCAACTGGCCAGATGGGACTTCGTTCCCTGGGACCTGACACCCTGTGACACACACTGATGCATGATTGGGGCCTTTAGGTGTTACCCCAATACAAATGAAGAATAAATAGCAGCCTGCACTACACTGACAGAGATTACCGTGAACCGCAGGTTAATATCACTGGTGCTTAACAAGATGTAGAGGATGAAAATGCACATTCCTGGGTCTGTTCTTAGGATTTTTAGATCCTGCTGTTGGTGGCGTTCAAGTAGAGCTGGCCGAAAGTCTGTTATTTTTAAATGGAAAATGGGCTTTTCCGATTAAAAATGTTTTCACCATGTGCTGAATTTCAGCAACAGTTTTGGGGATTTATCCTAATAGCAAAACCCAAACGCTTCTGTTTCTGATAATCAAGTGCCAATAATTCCTTGGGTTTAAGCAACAAAAGTTTTTGGATGAAACCCGCCTCAACAAATTGAAGAAATTGGGCAACATTCCCCCCGGCCCATTTGTTAACATTTTTCGGGGGGGGGGGGGGGGGGGGGGGAAGAGAGAAAAAGGTTTCCATTGAAGTGCTGGTGAGAGGGAGCCCAGTATCACATTCAGCATCAGATAGGGACTATACCAGTGATACTCAGACCTCAGCAGTTCAGGAACCAAATTACCCACAACAGCCACAGTCATGTGAATCCATTGTTTCACTTGCTAGTCATATTTACACAGTATGTCAGGGGAAAGATTTAATTACTCTCCCAGCAAGTAAGTTAATATCAGGGCTGCCACACATGCTGGACACGAGGTGAGGTGTACAGAGAGAGAGACGGAAACTACGCCCGGGTGCCCTGCACAGAGCCGCTCCCCTCCTGCAGCAACACCTGCATTGTCTGCTCCTGTGAGATTGCCGGCTGGGGACTGCACCTCTCTCCCTTGGGCCCCTGCGCCGGTCTCAGTGCCCCTGGCGCAAGCCTGCTGCTGCAGCCGCTCTTCCAGCCGGGCACAGGTAGGGCGAGTGTGATGCGCTGCCCTTTCTCTGCCCGGGGGGTGGGGGGGGAGAGGGCTGGCTGCTCACCTTGCCACATGCCCTTGGGACAGGTGGGGCTGGCGCTAAGGCAGAGGAGCAATGGCTGTGAGGGCTCCACAGGGCTCTCTCCCAGTCCCAGCTGATGTGCCTGTGGGATCCCCTGGGAGGGGGGGGGGTGCTGGCCTGCCCACCCTGCAGCAGGCATGTGGTGTCCTCCCTCTGTGGGGCTGCTTTAATTCACCCTCACACAGCTAAAACCAGTGGGAGAGCATTTTAATCTCCCTGGACACAAAGTCACAGACTTCAAAGTTGCCACACTTCAAAAAAGATTAAAAAAAAATAAAAGCTTCAAAAACAGACTTCTGCCTGAAACTGCTGAGCTGGAATTCATTTGCCAGTTTGAGCCACACACTTGGCCTGAATAAAGACTGGGAATGGCTGGCTCACTACAAAAGTGTCTCTCTCTATTTTGGTATTCACAGCTCATCAACTCTTGGGAATGCCCCCCACAACTGAATTGACCTGTTAGGACTCGTCGTCTCCACATAGTAATGCTTCACACCCATCTTTGCAGGTATAGATTTATTCACCTGCCCAACGGCAGCTTGCACTTCTGCATCCGAAGAAGTGTGCTGGAGCCCACAAAAGCTTATGCTCTAATACACTTGTTAGTCTGTTTCAGGAAAAACAACAAGGAGTCTTGTGGCACCTTAAACAGACTAACACAGCAACCCTGCTGAAATATGGTGCACTATGGCGAGAGGAAGTGAGGCTAGCACCAGCTTAGTTGAATCGGTCAATATGGGGGTCCCCCTCTTGTAGATGGATTTAACCCCCTTTTCCCCCCACTCTTACACTAAGCTTCCCTGTTCATTTCCCACTCCTGACACAGCAAAACCAAGTACTGATTTTGCCCCAGATCCTTAAGTGACCCCCTTAAGAACTGAACTCACAACCCTGGGTTTAGTAGGCTAATGCTCAAACTACTGAGCTATCCTAAATTTGATTAATTCATCACACACACACACAGAACTGTAACAATATGTAATAAAGAGACAAACAACAAAAGCAAACCACAAACCAGTGACAACACTGAGAACATGAAGGGAAGTAAATCATCAAGTGGTTGGTTTTGGGGATTTTAAATGAGCATTTAGGACCCATGCAGTGCAAATGCAACAGAGCCCTGCAGAAACAGGCAAAGTTCTGCTTTCACATTGTACGTCACCAACTCAAAAACTCAGTGAATTCACTGAGTTTTTATAAGCCCCGGAGCACATTAACATGTGGCTTGGAGTTTGCAGACAGACTCGTGCTTCAAAGAACTTGCAAATAAGGTCTTTATCCCACGAAACACCTAGCAGCACCCCGCACCAAACCCAGTGCTGCTTCCTACGGGAGTACTCTTAGGGTATGGCTACACTGGCGATTTGCAGCGCTGGAAAGCCTCTACCAGCGCTGCAATTAGTAAGTGGCCACACCTGCAGGGCACTTCCAGCACTGCAACTCCCTGGCTGCAGCGCTGGCCGTATACCTCACTTGGCATGGGGAATAAGGATTCCAGCGCTGGTGCTGCAGCGCTGGTCATCAAGTGTGGCCACACACCAGCGCTGTGATTGGCCTCCAGGGTATAAGGTGTATCCCAGAATGCTTTTATAAATTACTCTTTGTTTTGTTATGCAGCCTCTCTTTGTTTTGTTGTGAACGAGTTCCAATCGGAGCTCCGAACAGAGCTCCTGTTTGCTGTGATCATCTGTACCTGGCTGTAAACAATCAAATGAGAGGCAGGGAGAGTGAATGAAACAGAACCGATCAGAGCTCCGTTGAACTGCTAATCTAAAACAAACACTGATCACAGCAAACACCACAGGGAGTGAAACAGCGAGGGGGGGGGTCCGTGTTGGAGGCAGGCTGTATGCAATTAAGAGTTAAGACTAAGGGCTCATGAACATTTTGTGATTTTTCCAATCCAGGAAGCTAACACACAACAGTGTTGGCTCCAAAAATCCACTCTATCTTCCCCGCTCCCTGTCACAGTACACCACCCTCCACCCCCCTCTTTTGAAAAGCACGTTGTTGCACTTGAATGCTGGGATAGCTGCCCATAATGCAGCACTCCCAACAGCGCTGCTAATACTGCAAATGTGGCCACACACCAGCGCTGGTAGCTGTGAGTGTGGCCACACACCAGCGCTGCTCCTACACAGCTGGATGACCAGCGCTGCAAACCGTAAGTGTAGCCATACCCTTAGGCTTAGAGGGAACTATCTGCAGACCACCGCGGACCACAGTTTGAGACTCTCTGAGCTAGAGCTCAAGACCCCAAGGGATTGGCTTCATACTCCTCTCGACCAGCCCACAGGAGCATAGTTTGGAAATCCTGCTTTCTTCTCTCAAACCGCTAACCCTTGCACGCCAGGCTGGTCTCGTCCTCTGTTTCCTGACAGCCCTAGCAAGAATCGTCTTTTTCTTAGCACGGGTGTCTGTTTACTGGGAACTCACCAAGCAAAACATAGTGCTCGGAGCCCCCGCACAGCTCGTCTGTGAGTTCATGCTATGCAGAGCAGGCTACCAAACACCCAGGATGGACTGGTGCGCGCTCCCACATTCAAAGTTAAAAAAAAAAAATCAAGGCACTCCGAAGGGTGGATGGCTTTAGACTTAAAAGCATAAGATTCTCTAGAGTAAACCATTCACCTCCAGGAGAAACAAAACATTTTCTCTCTCTTTTGGGGGGAAAGGAAGTACATAAAAGGAGTTCTGTGCACTTCACTGCCGGTAAGCTGGAAAACACAGCTGCTTTCCTGTGCCTCACTGCAAGGTCCCAAGGCAGTTTCTCCTACCAGCAGAGGTTTTGCCTGCGCGTCCTTAGCCGGTGTCCCCAGCCCGGCCCAGCTAACGCTGGTCTGTCAGTCTGCCGCTGCGCTCTACCGCAGAGGTAACCGCTTTTCAGTGCTGCCGCAGGACAGACACTTCGCAAAGGGGCTGAGAGAGTCCTTCTAGCGAGCAAGGTGTTAGCGAGAGACTCGGCGAGGTGCAGCATTATGAGGATCCTGCCACCGTATATCCCACCGAGCTTTAGCTCTTTAAAAACCCCAGCGCTGTGCAGGCTCGTGAGTTCGTGTGTCAGGGGCTTGGAAACGCCGTCAACGCTTCTCGCTGGAACTCGCTGCGCTCCAGGCCCAGGGACACCAGAGGAAGCCCGCTCGGGGCGGCCCCAGCGATGGCTTACCAAGCCCGCGTCTCTTACCTTCGCCGCCCTGGGGGATCAGCGCTGCTCCGGGCACGGGGCACCCGAAACCCGAGCGGCGAGCACGGCCGCCTCGCAAGCCCGTAGCCCCCGCGCGGCAGTGGTGCCCTCGCAGGCCTGGCCCCAGGAACAGCACCACCATCATCTGCCCCCGAGTCCTGCCTGGCGCCGGTAGCGATCGCAGCCTGCCCGGGGCTGCGCGGCGCGCTGGAGCCGGACTGCGCTGTCTGCGCGCCGAGCGATCAGCCTGCCCGAGGCTGCGCGGCGCGCTGGAGCCGGACTGCGCTGTCTGCGCGCCGAGCGATCAGCCTGCCCGAGGCTGCGCGGCGCGCTGGAGCCGGACTGCGCTGTCTGCGCACCGAGCGATCCCAGCCTGCCCGGGTCTGCGCGGCGCTGCCTGCGCGCCTCGCTCGCACTTTTATAGCGCGGCTCCGCCCCCCGGGCGGCTCCTCCCTCCCGGGATCAAGACGCAGAAAACACGTGTCCCCGCCGCTGGCCGCTCACTTTCACCTTCCGTCCACCAGGCGGCTGCGGGGCGCGCAGCATCACCCAGCCTCTTGCTCCGTAATAAAGGTTTGGGGGGCTCGCCTCCCCCCCCCCTTTGCCTCGCGGCTCTGGGCAAACAGGGCTATCAGTCGACAGTAAGAGGTGGCTCAAATCATGTTGGGGAAACTGAGGAAGGAGGAAAGGCTGGAGGGACGGTCACGCCCCACAGCACCAGGGACAGGTAACAGATGTGTAGTGACGCCAGGGCCAGGCAGCTGGTGCAGGCTGTGAATTTACTGGGGCGAACACAGGAGCAGAAGCCAAGAAAAAAAGAGCAACAAGCTGGGTGGAACTGCTAGTGTAAGGGCAGAGGGCATCTCAAAGGTCGTTGGTGAACATGGATGCCCTGGAGATTAGCACCGTCCGTTATTTATTTAATTAATTATTAATAAAAGTAACGCGTTAAATGCCATCCCAAAAGGTGAGTCAATCAGGCACTATGGGTATAATAAAGAATACAATGGCAAACCTGGGGTAGGTTTCTCCGACTCCAATAGGAGATTTGGAAATCCTCTTTGAAACCTTGCTTTAGCGATTTGTCCTAAACGATGCCAAAAGTATGTCTGTTCCCTGAGCAGGCTCGGCTGAACTTGAGTTCACCCTGAGCAGGAGCTTTTTAAAGTTACTAAACAGCACCTGTTTAAATGGCAAGGATACCTTTGTTTATTTCAAACCTGACCATGTCGGAAATGCCAGCACAGAAGCTGAGTTAGCCAATTGTAAGCTTTCATGAAAGCAAGGAGAACACAAGCAGTTGACTGCCATTCCTGCAGGCTACAACTAGTTTCTCCCATATGTTTTGTGGCTTTGTACATTGAGAGGTAGAAATTATGGAGACACCAGTCCTCTATTTATGCTGAAGATTTGGGTTGAGTTTTGCACTTAAAGCAGAGTTTTAACATCTTTGATTTGTACGAAAATTACAGCACATCCTCCACAAAATAAAGCACTTACTCTATGAGCATACAGTGATCTTTCATGCCTGCAGAGTGCACATGCTTTGGGATGTATGCGATGGATGACAGAGGGGCCTGGTGTTCTGAGGTGGCTGTTGGGAGCATTTACAGGACTGAGATTTTTTTCCCCTTAGTGGTAGCTGTGGTCTTCTGGGACCGTACAAAAGTCTGTTTTCTGTCTGACAGAAGGGTGCTGGTATCACCCGTGAATTCCTAGTCTGAGATCAATTTAAGGGAATGTGTTTTCCACTTGTTCTTGAGTGTAAACTTTCCTTTCAAAGTCCTTCCCCATCACAGGCAGGACTAACATGATGGTGATGTCATGGCTTGCAAAGAATTCAGTGTTAAGTTTGTAGATTCACACTGTGGTATTTAGACTTTGATCTTCAAAGGCATTTAGGCACCGAACTCCACCTGAAATAATTATCTTTGAGGATCTGGGTCTTAGTTACCTAAAGAGGCTCCCAGTGGTTTTGTTCCATATTTGGATGTCAGATATAACAAACCAAGTCAGTATGAATTGTATGTACTGTAATCAAATACACAAATCATCCTCTTCCAAAGAATTTCTGAGCAATTGAGCTTCATGTTTGCTTTTTGTGAATATTCATGCTAGTGAAGCTCAAGTGTGTGAATACTTGTGGAAAGTGAATACAAAAGTATCAGGAACGTGGTGAAGTGAAATTTTCTTTTGAATTTGAATATATGTTAGTAGAAATTGGTTTGCATTGTTTTCTTAGCTGCAGTGAGCACCCTCATCACAACTGAGCTGATCTATTGGGTGACTGTGGCTGAGGATGATCTTTTATTTGTATTATGGTTGCATCTAGAGTCCCCAGCCAGTATTGGAACCCCATTGTGCTAAATGCTCTATGAACCTATATAGGAAGACATGGTCCCTGCCCCAAAGAGCTAACAATCTAATTAGACCAGGCAGACCAAGGACGTGAGGGCAAAGAGATGTGAAGTGACTTGCCCAGCGCCAGGGTCATACAAAAGGTCAGTAGTAGAGCTCAGCTCTCCTGAGTCGTAGCCAATGCCATATCCACATAGCCATGGAGCATGGAGCTGGAGTGTTGCGTCTCATTTCTCCTCGGGTATGGGGCTGCTTTTGCATTACAGCCATCAAGCAGTGTAAGAGGAAAATGTTACAAGCATCTTCCAATTGCTCTAAAAGCTACATGCGGCTAGCTATAGGCAAACAAGGTCAGGTAAGAGGAAGAGGACAGCTGCTTAGCTGCTGTGTGGTTTTTCTGCTGCACACTGCAGGGGAAAAATCCCTGGTGTCCGTGTGTAGGTACATCATCAGGCGCTGGGTAGAACAGCAGGCAAAGAGCTCTCCAGGAGGGAAACAAGCAGGACTGCCCAAAAAGGTAATCCGGTCTCGTGGCTCAGCAGGAGGGGATGTGGAGGTCACAGCTGGTAGCTGTGGGTCAGAGCTGGGTGAGGCTCAAAGAAGCAACAGAACTGCGGTCACTCAAGTGGGAGGAAGTGACATGAGTGAGTGTACAGGCTTGGACATGGTGAAAGCCATAGAGAGCTGCTTCCTGGGAAGGTGGGCAGCAACCTTAGGTGATCACAGCCATACCCCAATAGCCTCGAGGGAAGGTAGTCAGAGACCCTGTTGTGCCCTCCGAATACTTGAAGATACTTTCCTATGTGACAGCCTGTGGGTGGATATTCATTTTGTGAAGAGCTATTCAAACTGGATGGAGATTATTCCTTCCTGACAAAGTGTTGTAGGGGGACTATTCCACTCTGGATGGCAGAAACATTACAAAATGGGCAGCGTGGCCACAGAGATGGTCATGCCACCTCACCCTATATTCTCTTTAGAATTCCTGGGGATCCTCATTCTTTTAATCACCCCTGCCCCCCAGGATCCCTCCATCATTTCTCCTTCCTTGGTTCCATCTCCTCTTCCCCCACTCACTCTCTTTCCCTCCCACAGAAGGTGACCAGATATTTAAAATGAAAAGCAGACTACCAGAATCTTCTTGTTGGAAAAAGGAGTAGGGAAGATGCTCATGAGAGGGTTTGGCCTGCTGGAGTGGACAAGGTCACCACAGTTAGTAGTCGCCTTAGGGCCTGAAGCATAACAGTGTATAGCTTTGAAACATTTTGGCTGTTTTTTTCAGAGCCTAAGGGAGGGAGATGCCCAAGTCTCTTTGAATCCCAGGGGCTAGTTCACATAACACAGGCTTCCCTGAAGACAACAGCCTTTCATCCTGCCAAATGTCACTGTGGCTAGCCTCATTATCCATAGATACATCTAATCTTTCTTCAAATCTTCCTAAACCCTTCGCTTCAACAGGCAAGACACCGCGCAGTGGCTGTGGTGTGTTATTAAATGATGTGCACGTCCCCTGAGCTTTATATAAGGGCAAGACTGATGTATACACAAATCAGTGACTGAATAGTGACAGCCTGGAAACAGACAGTAGAAAAGCAGGACATTTGAGGTTCTGATAAAACTATTTTTTTAAGCTGGAAAAAGTTTTGGAACGCAGACAAAGGGTCCCTCAAATATCCTCAACTCTGCCCCTGTGTGTGTACCACCTAAACGATCACAGACGATCTTCCAGTTCAAGGGCTCAGGGAACCACACAGTAGTTAACATGCTACAATTTTCTAGCGTGGAGAAAGCCTAACACTTCATATCACAGCAGAGAGCCATGGAGTTCCCTTCCCAGTATAATTCCCTTGCACCAACCACTGGGAGTTTCACAACCAGTTTAATCTTTTATCATGCAGGGGCCAGACTTCCGGCAACTCTGGACATCTTAAATCTAAATACTCGTGGGATTCAGTTACACAAACCCTGCTCTGTAAACCACAGGGGATACTGGGAAAGAGGCCTCCAGCAGATGCCGGATGGAGATTTCTTAAAGTTCACGGGCAAGCTACCAATGTAGAAACAGTTAAAGATGTACTTGGGCAACAGGGATCGTGGCCAAATCACCCAGACACTCGGGGATGCAGATGTCAGTTCGCTGAGATGTTTGTCGTCAACAGACTCCTAGACTTTAAGGCCAGAAGGGACCCATAAATCTACTTGACATTGGTAAGACAAGGGATGGTGACTGATAGGACTGACCAGTGTTCGTGAGTGCAGGGCCGGCTTTAGGCCAATTCAACCAATTCCCCCGAATCGGGCCCCGCACCTAAGAGGGCCCCGCACCCAAGCCCTGCATGTGCGCTGTACCAGGGTGGTCCAGCTTCCCCAGGGGCAATTTAAAGGGCCTGGGGCTCCCAGCAGGGACTGGAGCCTCAGGCCCTTTAAATTGCCACCAGAGCCCCACTGCTGGAGCCCTGGGGGCTATTTAAAAAGTCTGGGGCTCCCCTTGCTTCTACAGCCCCAGCCCTTAAATAGCCCCCGGAACCCCGCCGCTTCCCCAGGGCTCCTGCGGCTATTTAAAGGACCGGGGTGGTAGAAGCAGGGGAGCCCCAGGCCCTTTAAATAACCCCCAGAGTCCTGGGGTAGCGGGGGGTTCCAGCTGCCTCTGCTCCCCAGTCCTTTAAATAGCCCCCGGAGCCCTGCCGCTTCCCCAGGGCTCCCGTGGCTATTTAAAGGGCTGGGGTGGTGGAAGCAGGGGAGCCCCGGGCCCTTTAAATAGCCCCCGAGCCCCAGGCTGCTGCTGCTACCCCGGTGGGGGAGGGAGGAGGAGGAGGCACTTACCGTACAGGGTGGGCTGTACCCCCTGTACCCACACCCCCTGCCTGCAGCCAGCCCCGCACTCCCTGCCCTGCCTGCAGCCAGCCCCTGTCCTGTCTCCAGACAACCCCTGCCGCACGCCCCTGCCTGAAGCCAGCCAGTCCCCCACTCCTCTGTCTCCAGGCCTGCCAACCCTTGCCGCACCCCCCTGCGGCCCTGCCTGAAGCCAGCCATCCCACCCCACATCCCCCTGTCTCCAGCCAGCCCCACACCTCTTGCCCTGCCTGCAGCCAGACCCTATCTCCAGCCAGCCCCTGCCCTGCCTCCAGCCAGCCCCATGTCCACTGGTGCCCTGCAGTTCCCAGGGCAGTAACCCTGCACACCTGCTTCAATAAGAGGGTCAGGGAACAGCTGGGACCCACACATGTGCACACCCTAGGGTGACCAGACAGCAAGTGTGAAAAATTGGAATGGGGTGGGGGGTAGTAGGATCCTATATAAGAAAAAGACCCCCAAATCGGGACTGTCCCTATAAAATCGGGACATCTGGTCACCCTAGCACACCCCCAGGGAGTGGCAGGGACCCACACATGTGAAACAGAGCTCAGTTCTAGTTCAGGCCCATCTTTTTAAAAAAGAACTTTAGGTAGGGTTCACGTACATCCGTATTTTCCCAGACATGTCCAGCTTTTTGGTTCTTAAATCGCCATCCGGGAGGAATTTTTAAAAATACGGACATATGGTAACCCTATTGGTACAAAAAATACATACTGTGGCACATCCCTTAAATCAGAACTTTTTACAGGGAACCGGTTGCTAAGAAATGAAAGGCTTTTTTTTACATGGTTTTTTTTTTTAGTCATCCCTGCCGGGGCCCCGCCGAAAATGTTCAAATTGGGCCCCGCACTTCCTAAAGCCGGCCCTGCCTGCATGAAAGACCCCCTAAGCTTATTTCTACCAGCTTAGGTTAAAAACTTTCCCAACGCACAAATTCCTTCCTGCCCTTGGTATTGCTGCCACCACCAAGTGATTTAAACAAACATTCGGGGAGGGCCACTTGGAGCCCTACCTCCCCCAAAATATCCCCCCAAACCCCTACACCCCCTTTCCTGGGAAGGGATGGGCACTTTCAAGTTCTAAGATCAGGTTTTTTGCTAGCTACTTTTTCTCACATCAAAAAAAAAAAATCCAGCACACAGTTAGCTTTAAAATACAATGTATTTATACACATTAAGTATTCACGGGTATTAAATAGCATTCAAGAGTATATACAACAGCACAGGAGGAAACACTTGAAAGAAAAATAAAAAACAATATACGTCTATTGTAGACAGTAGTGGTAGCCGTGTCGGTCCCAGGATATTAGAGAGACAAGGTGGGGGAGGTGATGCTTTTATTGGACCTGAAGCAGAGCTCTGTGTGGCGCGAAAGCTCGCCTCCCTCGCTCCAACGGAAGTTGGGCCGATAAGAGATTCCCTCACCCACCTTGTGTCTCTGTTGTAAGCACACACTTTACCCATTTCCGACACTAAGAAGGTGCTTTACCTCGCCCTTCTGTCCAAACCCTCACAGATTATTTGTTGTTCCGTCACATTTACATGGGCAATCGCCAGAGACACATTACGGCCCCGATCCAGCAAACACCTAAGCAAGGGCTTAGCCTGTCTACCGAGGGCACGTCTACACTTAAAAACGCTGCATCAATTCAGCTACACAAATGCAGCCACGTCATTATAGCACTTCAATGAAGACACTCTGGGAGAGATCTCTCCTGTCCGTGTAGTTATTCCACCTCCCCAAGAAATGGTAGCTATGTCGCCGGCCAGCAGGGGGAGCTCTCCCCCTGACATAGCACTGTCTACATGGGGGATTAGGTCTGCATCACATTGAGATGGAATTATTCACAGCAGTAATTAAAGTTAAACACGCACATAAGTGTTTCCAAGGCTAAGTTTAAGGCCAAAGCTCCTGAGAGACGCAGATGCAAGAAGAGAAGAGCTGTGCAAAATCTGGACACCGCTTGGCACCTGGCCCAAACGACGCATCATGAAAAATAAACTCAGTTTTTTCTATAGTAATAGAGCTGGTGAAAAATGGCTTTACACTGACGATGCAACTTTTAATTAAAACTGCCACTTTTGGTTACATTGTTCATATTTTGAAAAATGTCCCTTTTCAAAAAAACATTTTGGATTTCTCTGCCCACTTCAGAGAGAACCTGGAGTTTTTCCCCACCAAAACTAAACAAAAATTTGATAATAATTAAAAGCATTTGCAAATAAGTTTGAAGAAGGGGGGGGGGTTAGGCTTCAATTTTCATGACCCCCTCCCCACCTCGGCTATTTTTGACCAGTTCTAATTATTAATAAATATGTCTGTATGTACATGAATGATAAATATATGTGCTACTGAAACATTTACAGACAATGGCTCTCGTAAGCACTGAGGTCACATTGCACAGAGAACTGCCAGGTCCTCAGGATTCACATTCTCAAAGACACAACCCGCCCAAGGGTGGGAATGTAACACACAACACAGCGTGACTGGCGCGGGTTGGTTAGCTGCAGGTGTTGCTGTGGCTGGTGAGTTGCTCTTTTTTGAGGTGGGGTGGGGGATTGTTATATTTGAATGTAGTTCTTCATCCATCCTCTCCCACTCTCATCCAGGGGGGCCAGGGCCCACCACTTTTTACTGGCTCTAAGTGCGAGCAACTGGATGAGGGGGGAGAGGAGCGAGCAGGGGGTGAGGTCTTGGAGGCAGGGGGCAGTGTGAGGGTGGGGCGGTGTAAGGGGGCAGGGAATGGGGCGGTGTAAGGGGTCAGGGCCTCGAGGAGAAGGGATGGCCCAGGGGCAGGGCCACTCTTCGGGTGCCAGCAGCCCCCCCCACCCCCACTTTTAAGAAGCTTTTGTCCATCCTGCCCTCATCCCAAATAAATTTGTTACAGTAAGAAAACTTTGAGCGATAAGGAGACTCAGAGACCCACCATATAACTGCTAAAATCCTCACCTGCCCCTAGAGCTGGGCAAACAACAGAATTTTTTGGTCGCTGGCAATTCAAAAAAAAAAAATTGGTTTCAGGTTGAACTAAAATTTTTCCAAATGTTCGATGAACCAAAAAGCTTCAAAAAAAAAAACAACAACAAAAAACCAGGAACATTTCAAGGGTTGTTACTTTGATTTTTTTAAATAAAACTGAAGGACGTTTTTAAACAAAAAATTGTGTCAAACTGAAAAATCAAAATGGTTTGTTTGGAAAGTGTCTAAACGAAATGCTTCGACTTTTTAAGACCTGGGGGCAGGGTCTGGACATGAACAATTCAGCAGAACATTGAATGAATTCGCAAAATGTTTCTGTGTTGCTGAACCTGCATTTTTCACCTAAAATAGGTTTAGATGAAAAGTTTCACCCAGTCTAGTCCCCACCATTGATGGGCACCATAAGAGTGATCATCTCTTCTAGCTGGTTCCCCAGCCCAAGTCTGTCTCCATCTAACGGGTCCCTCCCACCCACTCCGGTTTAGGGTTGCCAATTTTAATTGGAAGTATTCCTGGAGATTTTAATCACATGATATAATCTTTAATTAAAAATTAATATTTAATTCCTGCAGACTCCCGGTCAATCCTGGAGGGTTGGCAACGCTACTCCAGTTCCCTGGGCTGGGCCTGTGTCCCCACCTAATGGATCCCTTTCTCTGGTTTCCTGGGTGAAGCGTCTGTCCTCCATTAGCAGGTCTCCCTCACCATTCTCCAGGGCTGGGTCTCGATTCCTGTTTCTGGTCCCCTGGGCCTGGTCCCCATCCCAGTCATGCACTGCGGGGAGCTCATATTCCTGTGAATCCTGCGGACTTCCAGGCTCCTGGGACAGATGAGTCGGCTTACTGAAGATGAGTCGCAGGTTGGCAGACACTTTTTCTCTAGCTTTCTGAAACTCACATTTGTATAGTAAGACTAGCAGCACTACACACACTAGCAGCACTCCCACCACAGCTGCCACCACCAGAAGAATCATGCGAAGATTCCAGGACGCTGGCTCTGAAACGAAAGAGAGAAAGGCCCCATTACTAAGGGACTCATTTAAATCATCCCACTGCTGCCATGAGGATCCCAGAAGATTATGATGTTCCTGGGATACAGTAAAACCTGAGTTTAGCCGTGCGCACATGGGCACCACTCAGAGCAGCAGGAATGAGATCTCCAGGCTCATTATCCCCATCGGCCAACCTGACGGAGGGAGAAAGGTGAGCCTGGCAAAGCAGCCCCTGTTACCGCGTCTGGGAACCGGGATTTTTAAGATGCTCCAAGATGGGGTCCCTCAGCTCTTAAGGTTAGAGGGAATGGATATTGCGGCAAATTGCCGGTACTGTTATGCTGGGTCTCGCGCTCTCTCTTCTTTGGGGAAGGTTCAGGGCACCGCTGCTTGCCTCTGAACCGGTATTTTTAATTACCTCACTAGTGTCCTTGAGGAGGGGAGTGGAGAGGGAGGGACCTGGGCTTGCCCTCTTCTCCAGGTCCCAACCCAGGGGCCCTGAGGTTAGTGGTGAACCTCTTGAACTGGTGGTTCCTTCCCCTGGGCTACTTCCCTCTCCTGCCCTTCAGCTTGTGGAGGGGCTTCTTGCCCTCCTTCTACACAAGCCAGGTGCCCCTTACCTAGGGTTTTTGGACTTCTCAGCCCACTGCAGCACTCCTCCAAACTTTCCTTTTGTCTCTCTTCAAAACTGTTCTCTGCTTCAACTCCTTCAAACCGCTCTCTGCTCCAACCAAACCTTCCTGCTCCAACCCCCCATACTGTCTGGCTGAAGCAGGGGGTTTATATCATGTGACTGACTGCTGGTGCTCTAATTGGCTTCAGGTGCTCTAGTTAATCTATAGCAAACCTTCCTCCCCTTGCAGGGAATAAGGCTCCTCGCTAACACCCTCCTGCTGCCCTCTGGCCATGCTGTATCACATTATGATCATCTACTCCAGCGTCTCCTGAAGCGTGGGGAAGGCCTAGCCATGGTGGGAAGGGTGGGGTTTGAAGATGTATACATGTATACTGTTTGTTTTTTTGACTGCTGCTGCACATTGAGTGGCTGTTTTCAGCGAACGATCCACAATGACTCCGAGATCTCTTCCTTGGCGTCGCTGTGATGCAATGTTCCACACGACAAGGGAAGAGCTGGGAGAGGTCAAAGAGGCCGGGAGGGGGAATTCCACACACGCCGCAGTCAGGAGAGCGGAGAAAGTATTGCACCAGCAGGGCCGAGGAGCTGAAGGCAGGCTATGACCTCATCAATGCAATGAGTCACTGACGTACAAGCACAGCGTTGGGGGATGGAGATGGAAACAACCATAAGCTCTTGGGGGACTGAAAGGGAGTTTGGGGTCAGGAGTGACACCCTGGTCAGACACTGGGCCTGATCCTTGTGCATGCCCAGCTCTCAGTGACGTCAGGGGGTGCGTGAGAGCTGGGACCCATGGAGGCAGCGTGGCGCAGAGCGCTGGACTGGGCGTCCCATTGCTGTAGGAAGGGTCTATACTGAAGGGCTACAGCAGCTGGAGTGTTTTAAGTGCAGACGCAGCCTGAGCCATAAAGCAGGTTCCTTCCCACCTCCTCCCTTTGCAGAAAACACCCAGCCAGTTTAAACAGCCACAGACTCCTCAATAAAAGCGATTTCTCCTCCAGGCCGTCTCCAAGCCTCTCTCCTTGCAATCTGAAGAAAGCTGAATGGTTGACAAATGGTTTTCAGCTGCTGCTGCTTACTTCTGTCTAGCGCCTGTTTCTTTCTAACGGTGCCCCGGCCTGTCATGGAATGACCTTGCTAAACCGGTTACAAATTCCAGAAACCCGTTAAGTATAATACTTAATAGCCCAATTAATCTAAGTAATTATTTGACAGTGCCTAAGCAACTCCCTCACCCAACCCAGACCAAGAGGAGTTGCCTCTCTCAGATTATTAAGAAGAATGGACTGGGACTTTTTAAATGACGGGAGAATTGAACGGGGCTGTCCCAGCTGAGTGCTCTAGCCACAGGGCTGGGTTAGGACGGCTCCTCTGCCATGTTGCATGGAGCAAGGCAGGTGCCTAACTTATTCATGCAAGGTAGGACTTGAGCAGCATCGAAATCACCTGACTGCAACAGGGGGATCACAAGCCACAACAGGCGTAGAGCATGGAGGGGCTGGGGCGGGGCTTAGGACAGACCCCTCTCATCGACATCTTCCATTGGCTAGCGTAGGTGCCCCCCCCCAGAGCATGCTGGCTTTTGGGGATCGCAGTTTTCTGCCCCTGACCTCATTCCCTTAATTCCCCATCAGGAATAGCATCCCCGACGCCATCACAGCAAACCTGGGGGCTGAACTTTGCGACTTTGTCCTCACCCACAACTATTTCAGATTTGGGGACAATGTCAGCAGGACTGCTATGGGTACCTGCATGGCCCCTCAGTACGCCAACATTTGTATGGCTGACTTAGAACAACGCTTCCCCAGCTCTCGTCCCCTTACACCCCTACTCTACTTGCGCTACATTGATGACATCTTCATCATCTGGACCCAGGGGAAGGAGGCCCTTGAGGAATTCCACCAAGATTTCAACGATTTCCACCCTACCAACAACCTCAGCCTAGATCAGTCCACACAAGAGATCCACTTCCTAGACACTATAGTGCAAATAAGCCATGGTCTCATAAACAACATCCTATACCGGAAACCTACTGACCGCTACACTTATCTACATGCCTCCAGCTTCCATCCAGACCACATCACACGATCCATTGTCTACAGCTGAGCTCTAAGATACACCCGCATTTGTTCCAATCCCTCAGACAGAGACAAACACCTACAGAATCTCTATCAAGTGTTCTTAAAACTGCAATACCCACCTGGTGAAGTGAAGAAACAGATTGACAGAGCCAGAAGGGTACCCAGAAGTCACCTACTACATGACAGGCCTGACAAAGAAAGTAACAGAACGCCAGTAGCCATCACCTACAGCCCCAAACTAAAACCCAGGGCCGCTCAGAGGGGGGAGCAAGTGGGGCAATTTGCCCCAGGCCCCGCAGGGGCCCCCATGAGAGTTTTTCGGGGCCCCTGGAGCAGGGTCCTTCACTCGCTCCGGGGGCCCCAGAAAACTCTTGCGGGGCCCGGGCCCCTGGAGCTTCTTCTGCTCCTGGTCTTCGGAGGCAATTCGGCGGTGGGGGGGAGTGTTCTTCCGTTCTGGGCCCTGCTGCCAAAGTGCCAGGTCTTCGGCGGCGGGCGGGGGGGGGCTCTGCTGCCGAATTGCCGCTGAAGACCCCAAGCCCCCTGAATCCTCTGGGTGGCCCTGCTAAAACCTCTCCGGCACATCAAAGATCTACAACCTATCCTGAAGGACGATCCCTCACTCTCACAGACCTTGGGAGACAGGCCAGTCCTCGCTTACAGACAGCCCCCCAACCTGAAGCAAATACTCACCAGCAACTACACACCACACAACAAACACACCAACCCAGGAACCAAACTCTTCAACCAACCCTGGTGCCAACTCTGTCCACATATCTATGCAAGTGACACCATCATAGGACCTAACTACATCAGCCACGCCATCAGGGGCTCATTCACCTGCACATCTACCAATGTGATATATGCCATCATGTGCCAGCAATGCCCCTCTGCCATGTACATTGGCCAAAGCCGACAGTCTCTACACAAAAGAATAAATGGACACAAATCTGACATCAGGAATCATAACATTCAAAAACCAATAGAAGAACACTTCAATCTCTCTGGTTACTCAATAACAGACCTAAAAGTGGCAATTCTTCAACAAAAAAACTTGAAAAACAGACTCCAACGTGAAGCTGCAGAACTGGAATTAATTTGCAAGTTGGATACCATCAGATTAGGCCTGAATAGAGACTGGTAGTGGCTGGGTCATTACAAAACCTAAACATAATTTCCCCAGTACTAATTTCTCCCTACTGTTACTCATACCTTCTTCTCAATTGTCTGTAATGGGCCACTCTCTTACCACTTCAAAAGTTATTTTTCCTCCATTGGTATCCTGCTGTTAATTGATTTATCTAGTTAGACTGACCTCACCCTTGGTAAAGCAACCCCCATCTTTCCATGTATTTATACCTGCTCCTGTATTTTTCACTCCATGCATCTGATGAAGTGGGTTCTAACCCACGAAAGCTTATGCCCAAATAAATTTGTTAGTCTCTAAGGTGCCACAAGAACATAAGAACGGTCGTACCGGGTCAGACCAAAGGTCTATCTAGCCCAGTATCCTGTCTACCGACAGTGGCCAATACCAGGTGCTCCAAAGGGAGTGATCCTAACAGGCAATGATCAAGTGATCTCTCTCCTGCCATCCATCTCCACCCTTTGACAAACAGAGTCTAGGGACACCATTCCTTACCCAGCCTGGCTAATAGCCATTTATGGACTTAACCTCCATGAATTTATCCAGTTCTCTTTTAAACCCTGTTATAGTCCTAGCCTTCACAACCTCCTCAGGCAAGGAGTTCCACAAGTTGACTGTGCGCTGTGTGAAGAAGAACTTCCTTTTATTTGTTTTAAACCTGCTGCCTATTAATTTCATTTGGTGACCCCTAGTTCTTGTATTATGGGAATAAGTAAATAACTTTTCCTTATCCACTTTCTCCACATCACTCATGATTTTATAGACCTCTATCATATCCACCCTTAGTCTCCTCTTTTCCAAGCTGAAGAGTCCTAGCCTCTTTAATCTTTCCTCGTATGGGACCCTCTCTAACCCCCTAATCATTTTAGTTGCCCTTTTTTGAACCTTTTCTAGTGCCAGTATAAGGACAAGGACTCCTCATTATTCCCCTAATTGCACTCGCATTGGGAGGCCCCAAACACGGCTCCTCAATTGGCCAGAGCCAACTCTGCTATGCCAGCTCCCAGTGGTCCGTTTTTGGCCAATTGTGGCACAAGCCATCAGGCCATCTGAGAAGATCCGGAGCAACTCCATGGTTCCCTCAAGCTCACATTGACGTAAGTGGGAGCTGGGACATGCGTGTGAAATTCAGGCTGGGATGAGAGAGGATATTGGTGAAGGAAATCTCCCATCACAAGCTACTTACCCTCCGCTTTGGTCTCACTGCGAGGTTCCTCCTCAGCACCAGAGGTCCCAGACACAGTAGGTGGGATTGAGCTGGACTCTGGAATAGACAATAAGAAGGAAAGTGTTGGTGAGGACTCCGTATACCATAAGCCTGATTCTCCTCTTTTTGTCTGCACTGCAGAAGGGTGGCTTAAGGGGGAAGGACCCAGGAGCGCCTGGTTCAATTCCAGCCTTTGCCACAGAGCCCTTTGATTATCTAGGGCCAGATACTCAAAGGCATTTGCATTCCTGAAGATGCAGGTAGGTCACTAATGGGATTTTCAGAAGTGACTAACTCCCATCTTCAATGAGAGTTAGGCAGCTGCGTGCTCTTGAAAATCCCCCTACGCTCCTATTTACAGCTTTAGGTGCCTAAATACCTTTGACAATATGGCCCTTAGGCCCAGATCCTCCAAGGTATTTAGGCATCTGATTCCCATTGATCTTTGAAGATCTGGGCCTCAGATACCAGGGTGACAGTGGCCAGAGATAAAACAGATCAGAGCCTGCCACGTATTTCCCAGGGATTTCAATTCTGACACTTCATGAATGTTTGTTCCTGATCCCGCCATCAGACGGAGCCAGCGGTATGTTAGTGAGCAGCCTGAGGAACGAAAGGCTTGCTAGCGACCATATAACGGAGTCACCCCGTGGCCTATGGGACACATGCCGCTCTCCCTGCGAGCCCTTGGGGTGCTTTAAACCTTCCCTACACTGCAGAAACTTTGCAAACATGGGCGGTGGGTATCGCAGGCAGGGGGAGGGTGTGACTCCCCAAACAGCCTAGCATGGCCGTGCCCATGCTCCGCCACCAGGCCAGGCTCCCTCCTGCTGTTCCCAGCGCTCTGCCATGGCTGGTTGGGGCTGGCTGGTCTGCCTCCCACAGGGACTCCGGGCAGCGCCCCCCCAGTACCAGCCACCCTGAGTGCCAGGCCTGGGGATGCAGCAACCGTGCCGCCGGGAGCGCTGGGCCTGGGGCCTCACCCCCACAGCTGCCTGGCACTGGGGCCGGGGGCCGCAGTGGGGGTGCTTTGGGCTCCTGCAGGGGCAAGGGGGAAGAAGGGGCCAGGGACTAGCCTCCCCTGGCGGCCGGGTCACTTGCTGGCCATGTTTGCAAAAAATGTTCATTGTCACTAGAATCAGTGGGCCTAGCGTAGGCCAGGCTCCTGCTCGGGCACAACGGATTTACACCTTCCTGGTTCTCTGCCCTAGAGCTAGGGCCAGTCCCATTGTTGGTTAGAGCAGCCTTGGGGCTGCTCTAATGTGTGCCAGCTGGCAGGGGGCCCTCAATCCACTGAGAATAGCCAGAGCACATGGTTCCTCTCTTCACACATTCCCCTTGGGCTGGGGGCTGCAGAGGAGATGGCTCTCCCAGCTCAATGTCTGCTGGGGTCTCCCATATTCTGGGAGTTTAATCATAGAAATGTAGAACTGGAAGGGACCTTGAAAGGTCATTGAGTCCAGTCCAGTCCCCTACCTTCACAGCAGGACCAAGTACTGTCCCTGACAGATTATTTTGCCCCAGATCCCTAAGTGGCCCCCTCAAGGATTAAACTCACAACCCTGGGTTTAGCAGGCCAATGCTCAAACCACTGAGCTAGCCCTGTTTCCACAGGCTTTACCCTGCCTGAGAAGTGCAATGGGAGCAGAGTATCAGAGGGGGAGCCATGTTAGTCTGGATCTGTAAAAGCTGCAGAGAGTCCTGTGGCACCTTATAGACTAACAGACGTATTGGGCCATGAGCTTTCATGGGTGAATACCCACTTCGTCGGATGCATGGGAGCAGAGTTTTTTCTGGGGTCACTGAGCGTAGAACTTACCTACCACGGTGAGGTTTACAATAGCCACACACTTCCTGTACATTTCACCTTGAATCCTGTAAACTCCTTCAGCCCCTTTGCTCACGTTCTCCATCTTGAAGTAGCCACCAGAAAAGGAGAGCGTCTCCTTGAAGGAACTGCGGACGTTTTGGGAGTCATCCTCAGAGGAGTAAATGACATCGTCCCACGACGAAGTTGAGGTGTTATATTTCTGCACGAAGAAAGACGTCTCTGAAAAGTAGGTGGCATTCGGGATGGAGGTGTTCACAGAGCCGCCTTCGGGCTCAGCCACGTGGAAAAATGGACAAGCTGCTTCGTGAGCTGTGAGATTTCAAACAAGAAGTATTTTAGTTTGGCTTGGCAACCCTGGGTCAGGGACTGACCTAGGGGGGTAGGGGGAACAGTAAAGGGAAGGGGTCTGAGAAAGGGTGTCCCTTATAATAAATCATTCAACCAGTCACTGTTTAGTGAGATGCTTTGTAGATGCTCAGAGAGGCTCTCCTGCCAGCTAAGAATTTTTGACACTCTGGTTCCCTGCTGGGACCAGCTTTGCTGTTCACTTGCAACCAGAGTGGATAAAAATCAATGATTTAAAAAAAAAACAACCTAAAATAAATCAGAATTTTTGTATTTAAATCGGATTTTTTGATAAAATGTTTTTTCTTCTAAAAGCTATCTAAAGATAGTTTTAATTATGATACATTATAGCTCAAAGATCTCTCACCATGGAATAGGGATTATAAATTCCAATTCTATAGTATGACACAATATATTCATGTCATGTTTAAGAAAAAGTTTTGTAAATGAGTTCCAGTAGTTCATGGATTAGGGACACAATCTTACGGGGTTCCAGGAGCTTCTGTACAGGTTATTTAAGTTAATCTTGCTATCTACCCACTGGGACTCAGTGCTGAGTCTAGAAGATACCATCAGAGATGCTTAGTTTTGCAGTTCTCAAACTGTGGATTTGTGCCTCCAGCGGTAACATGCTTGTTAACAGCAAAAATGTTTTTAAATAAATAAACGGAGGTGAGAAATAACAGACCTCAACCCTGTTGTCCCTCTACACATTTGTGTACACAGAGTCAATCCCTTACCTCGTTCTAAAAGGGCAAAGATTCAGAAAGTACAATGAATAGAAGATTGTTGGGGAGGGGAATAGATCTGGACAAGGAGAAGACGCCTGGAGATAAATGTGAGAAGCGAGGGACATATGCTTGTTTTGTTAAAATATTATATGTTTGCTGCTGAAGAAAAAAAATCCAGAATACTTAACATTGGTGTTTTAGTTAAATACAACAATTTAAATGTCTGTCTGGTCTTCTCCTAATGGCAAGAAAATCCTCCAAATATTAATGATTAACCAGTTGAATTGGAGATAGTTCACCTCCCAATGACTTCATAAATATCTGCTTCAATTACCTTTGGTAAATGAAATAACCAAACAATTATTCATTTTGGCTCCTGGCATACCTGTGGCCTTTCCCTCCACAGGGGGAAGAGTTAAAGAGCCAAACGATGCATTAATTAGAGGATTCCCTACAATTAGCTCCCTGTGACTACGGCAAATATTCCTCATTCCCACTGTTGGCAACTCTCCTGATTTTTTCAAGCATCTCACGATATTTGGTGTTTGATTTTCTAAAAGCCCCAGCACCTGGAGTCCTGTGATAAGCACATCATTTTGTTTAAACCAAAATGTGGGGTTTATGTAGGAAGGCTTGAAAAAAAGTGACTTCCCATATCCCCCACCCCTAGGCTCAAAACTCAAAAGATGAAAAAGCAACCCCCCCCCCAAATAATTGATTATTTTTAAATATTTCATGATTTTTAAGGTAACCTGATGGTATTTGAAGGCTGTGGGTTGGCAAAACTCTGCAAGATGCAATAAAGTGGCATTCCAAGAGGGCAGAGTTAAGGTTACATGGGGAACCCGCACCTATAACTGATCTCCTCCTGGTTAACATAGCTCTGTGGTTTGTTTTCTCGTGTAATGCTAAGATTCTTTCCCAGTGTTACATGGGGAAGATCTCAGCTGAGCATTTGCTGGTTCTCTAACAGCTGAGTTTGGGGCAGCAAAGTCCCATAAGGGCCTGGGGAGCAGAACTGCCTGCTGGTCAGCAAAACCAGGGTGGATTCAGTTTAAATCAAATTGATTTAAATCACTAGTCAGGAAGATTCAATTTAATCATGGATTTCTACATAAAAGTGCATTCTTGTTGGTTGTTATAAGCTCAATACATATTCTTCACAACTCAGGATGGTAGGATTAATTTTTAGAAGGTACACACTGTACATTTTTAAACAGTGATTTGTTTTCAAAACTCTTCAGATTAGTTTTACAGCTTTATCGTCTCCTGCCTGAAAGTGCCTCTTCCCTTGACAACCCTCCACTCCCCACCCATCGCACTTCATGGGATTCTGCTGTAGGGCTGCACAACAGGAAGCGTGTGATGCAATCATGCTTTTGTCTTTCTGTTCATTCTAGGTCCTCTAATGACGCTGAAGTGCCAGGCATTCAGCAGCTGCAGTTAAAGCCAGCGGGAGCTAGAGGGTCTCACACTCCTAGGCATCAGGACACATGTACAGAGCCCTGCACGGATACAAAATTTGTTTCCGCCCGCAAGCCGCAAAAAACGGTCCACGGATATGAAGCGGATCTCTGCCGATTTGCCGGGCTCTCCCCATTTATGCCTGGATTTAGGAGCTGAACTCTGGGGATTATTTTGCAAAACCTGCTACTGATTTAGGACTTTTTCGTAGCAAACCGTGGCTTTTTTAAAAAAAAAGACCCTGACATTCCATGACTGAGCAAAACAGCTCCAGGAATATCAGCAACGCTGGCTCAGAGAGGGTGGGACTCTTGTTCAACAAAATTATTTTAAACGAATGACTTGCTACGAAAGAGTTTGAGATATTTGCTGTTGCAGAACAAAGAGGGTTTTGATCTAAAGGAACGTGACCCTAAACTTCTTGCAATTTGTTCCACACACATGGGGCTTGTGCATTTCCTGCTGGGGCTTTGTCCGGACAAAGAGCCAGAGCTCAGCCCTAACAATCAACCGGGAGAGCGGCGGAGTCAGAGGTGAGGGAAGGGCTGGGAAGTGCCCGAGGCGGTGAATGAAGGTGAGTTAGAGCACAGAAAGATCTAGAAAGATCTAGAAGTGGGTGCTGGGGTTTCCCTGCGATGAATGGGCAGTGGGCAGAGTTAACAAGGGCTGCTTCCCATACACACCCCTAACACGCCGCGCGCACGCACACACACACACACCATCACGCCGGCACCAGCTCTGATTTCATCTCATGCATTTACACAGCACGTCTCTGCAAGCAGATTATAACTCCCAGTGTCCATAACTCCAGTAAACTCTGCAGTGAGGGCATGCCTGCCCCCCCCCCCGACCTTAAAACCCGGAGCGGAAGGACCCCCCCGCCGGCGAAGACCAGGAGAGAAGAAGCCCAAGGTCGACTCCCCCCGCCAGAGAAGACGCACGCTTCTAATCTGCCCCACACCCCACCCCCAGTTCCCCAAGCTGGGGCTTGCCAGGGGATCCCCTGCTCGTGATCAAGTGGAGCTGGCTGGATGCAAGGCGCTGGCCAATCCTCTGTCTCCAGCTGCTAAACTGCATTCAAAGAAACTTTACAAAATAACCCCCCCACCCACATACCTCCTCTGTATGTTCTTTCCAGGCACTCTCCCTGCTCTCCCTTTTCTCTGGGTCTCTAAGTCTCACCTGCTCAGCCAGCGGCTGGGGATTTGCAAATAAATAAATAAAAGCAAAAAAATACCAGACCAAAAAAGCCCCCAAATATTTGCTGTAAAATCGACATGGGCAGGACCATCGGGGCTGGACCTAGGGGGCTGCTGCACCCCCTGGCTTGAAGTGGTTTCCATCCTATACAGGGGTTACAGTTTGGTTCAATGGCTCTCGGCCCCTCACGGGACAAATTGCTCCAGCGCCCCTGGGCAGGACAGGGCCTGAAGAAAGGGGCATGCATAGGTGTTGGGAACACATGGGCGCTGCAGCTGCCCTCCACCCCCCCCCCCCCGGCTCTCTCTTCTCTAACTCCCCGACAACACGCGTCCCCCTCCCCTTTTCTGCTCAGGCCTCCAGCCCCACTGAACTGTACAGAAGGGAGCTGGGATCTCTTACCTGAAGTGCCATCCAAAAACCCAGACGGGCGGGCTAGAAGGAAGAGCCCCAGAAACACACCGACCCACCGCATGGCAAAAAGGAGAAAGGAATGGGAGAGCTCAGCAGCAGCTTCACCAGACACCAAGTCCAGCCCACTGTCACCTGACTCCACGAAAGCGCAGTAATGTGCCCATGTAAACGGTGCGTGGGAAGTTCCGCCAGAGAGGGCTGGAGATTAATTTAAAACCAACTCTGGAATTGCTTTGCAAAGGGATGTGAGTTTTCTGAATCATGATTTGCTTCCTGAGGTTGGTAAAGAATTTGGCTTTACTACAGGATTGTAAAGGATTCAGGCACTTAACCCACCCCTGCCCGCCCCCAAATTTCATAACTTTGTTCGAGTAGATGCAGCAATTAGAAAAAGCTGCACTTGGCTTTGCTAGCTCGATTTTGACCTCAGCCTGCTAGTTCTACCCCCCACCCCCCACCCCAAACTTCTTGAAGTTTCTCATGCCTGAGTCATACTTTTCTGAGAAGTCTGAGGCAAATCAAAGCGCTCAGGAAACAAACAGGAACAATGAACCCCGGCGCTGTTAAAAGTTTTCCAACTTGTCTTTTTTAAGCTGTCTAGCTCAAAACCAGTTGAGCTGGGGAAAAAACTGCTAGAGGATTGGCACTTATCACACACACAGACACACACACACACACACCCCCTTTGCAAGGCACGCACGCACACACACACACACACACACACACACTCACTCCCCCTTTGCAAGGGACATTCACAGTTGAAAAGGAAGTTAGGAGGAAGAGGGAACGTGATACTGCCGAATTATCACAATTAATATAAAGGCCATTTTTCTTTGTTCTATTGTCCAGAGACGTCTCTGGAGAAATGGCTTCATAAGTCTAAAGTATCACGGATTTTAATGCACTACTTCAGGGGTTAGCAACCTTTCAGAAGTGCTGTGCCGAGTCTTCATTTGTTCACTCTAATTGAAGATTTCGCGTGCCAGTCATACATGTTAACGTTTTTAGAAGGTCTCTTTCTATAAGTCTATAATATATAACTAAACTATTGGTGTATGTAAAGTAAATAAGTTTTTTCAAATGTTTAAGAAGCTTCATTTAAAATTAAATTAAAATGCAGAGCCCCCCAGACCGGTGGCCAGGACCTGGGCAGTGTGAGTGCCACTGAAAATCAGCTCACGTGCTGCCTTCGGCACCAGTGCCATAGGTTCCCTACCCCTGCAGTACTTATTCAGCTGCCCCATGGTGGGCTTGGCGTAACTTATACAGCTATACAGCCAGGGCCGCCCAGAGGGGGGGCAAGAGGGGCAATTTGCCCCAGGCCCCGAGCCCCACAGGGGCCCCCACCAGAGTTTTTCGGGGCCCCTGGAGCGGGGTCCCTCACTCGCTCCGGGGGGCCTGGAAAACTCTTGGGGGGCCGGGCGCAGGAGCTTCTTCTCTCCTGGTCTTCGCCGGCGGGGGGGTCCTTCCGCTCCGGGGCGGAAGGACCCCCCCACTGGCGAATTACCACCGAAGACGAAGCGGGACCCGACGCCAAAGCGCAGCCCGGTCTTCGGTGGTAATTCGGCGGCGGGGGGGCCCTTCCTTTCCGGGACCCGCCGCCGAAGTGCCCCGAAGACCCGCAGCGGGGCCCCCCCTCCGCCGAATTACCGCCGAAGACCGGGCTGCGCTTCGGCGGCGGGTCCCGCTTCGGCGGTAATTCGGCGGTGGGGGGGGGCCCCGCCGCGGGTCTTTGGGGCACTTTGGCGGCGGGTCCCGGAACGGAAGGGCCCCCCGCCGCCAAAGACCCCGGGCCCCCGGAATCCTCTGGGCGGCCCTGTATACAGCAAAAACACCAGCTGTGCTGAGAGCCAGCAACCCCGTGTAAACAGCTGCCCTAGAGGTAAGGCAGGTGAGAATCGGGCCCCAGGCTTTCAGCTAAATCACTGCCCACACCGGGGGTTTCAGCCAGTGCACTGGCCGGCCACAGGCAGAGCTGCCCCAGTGCAAATGCCCAGTGTAGACAGGGAAAGCCTCAATCAGCTGGGATGAGCTGCACCAGCACAAACCCCAGGCCTGCCTGCATTAGAGCCCCATCCTTACGGGTGGGGACAAGAGAGGGAGTCAGGCAGGGGTGGGGAGAGAGAGCAGGAAGGGAGAATCAAACCCTCCCCGGAGCAAGGCAGGACATGGACCCCCTCTCCCCTCCCTGGCAAGCCCAGAGCAGCATCAGCTCCCCAGTCTCCTCTCAGCCTGCAGAAACAGTGGCAGCAGCAAGGCTACCAGCTACAGAGCTGCCTCCCCTCCCCCCGCCCCAAGCCCCCTGGGAGTGGAAAAGGCAACAGTCATCAAGTACCTGCTTCTGGCAGGCACCTAGTGTCTGGTCATAGGATAGAACTGCTCCGCAGCACCCCCTGCTGGCCAAGCACAGCACTGCAGGCGGCACACCCCTGCCTCAGTTTCCTTCCCTCAGAGTCCCCACTAACTCTACACACTCACGCTGGAGATGCGGCTTAACCCTCCAGCCAAGTCACAAACCAAGTTACCCTGGAAGGGGTTAACAAAAGCCAGTTAAACAAGTCCCAGTAAACAAGCAGCTTCTTCTGCCCCTCAGGCCTCTTCTCCTGGCCCTGTTCCCAGCCCCTTTCTGGGCTACCTCTGAGGGTCTTTCTGGCTGCAGGAGATAGACCCCAACCTGGTCCCCCTGGAGCACCACTCTCAGCCCCTGCTGGACCTTGGACAATCTCTGTTCCGGTACAGAGCCCTGCACCCCAGGCTGGTCCCTTCCAGAGAGCCCAGCCTCCTGCAGACCCCAGCTCAGAGCCTTCCACAGACCAAGCCTGTCTGGCCACTCTCAGCCTTTTTATAAGGCCCGGGCGTCTATCACGTTATCACCTGACCCTCTTAGTCCCACCCCCTCAGGCTGAGAAGCAGCTAATTAATAATGGCACAGGTGGGGTGGTCCCATTTCCCTTTGATGGGGCCAATCAGTCTGTGACAGTCTACAGTGTGGCCAACCCCGCCCATTCCAAAATCACGAGATTGGCTTAAAAACCATGAGATTTTTAATTTGGGGCTTTGAGCTGCCCCAGTACACTCAGTTCATCATCTTAGGCTTTTCTCCCCCACCACAAAGGCTTGAGGGCTGCTTTTCTCTTTAAATGAAAGCTGAGGTTCCCTAACAAAATCACGTGACTCCAGGAGCCGGGGCTTGAGGGAAAGCAACAGATCTCATGAGACCATGATAGGCTGGCCACACTCTGTGTGTCGCAGCCTCCTGCAGGCTGCTGTAATCTGAGCCAGGGGATCTCAGCTTAGCAGCCAGCAGCCCCGAGATCAAAGGAAGCTGAAACTGCATGAAGGGTCTGGTCTATTGTCCTTACTTGAAAACCACACATTTGTGCAAAAAGTTTAGAAATTTCAAAGTTGTTTCAAACCCTCCAAAATGGACCCTCTTTCTTTGGGGGGATGCAGTGGGGGTTGTTGTTTTTTAAACATTTCCCCACAAAAAATTGAAATCCAAGATTTTATTGAACTTTTCCTCAAACATGTTACAGAAAAGCTAGATAGGGGCTATGCTTGGGAACGGGTGGATAAATGGATCTAGAAAGTGCCTATGGGGATGGACGGGGAAACAGCTCACACGGAGAGAGAACATGTGCTTTTCTCAGTTCCCCCTTGTGCCATGTGCTTGCACTGAGCTGTAACCATCACCCACAAACTGGGCACAATTTGGGGGTCTCCCCACCCCAGCCTGGCAGTGAGTCTCCCATAGAGCACAGACAGGGGTGGGCTGGAGGGAGTTATGGGAGAGCTGAATCGTGCACTCCAGGGAACACATCTGGGGTTAGATTTTCAGAACCGAGCTCAGCTCCCAGGTAAGCACCAGATTTTCAAAAGCAGTGGGAGCGTAAAATAAACCCTCTTCTTCCTCCCTCCTCTCCTATAAATCCTGTGGGGTGTGGGTGGGTGACTGCTCCCCCCTGACAGCTCCATCTACCCTAAGTGAGCTCACTTGGATTGTTTCCTACAAATCAATCCCAATATTTTTCCCCATGTTTCTTTCAAAAATGCCCTGGGAGCTACAGGCCAAGACTTTCCACCCAGACTGGTGATTTGGGGCTCCAGCTTTTGATGTGTGTCTCCAGCTGCTGGGCCCCCAGAATCACCAGTCACAGCTGGAAAACAAGGCCCCTGAGCTCTGCTGGGTGTAAATGCGCCCTGGGAAGGAATAAAAACCATCTCTTACCTGCCTCAGCCAGGCCACGACGGGGAGCGTCTCCTGCATGTTATATCCCAAAGCAAGCAGCCTGGATGGCCACATGTCTCAGCGCGCAGGAAGCCGCCCACCCCAGCATGGTAAGGAAGCACACTCATCTCTGTATTACTAGCTGGGTGTTTCTTCTGCATCATCCACCAATACAGCAGGCTCAGAGCACATGGGCTCTTCTCATTGGCTGCCTGAGCTTTGAATCTCCCTCCAAACACATTGCCTGCAGCCTCCTCTTTCCTGCCTGGGTGCTTCTGCGGCTGGCAGGGTGAAATTCACCCGGGCTCGGATCCTCCCCTGGTGTAAATTGGTGTCGCTCCGTTAGATAGGGTGACCAGATGTCCCAATTTTATAGGGACAGTCCCGACTTTTGGGTCTTGTTCTTATATAGTCTAATATTTTACCCACCAACCCCCATCCCGATTTTTCGCATTTGCTGTCCAGTGACCTTACCATTAGAATCTGTCCCAAGAGCTTTCGTTCAGTCTTTGGCCTGGGGAGTGAATTACAGTGACAGTCTAGCCAGGAAGGTGTGACTATGAGCCGAGATCCGCAGGGCCGAACGGAGCTAACCTCACATGTACAAGTCGCTGCAGAAGCGGCTTTAGTGGCATGATGGGTCCTGGTGCTTTGGGGCAGGGACCATCCTTGTATTGAGTTTGTACAGCACCTAGTGCAACAGGAGTCTGGGATGTGCTTAAAGCACTCACCTAGGCTCTAGCAAAGCTGGGTTCAAATCCCCCCTCTGCCAGACACAAAGCAGTGATTTGAATCCACATCTCCCAGATGGCAGCCCTAACTACAGGAGTTTGTTTCTCTCTCTCTGTCCCCCCATCCCAATGCCTAAATTAAAGAGCCTTGACATGCCGAGCTCCATTCAAAACAGCAGAATTGTTGTCCCGAACAAAGCATTTCCCAGGCCAGATCCTTGCTTCTGCCCCTGGCTCCTTTGCGGCGCTCCAGCAGCATTAAAAAGGGGCGGAGGGGGCTGGTGGGGATTCCCTGATGTAGAGGAATCACCAGGTGACAGAAGGCCGACCTAGCTAGCTGTGCGCCACCTGCTCCTCTCCGAGATGGAGGGGACACCCAGGAACATAGTTGGAGTTGATCGCACTCTGGTGATCCCTGGCCAGTGTCACGATCCACAGTGCCTGTTTTAGCTGGCGTAATTTAGAGCAGCCCAGAGGCTGCTCTGAGTTATGCCATGGCTGAACCAGTCCCCTGGACAGTCCCAGCAATGGGGAAGCTAAAAGCCTGCTTAGCGACCTTCCTTCCACTCCCGACTTCAACCCCAACCCTGCATCCTGGATCTGGTGTTTTCAGCCTCAGAGATAACCAAGCTACGCAACCACTTTGTTCATTAACCCCTAACCCTCTCAACCCCAGTAGAGCAACAGCTCCCATTAACCAAGCGTAGCTGCCAGGGCAGCTTTGTCGTTTTGTGCCATCGCTTTGTTGGACACCCATGAGCTGGTTCTCAGAACCCGGCCCTTTCTGCAGTACCCCAGAACAGGCCTGTGACATCCTGTGGCGAGCCCTGGAGGCACTAACGCGAGACCACATCCTTGGTTCCTGAGAGAGTGACCGTTACATCAGGTGCATTTCAGACAAGCCCAGCCTTGCGCTGTGTGCTTGGTAAACACCCGGCGCTTTCCTTGCCACCAGGACACCAGCTGGGATGAGGAGAAATTTCTTTGCCTTTCCAAAGCTCAGGCAGGGGCTACAGTTTGAGGTGTGACTAACTCTCACGCGGCACGGGGACCTGTGGCCCAGGGAAATGATCGCCGGCGCCGTGTTACTGTTCTCTGCCTTCCTGGGTGAGTACGGACTGTCTCAAGCCCTGGCTGGACGGGCTCCATCCATGCTTTTGTCAAAGGCTGTAGTGAGGTTAAGGTGAACGAGAAGGGAGGAGGAGGAACAGCTTGTAGCAAAGAGCGGGGTGGTTTGTTACATCAGAGAACAGCGATTTCTATGCTACAACTGAGACTGAACCTCTGTCATGGGTTATTCTGACCCAGAAGGGCCCAATATGGACATCTAGTCTGACCTGCTGTATAACCCAGGCCAGACGCGCTCACCCGGGGATTCCTGCATCCAGCCCATAGCTTGTGGTGGAGCTAGAGCGTATCTTTTAGAAAGACTGATCCAGCCTCGACATGAAGACTGTGAGTGCTGAAGAGTCCATCTCGCAGGAGCGGTTAATCCTCCTCACTATTCAACGCTGGTCTAGTTAAAACAGTCCAACCCCTCTGGCGTGGATGCAGTTATAGCGGTAGAAGTGTGTTTATACTGGTAGAGCTTCGTCCCATACGGGAAGGGGAATGAGTTATACTGGTACAAGGTGCCTTTATACTGGTATAGCTGCAGCCACATTAGGGGCGGTACTGTTATAAAAAGCACATCCGTAACCAACGTAATTATATTGGCCCCAAATCTATGTGCTGACCAGGTCTAACTTCATCGGTGACCATAAATACTGGTAGATTACTTGTCATTAGAGCCGGTCACAAAATAGAAATAAATGCGGCTTGACACATTTTGCTTCTTTTGAAATTGTTTGCAGAAATTTTCATTTTTCCAACCAACAAAATGGAAATGAAACCAATATTTTTGGCTGGTTTCGTTTTCAACATTTAAAAAACGTCGTTTCGTTTCGGTGTTTGGAAAAGGAAATAATGTTTTGTAAGAGGTTGGTTGGTCCCACTCCCCCCACCCCCCGTTTTTCCCTCTCCTTTTTTCTGGTGGGATAAGTTTCAGTAACAAAGAGAGAGAACGTCTGCAGTGGGAGGTGGATATAACTATATGTCCTTTTAAAAACTGTTTTGTCCTTCTTTTCCAATGGCAAAAAGCTAAGAAAGGGAGAAGAACTGACATCAAAACAGAGAGAAAAACCCCTTTTAATATCAATTGCTCTCCCTTGCAAGGAGAAGGCTCATGCACATTGGTAGGGAGCAGAGGCCGGGCTGTACCCACTCCGGAGAGAAACACGTTCCTTAAGGGTCCAGGGATTGCTGAGCTGGGACCTTTGCCAGCATTTTAAATCCGCTTTATAGAATTCGTGATTCTTTCTCTGTTCTATAGGTGCCTCCTCCACTCTCTTGCTAGCCATTCCGGAGAATCCAGTCCACGCCATCACCAACCAGACAGCTGTCCTGCCCGTCTCCCTGCGATTCTCCACCCCGCCGGGGGAATTCTTCCACCTCAAATGGGATTTCCTCTCAGGCCACCGCCCCGTCTTAGCCTACGTGCTGACCAAGTGCAGCGGCGGCACCCCCGAGTGGTGGCAGCGCTCCTGCCAGCGCAGCGTGAAGGTGGCAGAGGAATATCAGCAGCAGGCAAACGTCTCTCTGCAGAGCGGTTCCCTGGTGATCCAGCGTGTGCAGCCCGCGGACGCCGGGACGTACCGGATAACAGTGCGAGGCCTGGACATGTTTGTCACGGCAGAGGTGAACCTGACAGTGACTGAAGGTAACAGACACAGAGAGGAGGATAGGCAGCCGGGGAACCCCCCCTTAGTGGAAGCTAGTCCCCAGCCCCGCCCCTTCCCCCCCAAGATCCTGCCCCCCACAGCCAGAGGAGCCCTAGCCCTTCTGCCTTGAGCCGCCAGCCAGCTCTCCCCAGCCGGCCCAAGCCCCAGGCTCCTGCCGCCCCTGGAGAGGAGTCTCCATGTGGTGTGAGCACATCTAGATTGGGGGTGTGTGGAACTGGGGCGGGGGAAAGGCACAGATGGGAGGGATCAGCCCAAGGAGGGCAGAATGGTTTGTTCCAGGGATTTCTCTTGACCCAGAGAGTCCACTCCGCTCCTTTGCGCTTTTCATGGAATCTAGGACACGCAAACCCTGGTCGGGAGCCTGGATTTCAAAAATTCCAATTTGGAATCCTAGACACAGCTCCAGGCGCTCGCTCTGTAGCCTACACGTATTGCAGGGAATATGTCAGATTCATAGATTCCACGGCCAGCAGGGACCATCGTGATCCTCCAGTCTGACCTCTCATATAACACAGGCCAGAGAACGTCCCTGAATTAATTACTGCTTCAAGCCCACTTGCTGTGGTGGAGCGAGAGCACATCTTTTAGCAAAACATCCGATTGTCCTTCAAAAAGGTCCGGTGATGGAGGATCCACCATGACCCTTGGTCAATTGTTCCGATAGTTAATTACCTTCCGTATTAAAAACGTTCACCTTGTTTGCCAGAAGCTGGGAAGAGGCGACAGAGGATGGATCACTTGATGATCACCTGTTCTGTTCATTCCCTCTGAAGCACCTGGCACTGGCCACTGTCAGAAGATAAGATACTGGGCTAGAAGGACCTTTGGTGTGACCCAGTATGGGCAGTTTTATGTTCTTATTTCTAGTCTGCATTTGTCTAGCTTCACTTTCCAGCCATTGGATCGTGTTGTATCTTTAAGGTCTGCTAGATTGAAGAGCCGTCTGTTGTCAGATTTTAGTTCCCAGCGTAGCTACTCATCACAGAAAATGGGCAAATCACCCTTAACTTTCTCCTCAATAAACTAAACAGTCTGAGCACCTTGAGTCTCTCACTACAAGACCTTTTCTAATCCTTGAATCATTTCATTTTCTGGGCACTCCAGAAGCTGTTTTCGCATGCTGAGACCAAGCTGGGTTGAGCTGGCTCAACACTACAGCCGCTCAAACAATAAAAACCACAACAAATTTCAAAATGTCAGAGTTGTTTTTATTTTGAAGTGTTTGAAACTGTTTGAAAATTTTTAAAAGTCATAATATTTTCAGTCTACTTATTTTTATTTTTTTCTTGCAAACCTTGACCTGGCTAGAGACATTTTTCACTTCCTCAAAACAGTTTGTTTTTTAATGAGAAAGAAAGTGGAAAATCTGGAGCACAGGAAGGCAGCAGCGGAAGGGTGAGCGTTTGCTGTCCCACCACATCCCCTCTAGCTTGAGCCCTGGTTTATCACGATACAAGCCCTGATCTAAAACCCAATTAAAGTCTTTCCACTGACATTAAAGCGTGTGAGGTGCCCCAATACTACAGCAATGGGGACCATGTGAGTAGGACGGAGACAGCCAGATGTCAGTGGGATTTGGATCAGGCCTACAGAGAAGTCGGTTTCTCAGATGCCCCTCTGCCTCTCTCAGCAGCTGCACCAACGAACTCGGGAAGAGTGAACGGAGCCAGATTCAGTCTGGTGCCCAACACCGTCCGCCTTGGCTTAGCCGGCCTGGTTCTCTGCGTCTTGGGGCTGATTGTGGGAGAGGTGAGTGATCCCTGCTGCTGTGGCTGCGTCTGGAGGGTCTGGGGAAAGGATTGGGTCTCATGCCTGAACCACGCCAGCTCTGTGTATTGCCCGTTAGGGTGTGTGGACCAGATCCTCCAGTGGAGTAAACTGGTGTCGGGTTACATCCGGCTTTGCAAGGCCCGGAATGCAAATAGTCAGTGAAACTCCATTTCTGAAAGCTGATCAGTGCAGCCTTGGTCTCGGCTTTCTCCATAACTGCTCTTTGGTGATTGCCGGTAGAGCCTGAGGGGAGATGCACTTTGGAAATTAGACAGGAGGGTGCGTGTGTGAGGGAAGAGAGAGCTAGATTTCATGGGTGGCAAGTTTGTAAAAATTTTGGTGGGGCCCAGAACCCGCCCCCAACTCCGCCCCCCCCAACTCCGCCCCCACCTGCCTAAGGCTCTGGGAGGGGGCTCGGCAGGGGAGGTCTGGGGTGCAGATCCTGGGCTGGGGATTAGGGTGCAGGAAGGGTGCTGGGTGCAGGCTCTGGGCTGGGGCAGGGGGTGGGTGTGCAGGAGGAGGTGAAGGGTGCAGGCTTTGGGATGGAGTTTGGGGTTGGGAAGGGGTGTGTGGGAAGGGGGAGGGAGTTTGGGGATAGGAGGGAGTGCAGGGTGAGGACTGTGGGGCTGAGGATGAGGGGTACATGATGCAGGAGGGGGCTCAGGGCTAGGGAAGAGGGTTGGGCTGTGGGGTGAGGGCTGTGGATGAGGGGTTCATGATGCGAGGGGGCTCAGGGCTAGGGAAGAGGGTTGGGCTGTGGGGTGAGGGCTGTGGATGAGGGGTTCATGATGCAGGAGGGGGCTCAGGGCTAGGGCAGAGGTTTGGAGTGTGGGGTGAGGGCTGTGGATGAGGGGTTCATGATGTGGGGGCGCTCAGGGCTGGGGCAGAGGATTAGGGTGCGGGGGGATGAGGGGTTCATGATGTGGGGGCGCTCAGGGCTGGGGCAGAGGATTAGGGTGCGGGGGGATGAGGGCTCTGGCTGGGGCTGAGGATTAGGGTGCAGGGGGATGAGGGGTTCATGATGTGGGGGCGCTCAGGGCTGGGGCAGAGGATTAGGGTGCGGGGGGATGAGGGCTCTGGCTGGGGCTGAGGATTAGGGTGCAGGGGGATGAGGGCTCTGGCTGGGGCTGAGGATTAGGGTGCAGGGGGATGAGGGGTTCATGATGTGGGGGTGCTCAGGGCTGGGGCTGAGGATTAGGGTGCGGGGGGAATGAGGGCTCTGGCTGGGGCTGAGGGTTTGGGGTTGGAGAGGCTCAGGGTAAGGGCAGCCTGCCTTGCCAGTACTGGCGGAGGGCAGGCACTAGGACCCTGCGGCAGCAGACAGCAGATCTGCTGGGAGCCCTCCGGGCAGCCGGCAGGGGAGAGGCGCGCTGCGTTCTGTCAGGCAGGGACGCAACACAATGCGGCGGAGGGGGGGGAACACGCGGAGGGGGGGGTGGCTGGCGGGGGCTGGGACCTGCTCCAGGCAGGGTCGCGGCGGCGGGGGGAGACCTGCGGTGGCCGGGGCCGATCCAGGCAGGACCGGGGGGGGCGGGGGCGGGAAGAGACCCAGCTCCAACTATTGCTGGAGCAGGGCGCCCAGCCCTGAATATTGCTGGGGCCCGGGCCCCACACAAGTATATAACCTGCCGCCCATGCTAGATTTGAGGGGTGGGGACTCTGCCCTGACTGTGATGGCGGGGGGAACAGTGTTAATTTTTAAAAAAGAAACATTTTTCACAATTTCCTACAACAAATAAGAGGCATTTTTTCACCCAGCTCCCCCCATGACTGGCGTGGGACCAGGCTGATCCGCCCATGCAGCACATCCGGTGGAGTCAAATGTACCTAATCACTTTCTCCTCCCCTCCCAGGCAGTTTACAAGCCAGCTGGCTGCCCCTCGCACCACCTGGAGGGAAGCCAAGAGCCAAGAGACGAGCTGGAGACTCTGGACTGAGCCTCCACACGCCTGGATCTGCAGCGCTGAAAATCCCCCAGCCGTCTCGTCTTGTGTCCTGTGGCAATGCAGGATGCTTCTGAAGAAAGCAAAACACCCCCACCCTGCCACACCCTGGGTGCCGGTACTTGGCAAGGGCTGCACCAGAGCACGGTGTTTGGTCACCCGCATGGCCCTAGCACAGCCTGGCAAAACGACCACTGGGCCCCATCAGAGTTTTCTTTCAGCAGCAATGTAGCCTAGTGGCTGGAGCACTAGCCTGGCCCTGCCCTGAGGAGACCTGGGTTCCGTTCTGCCGCCAGCCTGCTGGTGCCCGTAGCCAAGTCCCGTCCCTGCCCAGTGCCTCAGTTTCCCCATTGGTTACAATGATGCCAACTTGCTTTGTGAAGCGCTTTGAGATGTGCTGATGAAGACAACCAGATTATTAATTAATATTATTTTAGCTCTTTCCCACGAGGTCCGATACGACCCCAGCTCTGGAGGGGCGCCCCTCTATTGACAGAAGAACTCCGGGCCAGGTTTACAAGGGCCCAGCACTCACCACTGGGGCTGGAGTTTTCAGTTCCCAATTAGGCACTTACATAAGTGGGCCAAGATTTTCCAAAGGTCTCAGTGCCCATCATGCACCCAACACGCTGAGCCCTTTAGACGATCTCACCCCGATGGTGGGAGCCGAGCCCTCCTGACAGTTCCAGCCCTCTACAGGTGACAGCTGCTTAAATGGGTCAGGTTCTACCTACTGGTGAAAGAGAACTCTTCTCTTCTGCCCACTGCACAAATATTGTCAGCGGTGCTAAAGATCCAGCTTAGGGTTGCCAGTTTTGGTTGGACATGTTCCTGGAGATTTCATCACCTGACGTAAACTTTAGTTAAAGATTGCACTTTAATTTCCTGGAGACTCCAGGACAATCCTGCAGGGTTGGCAACCCTAATCCACTCACTCCTGCAGCAGTGAGTTCCACAGGTTGTCTATATGTTACTCAAAGTAGTTCCTTGTGGAGGTTCCAAATTAATGGCCCATTCTTTTCATCTGCTTATCAGCACTGGAGACAAGAGTCTTTCCAGGCTGTAATCCAGTGGTTCTCTCAACCTTTCCAGACCACTGTACCCCTTTCAGGAGGCTGATTTGTCTTGCGTACCTCCAGGTTTAATCTCACTTAAAAACAACTTGCTTACAAAATCAGACATAAAAATACAAAAGTGTCATAGCCACACTATTACTGAAAAAAATGCTGACTTTCTCATTGACCATCTAATTATAAAATAAATCAATTGGAATATAAATACCATACTTACATGTCAATGTACATTGTATGGAGACCGTATAAACAAGTCATTGTCACTATGAACTTTTAGTTGTATTGACTTCGCTAGTGCTTTTTATGTAGCTTGTTGTAATATCTAGATGAGTGGATGTACCCCCCGGAAGAGCTCTGCGTACCCCAGGGGGATGCGTATTCCTGGTTGAGAGTCACTGCCGTAATCATACTAATAAAGATTCTACCATCTGCCCCACCACTAAGGAGCAGTGTCTCTCCATTCTGTACACCTTCACCAGCACCCAACATAAAAACGAGAGACCTGATTCTCCATAGCCCGGCAGTTGGTGCAGCCATTTACACTGAGGTGCCTTGAAGAGCAAGTGGAACTGAGCCGATTCCTTTTTGTCCTACAGCGACTGGGACATGGAGAATTGATCACTGGCCTCTTTATAGCAGCCCTTCACATATTTGAAAATCGATCATGCCCCTTTCCTGGACCCACCCTCGTCCTCTCCGGGCACTAAGCCCTGGGCTATGCTAGAAAATTAGGTCAATTGCACTAGCTGGTCACTAGTGGGTGAAAAATCCACACACCTGAGCAACGTAGCTAAGCCAACCCAAGTTCCCCTGTGAACAGCTACCACTTCTCAGGCAGGTGGACAGGCAGTGTCTACACTGAAGTGGCTACAGCGGTGGTGGGGTAACCTTTTAAGTGCAGACTGGCCCTACAGTCGAAATGCATATGCAAAGAAGAGCAGTTCATGCTGTGCGAGCATTCAGAGGTCAGGCACATACCAATCTTTTAGTGAAGCTTTTAGTTGGTTTAAAAAAGGAATTTGCCCAGACAGGCTGATCTCCTACGAATATTTTAGTTTGTTTTACACCAGCTGAAGTTAGGGAGGGAGAGAACGAACCTGTCTGTTACAACTCCATTTTGTTCTTGTTCTCCTCTGTGGCCGCCCCTCCCTGGCTGTTAAGTTGTTTACCAGGGCCTCTGCCCTTCTCAAAGGGATGGCCACTCATGCTAAGTGGGACCACTGCCCTGTTCAAAGGGTTAGTCCTGTTATCACCTTGTTAAAACCTGGGCTTGGTGTAGGGTGGGCTCTGTCCAGAGCTGCAAGACCTATTGTGTTTTTAAGATCCTGGGCATGAGTCATACCTCTGGACTCAGGACTAGTCCAAACATGCCTCTGGGGCTACCTGCAGTTTTTCCCTGCCTGCTCTCCTCCCTGTAAGAAGGGGAACCAATCAGAGTTACTGGCGGGAAGCTGCCAGGGTTTGCCTTTATAAACAGACATTTTCTGAACAGACTTCAGAAAGGTTCTTGCATTGCTGCCTGGTCTGATCAACCAGGGGTTCTGGGGGTCCTTTCTCCGCTCTCGTTTTATTTTTGAGCGTACCCCCGTTTTTGAACACCCCCCCCCACGAAGAATGAATTGCTGCCTGAGAGATCTCCTGATTATCAAGACTGTACCGAGCCTTCTGATGTTCTTGCTGCTGCTGCCTCTGCTGCTGCCTTGTGGGATGGTAAGAATCCCTCGGTGAAACTTTCTATACTTTTATTTTATTATTTTAGCTGCTGGCTCTGTCTCCCCAGCACACAGACTCAAGCTAAACCTTGGTCTGTGTTTTAAAACCTCTCTCAAACTCTGAGGCACTCTGCCACTAAAAGTAAGTTGGTGCGCTGCTAAGCTCTGCTCCTGTGGGCTTTGCCCTGGACTCACGGTTTTCAGCTGTATCCACTGCTGCAGCCACCTCCCTTGGCTTCCTTGGGGGCTGCCTTGGGAGCTGTATTCTGGGGCACATACCACTCTGCCCTCTGTAACTTCCCCATAGCATAAGGTGCACCATAGATTTTGTTTCTTTAGTTTAATAAGTCACTTTGTTAAGATTGTAAAGCTTGTAAGTCTCACCTGCCTTGCTATAGTTCGTTGTTTTGTTGCTCCATATAGCTGCTTGTTGCAGTTTGCTTAGAATTGTGATATTTGTTGTTTTGCCTAGTCATTGGTTAAGATAGATTTAAAAAGTCATTGCCTGATTGTATTCTGTACCTGTTTTGTTACTTTGTAGAAGCTGCTTGTCATTTTATATAAGTTTGATTAAGTTAGAGGATAGATAAGGTTCTTGCTGCTCCAATCTCCCCCTCTGAACTTCCCAAACCCCTTGCTGCTTTTTTCCCCTGTGTCTGCATCCCCTCTGAACTTCCCAAACCCCTTGCTGCTTAAACTAGCCTGCTTGTTCTCTGTGTGTCTGTGTCTCTGTGCTCCTACTGCCAAACCTCAATTGTATTGCTGAAGTCTAGCACAAAACCCCATTGGTTACTTTTTCCTCTCTGATACCCCTCACATTCTGCATTTACACCACTGTGACACATTTCTACCTAAAATTGTTTCTTATTTAACACATTTTATCCATAACTGTTAGTTGGTTATATGCTGCTGTGACACACCTTCTTACATAGAAATCGCTAGCTACCTGTTACATTTATACCTCCATGTTAACTGATTATCCACTGTATTGTATCCTACTGTGTTGTACCCCAATATTGAAACCCCCTTACTGTTCACCAAAAAGAAACCCCTCCCCAATTGTCTACCTTAACAACCCCATACCCCTCACTATTGAATTTTCCCTGTTTTTGTATTTTCTTAATAAAGTTTATTTTGCACCCCACCCGTGTTGTAATTGCTCCCCAAGATCCCATATACCTGCTGGCAGGGACAGAACCAAGGAGCAAACCCAAACTGAAAAATAGCTTCATGCTCGCAGCCCAGAAGCTATTTTTAACTGCAGTTAAAGGAGGTAACTTTGGAGAAGGCACACGGCCTGCTGTGAACAAGGAAAAAGGCCCCATCTAACTGCTTCCGTGGCAGCAGCATCCATCTCACCAAGAAGGAAGTTTGCTAACTCGGTTCTTCAATGGAGCAGCCTCAAACTGCACAGTGGCTTGACAGAGGATCCCAGGGGTGTGTGTGTGGGGGTGTGTGCGTGTGCTTTCCAAACTCCCCTTCTGTCCCTGATCAGTTCTGGGAAACTGGAGGGCAGGGTCCCCCATGTCTCCAGAAAATACTTCCTCCCTGCAAACCTCACTGCCCCATTGCTCCTGCAAACACCACCCACCAGGGATCCCCATGAATCTGTGCTCCAGCTGCCCCCCTTTTCCTTCAGCAGAGCTCCCTCCAGCACCCCCTCCTGGGGGATCCCAGTGCAGGGGTCCCCTTCCCCCAGACTCTGCAAAGACTGTGAGCTGGCTGCTCCGCTCCCCACCCCTCAAGAAGGGAAGTTTCCACCCCAGAGGGGGAGCCCCCTCATGGCCCCTTTTCTCAATTCCTACCTGGGGTGGGGGCACTAGAAATCTGTCTCACTCTGGCTCTGCAGCTTGACCCCGATGGCGTTTTCCCCAGGAACTGCAATCAGAGGGGTTGTTCAGCTTTACAGGGCAGGCTGGAAAATGATTGAATTGGCAGCACTGCATGTAACTAGCTAGTTGACCGCTCGCATGGGCGGCAGGTTTGTGGAAATGGTGGTGGTGCCCAAACTCCACCCCCCCCCCACCTGCCCAAGGATTTGGGAGGGAGTTTGGGTGGGGGAGGAGGTCAGGGGTGCAGGTGCTGGGAGGGAGTCTGGGGATGGGAGGGGGTGTGGAGGTAGGGGGTGCAGGCTCTGGGAGGGATGAGAGCTCTGTCTGGGGCTGGGAATGGGAGGTTTGGGGAGTGGGAGGGGCTCAGGGCTGGGGCAGAGGGTTGGGGTGTGGGGGGTGAGGGCTCTGGCTGGGACTGGGGATGAGGCATTTGGGGTGTTGGAGGGGCTCAGGGCTAGGGCAGAGAGTTGGGGTGTGGGGTGTGAGGGCTCTGGCTGGGACTGGGGATGAGGCATTTGGGGTGTTGGAGGGGCTCAGGGCTAGGGCAGAGAGTTGGGGTGTGGGGTGTGAGGGCTCTGGCTGGGACTGGGGATGAGGCATTTGGGGTGTTGGAGGGGCTCAGGGCTAGGGTTGAGGGTGTGGAGGGGGGGGTGAAAGCTCTGGGGTGGAGCAGGGCTGGGGATGAGTGTGGGGTGCAGGCAGGCTGCTCCAGGACAGGGGCCAGAGAGGAGGCCCCCCCAGCCCTTTCCTTGCCAGCAGCAACGAGCTCTGGGCAGGGTGATCAGATAGTAAGCGTGAAAAATCGGGACAGGGGGTGGTGGGTAATTGGGGGGAGGGATAGCTCAGTGGTTTGAGCATTGGCCTGCTAAACCCAGGGTTGTGAGTTCAATCCTTGAGGAGGCCACTTAGGGATCTGGGGCAAAAATTGGTCCTGCTAGTGAAGGCAGGGGGCTGGACTAGATGACCTTTCAGGGTCCCTTCCAGCTCTAGGAGATTGGTATATCTCCAATTATTACCTATTACCTATATAAGAAAAAACCCCAAATATTGGGACTGTCCCTTTAAAATTGGAACATCTGGTCACCCTAACTCTGGGGGAGGAGCCCCCTTTTCTGCCCCCCCCCAACACCACACTCACCCACACCACTGTCACTGCATGGGCTCCTAGGGCCCCTCTCAGGTCCAGGAATCTCCCTCACCTCGTGCAGGAGCCGGGGTGGGGGGGATGCTGCGTGCACCTCCGCCCCTGCTGTTGCCCCTGACTGTAGCCTCACTGGGTCTGAGGGATGGGGCTGCCTCCGGGCGGATGGGAGGGCGACGGGGCTGTGCTATTGGAGGCAGGGCGGGCTCCAGGACCCAGCTGACCAATCACGTGCTTGGGGGCGGCACCTTGGGGCGGGGCGGGGTTGTGGGGTTTTTTTGGTTCCTCAGGGCAGCGCTGAGGGGATTTTTTTTTTTGTTTCTGTGCACGGGCGATGGGGGGCGGGGCTTATGGGGGCGGGGCTTGGGCGGTTCATGGGGTGCTTGGGGGGCGGGGGCTTGGCGCGTCGCTCGGAGGGGGGCGGGGGCTTGGGGCGGGGCGTTGGGGTGGGCGGAGGCTGAGCGCGGCACATTGCTTTAAGGGGGCGGGGCTTCGGGCCGCTTGAGGCTGTGCGGGCGGGACTGTGCTTTGGGTACAAAAATAGGTTAGTGGCTCAGTTGACCCCGGTTACCCGGAGGGTATAAAAAGGCCGGTGCCGGAGTCTCTGCTCCCATCCCGCTCCCGGGGGCATTTCGCTGTGGGGGCTGCTGACCTGCTCCGCTGAGCGGGGCTGCAGCAGCGGGACCCTCTCCCCGAGCCGGGCAGCTCCCGGCCGGGCAGCCCGTCCCCTCGCTGCTCCCTCTGCCCGCCAGCCGGGTTCGCTCCTAGCCCGCTCCCCGGGGGGCTCCGGGGGACACGAGCCTGGGCGAGCTGCGAGCCGAGCTCCGGCTGCCCGCGGAGCGATCGGGGGCTGCGGGTCTGCGCCGACAGGTGAGGCGGGGCTGGCGTTGTGCACGGACCGGGGAGGGGGGCGAGCAGGGAGCTGGGTGGGTGCATCGATCACACTGGGGAACCGGGGTCTATTGGGGAGGGGGCTGTGCGCTGATCGGGTGGGGAGGGGTCGGGCGGGGGGTAGTGGGGAGGGGGCTGTGCGCTGATCGGGAGGGGGTCGGGGGGGAGGGGGGTGGGGGCTGTGCGCTGATCGGGTGGGGAGGGGGTCGGGAGAGGGGGCTGTGCGATGATCGCGGGGGGAAGTGGGGGAGGGGGCTGTGCGCTGATCGGGAGGGGGTCGGGCGGGGGTAGTAGGGTGGGGGCTGTGCGCTGATTGGGTGGGGAGGGGGGTCTATTGGGTTGGGGGCAAAATAAGTGGTTAAATTGCAGGAGCTGAAGTTTCCTCCTGAGACGAGAACTCCGCTGCCCGGGGAACAAATCACGGGAGCGGATGGTTTTGGGGTGGGAGGGAAAATGACGTTTCTCTGTGCTGAGAAAAGCGTCCCCGTTGTTCCCCTGCTACCCGGGGCAGACTCTGTTTCTTTGCCTTTGAACTCATGGGCAAAAGCGTCCTAATGCCCCCTCTGAACTGCATCCCCACAGCCAGGGGTGGCTCCAGGCACCAGCGCTTGGGGTGTCAAGGGGGGGGGGCTCTGCAAGTCGCTGCCAGGGCGGCAGGCAGGCTGGCTTGCCTGCAGAGGGTCCGCTGGTCCCCGCTTTGGTGGACCTCCTGCAGGTACAGCTGTGGGAGGTTGGGGGGGGCAAAATGCCTAGAGCCCCTGGCTGCAACAGCCGCCAGCGCCATTGGGCTCCCCAGTCGCTCTCCTGCCTCGTGCCGCCGCTGGCAGGAGGCTGCCAGGGACCAAGTGCGGACACATTGTGAGGACACATTGCGAGGCACATTGTGAGGACACACCGGCTTAATTTACAAGATCTGGAGCGCTGCCCGGGAGCGTCTGGGGTGGGTGTGACCAATCGGATCCCGCATCCGTGAATAAATTAGTCCAGGTCAGGTGACTCCCAGCTCCCGACTTTAACAGCCACCCCCCCAGCCCGCTCTTGGCAGGAGCAGCTTCACCCCCAGCGCTCGCCGCCTTGCAGTTGCGCCGCGTCCCCTTTTCTTTTTCTAACTTGCTACGTTCTCTCCCCTCCCTCTGGCGGAGGGACGCTAAGCAGCGCGGTGCCTGGCGAAGTGGAGCGGGCTGGGGCCGGGTTGCTCCGCTTCGCGCTGCTGCCAGGGAGTGTGGGGTCGCTGGGGGAAGAGGTGGAATGGGGGCGGGCTGGGGGCAGAGCAGGGGGGGAGGGTAAGAGGTGGGGTGGAGGGAGTCCCCCCCCCCCCCGGGACGGCCCTAACCCCTGCAGTGGGCGCAGCCCGTGGGGGGGGGGGGGGGGGATGTGGCCAGGGCATAGGGCTGGTCAACGGGGCTGGGGCTGCCGCGTATGCAGCACGCAGCTGCCATGGGCACCATGACATTTGGGGCAATGTAGTCCCCACTCAGCTGCTGTGTGCTGCGTATGCCTGGGGATGGCCCTGCATGGGCGAGGTGGTGTCACAGATCCACAGGATGGGAGCTGCACCCCAGCTTTTACCCAGGCTCTTGGAGGGTGCCAGACCCGCAAGGGGTCTCACTGCCTCCTAGCTTGAGCCCCTGGGCTCCAGCCCTTCTGGGTCACACTGACACAGGCTCCTGCTCAGAGACTTTTACTGGCTTCAGGGACCAGTGCCCCAGCCAGTATTTGCAGTGACTAAAGCAGCGTTTTCACAACAGCTGGGTTTGTTATTCGTCTGGCACACAGCGAAGTCCTTAGCTTAGCAGAGCCACAGAAAGGTGGGACCAGAGTAAACCAGTGGCCAAGCTGTAGTGGTTCCATCTCAGGCTCTGACTCCTTTGTGAGTGGAGGGAGAGAGCAGCCAGCTTGCTCCAGGAGCTCACACTTTCTCCTCTGCTGGGCAGGTCTCAGTCCTTTTGTCCTCAAGCTGGTCTGCGCTCAGGTTCCCTGCAGAGATGTGGGAGGAAAACCTCCTTGTGCTCCTTGGTTTTTAGGTGTCAGTGTTTTGGTCAGTGGGGGGTTTTCCATTGTCTCTTTGGGCCCCTTGTTGATCTGGGTCCCTTTCAACCAATTCCTTAATGACCCTGTTTGCTGCAGCCCAGACATCAAGGCGACACCCACACCTTGTGTGCTGTAGTGCCCCCAAGAGAAGACTTAACCCCTTTCCCTCCACTGGGTAACAGGTCTGAGTGCAGAGGGAAACTGAGGTAGACGTAGGATTCATGAAAATTACAGAAAATTCCAACTTTGTCATGGGGGGGGGGATAGATGCTGATGGGTGGGTTCCACAGCAGATCAGATCTCTGACGCTCTTTGGGGTTGGAGGGGCCAATGGGGTTTCAGGTCGTGGATAGTTCTCTGAAAACATCCACTCAATGTGCAATCAAAAAAGTGAACAGAATGTTGGGAATTGTTAAGAAAGGGATAGATAATAAGACAGAAAATGTATTGCCTCTATATAAACCCATGGTACACCCACACCTTGAATTCTGTGTGCAGATGTGGTTGCCCCATCTCAAAAAGATCTACTGGAATTCTAAAAAATTCAAAAAAGGGCAACAAAACTGATCGGGGTATGGAACGGCTTCCCTATGAGGAGAGATGAATAAGACTGGGATTCTTCAGCTTGGAGAAGAGACAACTAACGGGGGATATGATGGAGGTCTGTAAAAATCATGATTGATGTGGAGAAAGTAAATAAGGAAGTGTTGTGTTATGAGAAGGAGTAAACAAGAACCAGGGGTCACCCAATGAAATTAATAGGCAGCAGGTTTAAAACAAAGTATTTCTTCACACAACGCCCGCTCAACCTGTGGAACTCCTTGCCAGAGGATGTTGTGAAGGCCAACACTATAGCAGGGTTCAAAAAAGAACTAGATAAATTCAGGGAGGACAGGTCCATCAATGGCTGTTAGCCAGGTTGGGCAGGGATGGTGTCCTTAGCCTCTGTTTGCCAGAAGCTGGGAATAGTAGGCGATGGGGGTGGATCACTTGATGGTTCCCTGTTCTGTTCATTCCCTGTGGGGCACCTGGCATTGGCCATTGTCAGAAGATGGGATATTGGGCTGGATGGACCTTTGGTCTGACCCAGTCTGGCCGTCCTTATCTTATGTAATCATTGTGGCATCATCTCTGGCAGAGCGTTGGGCTGCTGGGCCGGGAATGAGAAACCACAAATCAAACCCCCCCCCCCACCTCTGACCTGTCCTGCTTGTTCCGTCTTGGCTTTCAGATCAGCTGCAGAGTCCGGCGCAGGGAGGAGACCAGGGCCAGGACCTCCGCCCTGGCTTGGCTTCGTGGCTGCCGGATCAGACTCAGTCAGACAGAGGAGCCAACCTCAGCCCAGCGCCTGCAGCAGCGTCTCTAGCCTGAGTGTCGCTGAGAGACAATGGGGCCAGCACCTGGGGCTGCTGAGAGTGAAGTGCCGCTGCAGGAGTTGCGTGTTGATGGCGATGGACACCAGGAGACCGGCAAGGAGCCAGGTAATGGGGCGTCGCTGCCTGGGACCAGGCTGGAGAGAGACCCTGAGGCTGCCCCACATGGGGCCATGTTCTCAGTGGCAGCAGCCAGTGCCCAGCAACCCCCTGTCTGTGGGCAGCAGGGACTGGGTCTCCCCCAGGGGCTCTCAGAGCTCCGATCCCGGCTCACAGCTGCTGCCTGGCGCACACAGCGGTGCCCATGGGGCTGTGCAGGAGCCTCCTGGGCTGGGTGTGTCAGACCCCCTGGGACAGCCCTGGCCCAGCTCTGCCTGGTTCCTTCTCCCCCCTTCTGCTGTGTGTGGCCAGTGCGAGACCCCAGTGTGCGGGGACAGGTGCACTCGGCAGTGTGGGCCCAGCCAGCGCTCGGCAGGGGCAGAGCGGGGGTGGGGATGGGGGGGGCAGCTTGAGTTCCTGCCACCAGAACATGCGGGTCCTTGTCTCTGTGCCCCTGAGCTCACCAGGCCCCGTGACAGCCTGGCTGGGGGTGCCCGGGGGGCACTGGGCTGAGGGGAAGGAGGGACTGTTCTGCCAGCCCCAGCCTGCCTGAGCCTCCGGGCTCCTCTCCCAGAGCGTCTGACGGGAGCAATCGACAGAACGGGGCATGTTCTAGGGCAGCTCCAGCCCTGGTGCTGTCGGTGAGACGTGTCCTTGCAGCCCAGGCTGACGGGTCTTTGTGTTTCAGAACCTCCTCGTAATGGCAAGAAATGTAACTACAAGAAAGTTGTGCTCACAGTCGCCCTCGCAGTTGTGTTCTTGGGTCTCATCATCGCTGTTATTGTCCTGGCAGGTGAGTTCTCAGCCCTCCCATCCCCCTCTCTGCACATCCCATTCCCCCTGGAGCCACCACAGTCACAGTCTCTCCTCCCGGCCTGTCTGGCTTCTGCCCCTGGGACAGAGGATTCCTGGGGGATGTTCCTCCACGACCCTCCTCCTGCTCCCCCCAGACCCCGACACCTGGGCGCTCTCTGTGTTGGACGATCTGACTGACATTAGCTCCCCCCAGTCCAGCTCTGAGCACTTTGGGCCAGAGTCACCTTTACCATGTGCCATGAAGCAGTGACTTACCAGGGTGTCCCATGGGACAGGGCGCAGAGCAGCAATGAGCCCTTTGCCTGCACTGTGTTGCTCTGAGGTTACCAGCCTGGCCTTCCTGCATCTTCAGGTCATGCCGGTGGCTGGGTGGCCGGTGCTGCCGTATTATTCAAATGAGCTGTAAAATTCAGTATAGACCCCTCCATCAACGCTGCATTGAAACCCACCAATCGCTGGTCTTGGCCATGAAGGGTCCCTGAGCACCATTCACTCCCCCGGGCTGCACAGACTGCACATGCTAGTGCAGAGGGTATGCGGTGAACATGAACCCTGCTGTATCTGCCAGTAGTCTGGGGCAGGGGGTGTTGTAAGATGGTCAGGGGGGTTGGATTTATCTATTGCCCTGGGGTCAGATAACTGGACCCCAGGAGGGTTTAGTAGCTGGCAGAGGGTATTGAATCCGGGTCTGTCTGCTTTAGGAATCCTTTGTGCCAATGTCATGACCTCAGTCCAGTTGAATTGGTGCAAACGGCTACAGTAGACGCACTGCACTGGGGCACAAAGGAGCTTGCCTGGGTGCAGTTCGCTGCAGGAGTTACCAGAGTGAGCCGTGCTCCTCCAGCACATCTCCAGGAGGGTTTGCCCTGATGGAACTGCGTCACTGTGATTACACTGGTGCAAATTGCTCTGATACAGATGGGCCTTGAATCCCGGCTCCTGCTGCAATGGCGGGCTGTTGCAATGGGCAGCATTGGCTGTCACTCTGTAAGGTGGGATCTGTGAGCTTAGGGTTGGTTACACTCCTACAGGTGCAGGGAGCTCTGCAGAACATGTGGCCTCTGAGCTGGAGATGGATGGTAGAGACAGCCTGTGCCATCAGCTGTTAGTCACTGACTTCTCTGCTCAGTTCTGTAGGGGAGGGTGTGGCTTACTGTGCGCTGCACAGTTAAAGCTACAGGGTGAGACATGTCTTGTGAGTGAGGGGAGCCCATGCTCATATTTTGATCACCGCTGCCACATTTCCAAACTCTTCCAGACTTAGGGTGTCTGTTCCTCCCTGAGCACCAGCCACATGGGAAGGCTTAAAAACCAGCTACCGAGTTACTGTGGTGCAAAAAAAAGTGATGTGCTCAAAAATGTCTGGAGGGGTTTGAGTGAGACTCCTCTGAACCCCAAAAAGGAAACAGCAGGAAATACCCCGAAGGGTGAAAATGAGCAGGAGTGATTCTTGCAGGGTTGAGAATGGTTTTGTGGCTCTGACCCACCATGATCTCATAACTCTGCCTCTGGTTATTCACCAACTAGACAGGCATTAAAATAACTCCGTTAAGTACACTTTTTTTAAAATTAGACATAAGTATGTGTCTAAAGCTAAACCTCCTGGAGACAATGAACTCTTGCTCTTGTTTGTTACTGTTCTGATAAATTCAAATTTTAAAATATTCGACCATTTTTTGACACATTCGACTGGTCAATTGACCGATTATTTTTTGTACTAGTCAAATGCCCAATTCTAGATGCAACTCTTACCCCACATGTTACTTTCTCATTCTCAGTGCAGGCATCTAAGCTTTCATCAGCTGATCTGTGTCCTGCATGCCCGGACGGCTGGATGGGATACCGAGGGAAATGCTACTATTTTTCTGAGACTGAAGGGAACTGGACCTACAGCCAGAGCCGCTGCTCTGCACCGGGTGCCTCCTTGGCTGGGATTGACAGTGAGCAGGAAATGGTGAGAGACTCCCTCATTGCGATACACTGGCCTTGGCACAGTGACGGCTGCTGCTGCAATAGGACCTGGGCTCTGCCCCTGCAGGGCCAGGAGCAGCTCTGACTCCTCTTGTGCTGGAAGGCCAGAGCGAATGGACTTCCAGCCCCTGAATGCCAGGCCTGGCTGGGCCCAGGGCCTTAGTGTCTGTGTGTGATCACAGGGATTGCCCATTCTCAGCTGCCCCGTCCCAAGATAGGGAGACAGCCCCTCTCTAGGGCAGGGCTGGCTTGGGCGTCTCCTGGCTGCTGGAGTGGGACTGAGAACACAGGCAGCGCTCCTGGTTTGGGGATGGGAAAGGAGCAGCCAGCTGAGGATGGGGGGGGGGATCCTCTCACGTTGACCCCTCCCACTTCAGCATGACTCACTTCCTCCTCCTACCTTGCTGTAGTGAGTGGCAGGTGCTCTGTGAGAAGAGATCTCTGCAGAGAGCTCAGACCCAGCAGCTGCCCCCAGCCCAGGGGAACTTGGGGTGCAGGTGACTGGGAGCACAGGGGCAGGGCTGCTGTGTGCGGTGGGAGGGTTAATACTGCCTGGGTGATCTTGTGCTTTGCAAGAGGGAGGGGGAAATCCAGCGTCCTTCTGAAAATAAATTGAGCCTCTCAATGTGTGACTGGGATTCTCTGCAGCACATGGGCCTGGAGGGGAAGCACCAGATCTGAGGCTGATCCGTGCTCTCCCTCGGCTTTCTTTAAGGCCTTTCTGCTGCGCCATAAGGATGCCCATGACCACTGGATCGGCCTCCGGAGGGAGCAGGGGCAGCCCTGGAAATGGACCAATGGCACCATATTCAACCACACGTGAGTCTCTCTCCTCCTCTGTACTAATTCCCTGGGCTTGGGGTTTTTGGTGTCTGAGCTGTTTGAGTTCAGGCAGATCCACCATTCAGTGCTAGTGAAACAACCAGACGTGACCCTGGTCCGTTCGCGTCCTGCGTGTATCCGAGACCGATGGGAGCCGGTGTGTCCCTGGAACTCTCGGCTCCTCCCCGCAGCGCGGTGCTGGGCCAGAGACAGAGCCCGCCATAGCCAGAGGTGCCCTCGCCGTGCCCAGCCCTGCATGGTGGGTGCGGGTCCTGCTGGGAATTGCAGCCAGCGGGTTTGAGTGACTCGGCTGGTGAGGCCTCTGAATCCACAACAAGGCACCGACATTAAAGGAGCCTGCGGTTCACAGGTGCTGGACGCCTGGGTTTCCCACAGTAGTGATGGCTGCCCAGACAACACCCCATGTGGATTTCAGTGGGCTCCAAGTGGGATCACAAAACCAGCGCTGCTCGAGCCCAGAGCAGGGATTGAACCCTGAGACTTCAGCACTAGAAGCATCAGCCTCTGCCATTGGAGCTAAAGAATCCACTTCTTTAAGTGAAAACCCCTCCTGATTGATAAAGCTCTTACACAGGCCAGGCACTAGCGGGGGATGGAGACCCCCCACTTCCCTGGTCTGGGTTATTTCAGTACTTTGAAAAATCAGGCTGTTATGGCCCTGGGTCAGTGCTCCCCAAGGCCAGTCCCCATTGTGCTGTATTGGACCCAACCTTTGGATCCCACCTGCTTCCAGCTCCACTGGGTCTGAATAGCTGCCAGACACTGTCCCTACTTCAGGCCTCTGTGGCACACTGTTGGGGTACAGACTCCCTGTCTGGTACCCTCCTTAGGATGTGGGACCCTGCAGTCCAGCTGCTGTGGGACCCAAAACCAGTGCTGAACCCTCCCAAACCTCCCTAGAGGCCATGCTGTCCCTAGAGCTCCACCCTCCACTCCAGATGAACTCTGGGAGGGTCACGTGACGGTTACAAACAAGGAACACCTGCTTTCGCAAAGGAACTTCTCAAACACTCTCTTCCCCCATTCCCAGTGGACAGCTCAAGAGTTAGATCAATGGAAGAGGAAACCCCTGAATGCAATTTCTTCTTTCAGTATCAGAGGGGGAGCCGTGTTAGTCTGGATCTGTAAAAGCAGCAGAGTCTTGTGGCACCTTATAGACTAACAGACGTTTTGGAGCATGAGCTTTCGTGGGTGAATACCCACTTCTTCGGATGCAAGGTGTCTTCTTTCAGTGTCATCTTGGTTCTGCTCAGAGTGTTTTAAGGAGGCAAGATCCCTCCTGCCCCCCACTTTCCCTGCTCAGTCATCTAGTTCTGGTGATGATCTGCCCCTCTTGTTAGAGGACCGGTCCCTTTTGAAAATCAGTCTCTCAAATTCTCTCCCTCCTGCTGGGGACTTTCCATTCTCCAGCCCCCCTGTGGGCTGCTCAGCATAGAGGGTCACTAACAGTCAGCGGTTCTGCAAAGCCCCCACTGCCCCATTGCATTGCTGGTGGCCCGGCTGTACCTTCCCAGATGTAGCACTCTGTGCCAGGGCCCTGCTAGCAAATGGATAAACTAATTCACAATCAAATTACCTGTCACAAAGCAAATAGGAACCCAGGAGTTGATGCAGGTCTATATTCCCCAAAACTGTCACAGGCCACTGCCATTCAGGTGCCCAGTATAAATCTAGGAAGCGAACTCATATGCCCAGTCAGGGCTGGATTAGGGGCCGGGCACTATAGTCTATTTCTGGGGCCCCAGATCCTGGAGTCATGTGATTGCAGTTGAGTCACATACAAAGAAAAGTGTCTTCTCTTTGTGGTTGTTGGGAAATGTGACCTGAGTGTAACCAACACAGCAGCACCTGCCTCAGTCTGCAGAGAGCCTGAGCCAATAGCTCAGAAGGGGGAGCTGCCCCGTACATCTCAATGGGATGTTAATTCTGAAACTTGCTGCCCTGGGGGGCTCCCCCAACTCCCAAGCCTATCCCAGTAGCGGACTCTTTGTGGGGAGTCCTCGCTGCTGCCACCTCAAGGCTCGACTTAGGTGGTGCCAACAGGGGATCCCACCCAGCATCCAGAGTGGCGCTGCCCCCCTTGCAGACGACTATTCTGTATGTGACCCCTGCCACTAGTTAGGGTGGGAACGTGGGAAGCCCCATGTGGAGGTTTGCCTTGATCCTGCCCTTCACCCAGGTCTGAAGTGCTGCCTCCAGCGCTAACGTGAGGCACTGCAAGAGCTGATGTCATCTCTCAGCGCTGCTGGGTTTGTGCTGCAGTCCCTGTGCTGCCGCCATTTCGCTCCAGCCTCCCCGGTGCAGTGTGTCCTGACGAGACGATGGAAACTGTCCAGGGTGCCCCCATCTGGCTCTTCCACCTGGTGGTTACAGCTGCTCCCTGCCGTGCAGACGCCTCTGGAGTCTCTGCCCCGGGGCAGCCTGGCTGGGTTGTTCTGGGGAGTCTGGACCTGCAGGGGCCCATCCTAACCCAGGCTGGGCAGGAGTGAGCTGGGAGTGGGATCAAAACATCCACCCATCTTCATGGCGACCAGTCCATCTTCTTACACCCCCCTCCCTGTTCTGTTGCCCCCTGTGTAATGGTCCCTGTCTGCCAGGGTGATGCTGGGCCTGGAGCCTGTCGCTTGTGCAGTTGGGGGAGTCCTGAATAGAGTCAGGCCAATATTATCCCCCCAGCAAATGAAAAATGCATTTTGGAGTGGGGGAGGGGGCGGCGGATGAATTTTTAAAACGGTGAAATGGTTGGTTTTGGCTGTTTCCAAGCTAAACGTTTTGACTTTCTGGTTTGCACTGATGTTTTGTTTTCGAAATTTAGCGATTTCTTTAAAAAACCCCAAAAGGTGAAAAACACCCAAAACTGAAATGAAAAACTGAAAAACTTGGTTTTGGGTTAAATAAAATGTTTCTTTTGACCAACGTCATTTTTTTTTCCTTGGTGTTTCATTTTGTTTTCGGGTGTCTTCTGACCTGAAATGAATTGTTTTCATTTCAGTGTGGGGGGAGGGGTAGGACAGACCAAGAAACAATCAGTTGTGTGTGTTTCAGTTTGGCCCCTGAGCTGAACGATGAACGATTTGCTCCGCTCTGCTCCTGAGGGGCTGTGAGAGTAGCTGCTCCGCACTCAGGCCTGCACTGTGGAGAGGCTCCCCTGGCTGTGACGGGTGTGAAATGCCCGGGCTCTGCCTGACTGCAGCTCCCCGGCTTCTGTGTTGCAGGTTTCAGATAAGAGGAGGCGGTGACTGCGCGTATCTGAATGACGAGAATTGGGTCAGCAGCTCACGGTGCTACATGGAAAGACGGTGGATCTGTAGCAAACTGAGGTGTATGTGATGGGAAAAGGGACGGCACTGGAAGGAGCTCAAAATAAGCCTCCTAGAAATGACACTGATACAACTCACACGTACTGTTCTTGAATGAGCCGTGTCCCCATTTATCAGCCTGGCCAAGCTCAAGATCTCAATCAGGCAGTGGGGCCCTCAAGGTGTGTGTAGTTTAAACTGTGGATTCTTTGTATGTGCTTCTGCTTCTGAACCTTTACACTCAGGGACACATTGTCAAGCTTTTCTCTGCAGCTGAGAGGGTGAGATCTTATGATCTCTCGCTGGGGAAGTAAGGGAAGGGGAGGCCTTGCTGACAGGGGCGGCTCTAGGATTTGCGCTGCCCCAAGCACGGTGGCATACCGTGGGGGGCGCTCTGGCGGTCGCCGGTCCCGCGGCTCTGGTGGACCTCCCGCAGACGTGCCTGCGGAGGGTCCACTGGTCCTGCGGCTCTGGTGGACCTCCCGCAGGCACCAGCGGACCCTCCGCAGGCATGTCTGCGGGAGGTCCACCGGAGCCGCCTGCCGCCCTTCCGCGGGACACCGCCCCAAGCGCACACTTGGTTCGCTGGGGTCTGGAGCTGGCCCTGCTTGCTAGTTTGGACTCCAGAACAGCATTTCTGAAATGTGGCCACCAGCTGATTGTTTTGCAGCCACGAGAGCCTCCAAAGTGGTCAAACAATCGCTGAGATGTTAGGTATTGAAGTTCCTTGTAAATGCCATAAATCATAATGCGCGCTCCCCTCTAAATAGAGCTAAACTACACGGGTGTGGTTTTCTTTCAAGTCACAAAGTATATTCATTGGCTAATCACTATGTTTACATCTCATGTTACTGTAGCTCTGTAAGCGGCTATTGGCCATCTCCCTGCGTGGTGTTTGGGTAGGTTGCAATTGTTCATGGGAGGAGGTGAAAGTTAAAAATGTGAACGGGGATCAGAAAGTATTTCAAATAATCTAGTGCCAGAAAATGACCCTGTCATAAGCAGATAGTTAAGGGTTAAGGTCTCTTTTACCTGTAAAGGGTTAACAAGCTCAGTAACCTGATGAACACCTGACCAGAGGACCGATTAAGGGACAAGATAATTTCAAATTTCTGTGGAGGGAAGCCTTTGTCTGTGTTCTTTGTTTGGGTCTTTGTTCTCTCTTTGGATCTAAGAGGGGCCAGACATATTTCCAAGCTCTCCAAGTTCCCTGAAGTATTTTCTTCTATTCAGTATAGTGAGTATTAGAAAGGCGGATTAGTCTTATAATTAATTTCTGTATTTGCAAATGTGTGTTTGCTGGAGAAATCTCTTTATTTCTGTTTGCTGTTACTTTGATTATTCTGAGAAAGGAGATGGGGGCGGGAAGTCTCTCCAGTTTTATAAGTTAGACCCTGTAAATTTTTCCATCCTGGTGTTACAGAGAGAGTGTACTTTCTTTCTTTTAATAAAATCCTTTTCTTTTTGGAACCTGATTGATTTCTTCCCTTGTTTGGATTTTCAGAGGAAGGGGAGAGGGGGGAAAAGTGAATCCCTCTTTGTTTTGATTCAAGGAGTTTGAATCAAGGTGATCTCTCCCAGCGACTAGGGGAGGGGGAAGGAGGTGGGCGGAATGGTTTATTTCCCTTTGTGTTAAGATCCAAGGAAGTTGGGATCTGTGTTCCCCAGGGAAAGTTTGGGGGAACAGGGAATGTGCTAGACACTGGAATTTCTAGCTGGTGGCAGCTTTTACCAGATCTAAACTAGGATTTCAGTTTAGAGGAGCCCATGCAGGTCCCCATCTTGTGGACGCTAAAGTTCAAAGTGGGAAATAAACCTATGACAGACCTTGAATGTGATAGCAAGTGGCTCCTCTGGGACAGTCTGCTAAAAAAGGAAAATCTAGAAAGAAAAATGAACAGTTCAGCACCAGGGGGAAAGGCAGTTTCTTGTGTTTCTGAAGCCGTCCGATTCCCTTTCTGAGCAAGTTGCAGTGTGCGCTGTTTGTAAGAGAGAAATTCATCACATTGAAATGTATGTAGTGCAGTGTCCCTATAGCACTCATGCAGGGGAAGTTGAACAAAATTACCACAAAAAAAGAACTGGAGTATTTGTGGCACCTTAGAGACTAACAAATGTATTTCAGCATGAGCTTTCGTGAGCTACAGCTCACTTCTTTGGATGCACAGAATGGAACACACAGACAGGAGATATTTATACATACAGAGAACATGAAAAGGTGGAAGTATGCATACCAACAGGAAGAGTCTAATCAATTGAGATGAGCTATCATCAGCAGGAGAGAAAAAAACCCTTTTGAAGTGATAATTAAGATGACCCATAAAATTACCACGGTGAGTTTCAGAGGTGCAAGCTGTTAAATGATGCAAAAACCAAGCTCAAAAGACAACAGCAACAGCTCAGATTTTGTTGTTACTATTATCTTTATTATTACTGGTCATATTTTAGATTGGTCTTTTTGTCTGTGAAAGAAATTTTGGACATTGGCAGATACATTCTTTCATTATTATTTGGACTTCTGTTATGTAAAGCACTTATAATTCTAAACTAAATGTATTGTACAGCCATCCACCTCTTACCAAAAAAGCAAAAGAACAACAAAAAAGACCAGAATGTGCAAAGCACTTGTTTGTTTTTAGGTCCACTAAAGAGTAAACACAACTGTGCCTCCTTATTTCTTATTGAATCTGCAAAAAGCCCCAGTGTAAATATGCACATGTAATTTATTTGTTTGTTTTTCCTACAGTTAGTTAAGTATTGTCAGAGCTGCATTCTGAGGCGGCCAAAAATTTGTGAGAACCCCGGCTCTAGAAAGTATTATCATTTTGTTTTCTACGTAGGGGTGGCTCCAAGCACCAGCAGGCTCGTGCCAAGGGCCGCAAGCCGTGGGGGGCGGCCTGCCGGTTGTTGTGAGGGTGGCATGCCTGCAGGAGGTCCACCAGTCCCGCAGCTTTGGCGGTAATTCAGTGGCAGGGATGCTGAAGGCGCGGCACTGGCGGACCTCCAGCAGGCATGCCGCCGAATCCGCGTGGCCAGCGGACCGCCCGCAGGCGTGCCATCGGAAGCCGCCTGACTGCCATGCTTGGGGCAGCAAAAACCATAGAGCCGCCCCTGGGTAGAGGGGCCTGCCGGAAAAGGGAAAGGTCTGAGGGGGAAGGGGAGGTTCAGAGTCAGTCTGCCCTGGCAGTGAGGTGGGCGGCACTAGGACCCTACGGCAGCAGTTGCTGCAGGGAGGCACCATGGAGCTGCAGGGAAGAGGGAGGGATGCTCTGCTCCTTCTGGGGCCAGGGACGTGCACGGGGCCAGCAAGGGGGGGGTTGGGGGACACTCGAGGGAGGCGCGGGGGGGGAGACCAGATGGGAGACCCGGCCCCCAACATTGGTGGAGCTGGGCCCCCGGGCACCATGTGGGTATATAACTTGCCGCCCATGGTGATGTTGGGACCATGGGAAGCTGGATCTGATCAAGCGCAGCCCAGGCAGCCGTTTGACACCCATCGACAGGATGAGATGAGGGTGGGGTGATGGTGCACGTGGGCTGGTATCGTACGTGCCCCCAGCTGCACTGGACAATCCCAGCTCCTTATAGGGACTCTTCAGAGCAGGTCCCTTTGCTCCTCCCCCGCCCAAGGGAGGAGGGAATCTCAAAGACTTCCAGAAAGAAGGATGCCCCAGAGGAAAGGTCACTGCTTCAGTCACTGCAGGGTGTGCGGTATCAATCTCCCGGGGGGGCACTGGTAGGGTGACCAGATGTCCTGATTTTATAGGGACAGTCCCGATACTTGGGGCTTTTTCTTATATAGGCTCCTATTACCCCCCACCCCGGGTCCCGATTTTTCACACTTGCTGTCTGGTCACCTTAGGCACTGGGGGGGGGAGAGAGAGTAGGAATGAGCGGGTCTCTCTCCAGCAGTGCTGGGAACTCTGGGTGGAGTCCCTGGATTGCATCGGCTGTGCAAGGAGTAGGACCCAGTCAGCCTCCGAGACAGAGCAATGGGGAAACAGGCTTGTTTCAGTTGAAGAAAATTGTTGATGCCCGTGACCCAGTGGGTGTGGGAGGGGCTCAGGGCTGGGGCAGGGGGTTGGGGTGTGGGGGTGAGGGCTGGCAATGAGGGGTTCAGGGTGTGGGAGGGGGCTCTGGGCTGGGGCAGGAGGTTGGGGTGCAAGAGGGGGTCAGGGCTCTGGGCTGGGGCTGAGGGCTGCAGGGGGCCTCAGGGCTGGGGCAGGAGGTTGGGGTCAAGGAGGGGTCAGAGCTATGGGCTGGGGGTGCAGGCTGTGGGTGGGGATGAGGGGTTTGGGGTTCAGGAGGGGGAGCTGGGTTTTAGGGGGCTGGGTAGGGGTTGGGATGCAGGGGGGTCAGGGCTCTGGGTGCAGGCTCTGGGGTACAGCTGGGGACGAGGGGTTTGGGGTGCAGGAAGGGGCTCTGGGTTTGGGGGCAGCTCAGGGCTGGGGCCAAGAGAGGGAAAATTGCTTTTGTAATGAGCCAGCCACTCCCAGTCCCTATTCAAGCCCAAATTGCTGGTGTTAAGTTTGCAAATGAAAAAGCAATTTTCCCTCTATTGGTATTGACACCTCCTCATCAATTATTGGGAGTGGACCACATCCAACCTGATTGAATTGGTTCCCCTCTTGGAAGGTAACTCCCTTCTCTTCAGGTGCCAATATATATTTATGCCTCTATCTGTAATTTTCACTCCATGCATCTGAAGAAGAGGGTTTTTTTACCCATGAAACCTTGTGCCCAAATAAATCCATTAGTCTTTAAGGTCCCACTGGGCTCCTTGTTGTATTACTGCGGGCCAGGGTTGTGTGTGATCTCTCTCTACAGGGAAGATGTGATGTGAACACTGGGAACTTCAAAGGACTGTAGCCAACCATGGTCCGGGCAAGAATTGAGTTTGGGACTAAGCAGGTCAAGGGGTTTGCCTGTGGGACCTCTAGGGGGAGGAGAATGCACATTTCCCAGTTCCACATAGGCAAAGCCCAGGCTTCCGAAGCTACGCCCCACCACGGAGAGGGGCGTTGTCTGCTGATCGCCTGATGCGGGAATCTGAGCAACAGCGGCTCAAGCAGGATTAAGGAACTTACTGATCTCTCCATGGGCTGCCTGGTCTGAGCTAAGGCTGTTACAAACTTGTAACTACAGAAACTCACCGTGTGGGGTGTCAGGGACTGACTCCTAGCAGAGGCCCGGGTGGTTGTTGCAATGGGGGTGATCTCTGCTAGGTGTATTTGTATGTGTGTTGGTTGTTTTAAATATCACATGTGCTGACTTTCATTTTTCTGGGTGGCTGCTCCACCCCAAAGATGTGGGGGTGGGGCTATGAGTTGCATGTGTGTGGGGGTAAGGGGGAAATGGACCTTCCCCTCTTGGGTACAGGACCAGCCCAATCCCCTGCACTATGGGGCTTGGCTGGACCCGGGACTTGCCCTAGGTGACCCTGGTGTGCTCGGGAGGTGGGGGGGCTCCTGCCCATGTGTCTTGTCCTTACCCAGCTCTCACTAAACAGGCCTGAATCGTCCCTGCGCCGGCCTGGGCAGAGGCCAGGTGGCTGCCCTGGGGGAGCTCTCCTGGGCGCGGGGGTCTCCCTCTGGCCTGGATGGAGGGACGGGGTGTGTGTTCTCTGCTCAGCCACGGACTGGACTCTACGCTGAGTTCACATAGCCTGGGTCCTGCTGGTTCTTCCTGGCCCTGAGCTCTCTGGCCTGGGGGCAAGGACCAATCATGGCAGCAGCACTGCGGCCCCCTCCTGCCCCTTGGTGGCTGGCTGGCCCCATTCTCCCCCAGGGCTGGGGCTGGGCTGGCTCTAACTTTTTTTCCACCCCAACCAAAAAAAAAAAAAAAAAAAAAAAAAAAGAGCACCGCCCAACCGTAACACCCCTCCCCGTGAACGCCACACCCCTGAACCCCCCACAAGCGCCGCGCCAGCCCCCAAGCGCCACGCCACCGAAACATGCCCCCTCCCTCTGAGCGCCGCCCAGCCCAAACAAAAAACAAACAAAAAAAAACCCTCCAGCGCCACCCAGCTGAACCAAAACCAAAACCCAAGTGCCGCCCTGCCGCAAGGTGCCACCCCCAAGCACGTGCTTGGTCGGCTGGTGCCTGGAGCCGGCCCTGGATGTGAAACAATTACAGACCTTGCAAAGGATCGGGCCCCGCTGAGAGGAGGGAGGCAGCTGGCTCCTCTCAGAGCGACAGGCGCAGAGCAGGGAGGCGGCACTGCCCACGGTCACACACATTGTGCCAACAAAAGCCCCCAAAGAGACACTTCTCCAAAGTGGAGCCAGGCTGAAGCCGTAGCAACCCCGGGTGCCTGTTTCGAGCCGGCATTCCCCTCAGGGGCGCTTGGTGCATTCAGGCCATGGGGCCCAGTGCTTGCCCCCTGCAGACACCCCACAGCACCCTGGGAACGTCACAGGTTTATTTTCACTTTGTAACAAAACATTTTAGAAAATTCATTTGAAGCAGCTCCCCTGAACCTGCAGCCCCTGCATGCCTCCAGCCAGCCCCTCCCCCATTTCCCACAAGCCTGCATTGAGTGCTGGCGTCCCCCTGCTTCTGGGCCCCGGCCCCACGCACAGCTGGGCAACTGCAGGGCAGGTTTTGGCTTGGCTGGGCCACAGGGCAGGGCCCAGGGGGTTGGGGCAGCAGATCGGGCAGAACCAGCCAGCAGAAGGGGAGAAAAAGGGGGATCAGGCACTGCCTGGGCACAGCCCCCATTCCCTGAGTTCCACCCCTGAGCAGGGCCCTACCCTGCAGGAAGCTCTGCCCCCATGTTGCTACGTGGGGCTGGAGAAACCGTGACTGCTGGCAGCAGCTTCACTCACACTCAGTACCCGGCCGGGTCCAGCCACCCCCATTCCTGGGCAGTGGCCATGCAAGAGTGCGGACTCCGGTCAGGGCCAGGCCAGGCCCATCCCCGCATGCGGGGCGTGGGAGGCACCGGATGCCGGTGCTGTCCTGGAGGCTGGGATGTCACTCAGCAGCATGCACCCGCTGGTGCAGCAGGAGGTTGGAGCTGCGGGTGAAGCCACGGCCGCACTGCGCGCAGCGGAAGGGGCGCTCCCCGGCATGGGCGCGCTGGTGGCGGAGCAGGGCCGAGTGGTGGCGGAAGCAGCGCCCGCAGCGGGGGCACGCGTGGGGTTTCTCGCCCGTGTGCCGCCGGCGGTGCTCCACCAGACTGGCCAGCTGGGCAAAGCGCCGCCCGCACTCAGCGCAGGGGTGGGGCCGGGCGGCCGTGTGGCCCCGCTGGTGCCGCAGGAGGTTGGTGCGGTCGGCGAAGGCCTGGCCGCAGTCAGGGCAGGTGTGGGGGCGCTGGCCAGCGTGGGCACTGCGCTGGTGCTGGCGCAGGTAGGAGCTCTGCGTGTAGCTGCGCCCGCACTCCTCACAGCGGTGGGGCCGCTCGCCCGTGTGCACCAGCTGGTGCCGCAGCAACGTGGCGCTCAGGGCAAAGGCTTTGCCGCAGACCGGGCAGGGGAAGGGGCGCTCGCCCGTGTGCGCCAGCCGGTGCCGGAGCAGGTGGGCGCGGTGGCGGAAGCGGCGGGGGCAGTCGGGGCAGGCGTGGGGCTGCTCGACACGGTGCGTCCGCAAGTGCTGCGCCAGCGTGCAGCGCAGCCCGAAGCTCCTGCCGCAATGAGCGCAGGCGTGGGGGCGCGGGCCGGCGTGGGTGCCCTGCTGGTGCTGCGCCAGGTGGGCGCTCTGCCGGAAGCTCTGCCCGCACTCCCCGCAGCGGTAGGGGCGCTCGCCGGTGTGCACGCGCTGGTGCACCAGCAGCGCCGAGCTGCCGGCAAAGGCCTTGCCGCACGCCAGGCAGGGGAAGGGGCGCTCGCCCGTGTGCCCCCGTTGGTGCGCGGCCAGCGCCGCGCCGTCGCAAAAGCCTTTGCTGCAGGTGGTGCAGACATAAGGCCTCTCGCTCGCATGCAGCAGCTGGTGCCTGGTCAGCGTGGCGCTCTGCCGGAAGCTCTTCCCACACTCGCCGGATTTAAAGGGCCACCTGACGGTGGGGTCTCTGTGCTGCGCCGGCTCTGCATCGGCGCTATCTCCCGGCACCGCCTCCTCCACCGTGGCGCCGCCTCCTGGCACTGCCTCCTCTGCCCCCGCAGCAGGGTCTTTGTGCCACGCTCCTCCCACCAGCTCCACATCAGTGCTGGTGCTGCCCCTTCCCGGTGCAGCATCCTCTGCCCCGGCCACGCTCGCCAGCCTCTCACCTGCAGGAACAAACGGGCAATCAGGCCTGAGCCACCCCCACAGGAAGACAGGGCCCCAACTACGGCAGTCGGAGCCCCAGGCATCGCCATGTGGCCCCGCCCCTCCCTGGAGGGGGTTTCCGAGCTGGGATTGAAGGGGGCGGTCCCACCTCTTGCAGCTTTTTCAGGCTGCTGCTGACTCAGGCAGGCATCAGCACCACCCCGCTCACGTTCACAGGCCTTTCTTCGCCTCTGTGCGGGCTGGAAATATTATTGGCTTTTTCAGTGAGAGCCAAGACCTGGCTCTCATATGGTTCTGGGGGCCCTGGCACAGGTGGTTGGATGGGTGCCAGGTGCACACAGACCATGGAGAGGGTGGCGACAGCCTCGGAGAGGAGCTGGGCCAGGAGGGCTTGCAGGGGTGGCTGTGGGGGTCCCAGCTGCCCCCACCCCTCTCAGCTGGGCTTATTTATCCCCCACCTGTTTGGGGGCTCGGCCAGCTCTCGTCGTCCGCGCCTTTGCTGAGATCTGGGACTTGCAGCTCTTCCCCTCGCTCCATCCGGTATTGGGACTGGGACCCTGCTGGGAGAGAACAGAGCAGGTGGGATCCAGGCAAACACCCAGCTCAGCGTTCATCTGCCACTCGGGGCTGGCACAGACGGGACAGCCAGGAAACGCCCGTGGAAACACAGGAGGGTCAATTCAGACACAAACAATCAGAGTGGAGAGGAGGGGCCATAGTGCCAGCGTGGCCCCACAGCCGCTCACTAACACAGGGGTAGAAAAGCCCCTTGAACCAAACTGGCTCAGTGCAGTGCCAGGACTGAGCCTCTGAACGGGACGGGTGGGAAACAGCTGGCCTGGCTACGGCCACCCAGTGTGGTGAACACCAACTCTGTGCAAAGGAGCAAGCCAGGGAAACGCCAGTTACCTCAGCCCACGTACCGTGAGCCAACGGCCCCACCGGGGACCCCACTGCATGGGGCAGAGCCAGCGATCCCCGCGGTCACAAGGGGGTGGCAGAGACGCCTGCACTTTCCAGAGCAGACTGTGTACTCAGGCCCTGCAGGTCCTTCCCGAAAGAGCCCCCAACCAGCCCCAGAGCACAGGGCCTGGCCACCAGAGCTCTATGGGGAATAGTTGTGTGGTCTTCTGAGCCACAGAGCCCTGAGCGTGCTCCTGCTGGAAACATATGACAGCATCACCCCACTGGATTCGACCTAGCACCTCACGCTAATGAGGAAACCCCCCTTACTCCACAGAACGCCCAGGGACCCTGCTCTGCCACCCCTGCCGCTGGGACAGCACCCCAACTCCTTGGCACAAGGAGCGTCCTCGTTCTGTGCTCATGCAGGGCCCAGCGCCGTGAGGCCTGATCTCCAAACGGCTCTGAGTGCTACTGCCGGCCAAAGAGCCATCGCAAAGCAGCACCTCTCCTGACTCCCCCTCATCATAGGATTGGAAGGGACCTCGAGAGGTCATCGAGTCCAGTCCCCTGCACTCGTGGCAGGACTAAGCATTATCCCCGACAGGTGTTTCTCTAACCCGCTCCTAGAAATCTCCAGTGATGGAGATTCCACAGCCTCCCTAGGCAATTTATTCCAGCGCTCAACCACCCTGACAGGAAGTTTTTCCTAATGTCCAACCTAAACTGCCTTTGCTGCAATTTAAGCCCATTGCTTCTTTATCCTCAGAGATTAAAGAGAACAATTTACCTCCCTCCTCAGGGTAAGAACCTTTTTATGTACTGTTAGCATGTCCCCTCTCCGTCTTTTCTTCTCCAGACTAAACAAACCCAGTTTTTTCAATCTTCCCTCATAAGTCATGATTTTTAGACCTTTAATCATTTTTGTTGCTCTTCTCTGGATTTTTTCCAATTTGTCCACCTCTTTCCTGAAATGTGGCGCCCAGAGCTGAACACAGTATCCAGTTGAGGGCATATCAATGTGGCGTAAAGCGGCAGAATTACGTCTCGTGTCTTGCTTACACCACTCTGGCTAATACATCCCGGAATAATGTTCGATTTTTTGGCAACAGTATAACACTATTGACTCATAATTAGCTTGTGATCCACTCTGCCCCCCAGACCACTTTCCACAGTTCTCCTTTCTAGGCAGTCATTTCCCAGTTTGTACGTTGTTCAACTCATTGTTCCTTCCTATGTGGAGTACTTGGCTTTTGTCCCTACTGAATTTCATCCTGTTTACTTCAGACCATTTCTCCAGTTTGGCCAGATCATTCTGAATTCTAATTCTATCCTCCAAAGCACTTGCAACCCCTCCCAGCTTGGTATCATCCACAAACTTTATAAGTGTGCTCTCTGCCCCATTATCTGAATCATTGAAGATATTGAACAGAACTGGACAGAACCCTAACCCAGAACTGATCCCTGTGGGACCCCCACTCGTTATGCCCTTCCAGCATGACTGTGAACCACTGATAACTACTCTCTGGGAAAGATTTTCCAACCAGTTCTGCACCCACCTTATGGTAGCTCAGGGTGGATAATCAATTATTTAAAAAAAATCAGATTTTTTTTATTTAAATCAGATTTTTTTGATAAAATGCTTTTTGAGGAAAAATCCTACCTAATGATAGTTTTAATTAAGATATATTATAGCGCAAAGATATCTCATCATGGAACAGGGATTATAAATTCTAATCCTATAGTATGAGACAATATATTCATGTCATGTTTAAGAAAAGTTTTGTAAATGAGTTCCAGTAGTTCATGGATTAGGGATCCAATCTTATGGGGTTCCAGGGGCTTCTGTATAGATTATTTAGGTTAATCTTGCTATCTACCCCCTGGGACTCAGTGCTCAGTCTAGAAGATACCATCAGAGACCCTTAGTTTTGCAGTTCTCAAAATTTGGATTTGTCTCTCCAGAGATAACATGCTTGAATAGATCTGGACAAGGAGAAGAAGTCTGGAGATAAACGTGAGAAGGGAGGGACAGGCAATAGAAACAAAAGTGAAACTGTTTGAGCAGCATATTCCAGAAGTCTTGAGGTCTTTCTGAGTGGAGCCTTCATTGATTTGAGATCTACCATTCCATTCTCTCACTTGAAGGGAAAACCTATAATGGCAGCAGGCCATAAAAGAGACCCAGTTTGGGAATATTTTAGTGAAGTTCCTCTACCTGTGGGTAGGACAGACATGCGTGCAAAATGCAAACAGTGCAACAAAGACATGCAAGGCCTGGTTGAGCAAATGAAACATCATGAGAAGTGTTCCCTCTCAGGAGGAAGCTGCCTTGAAGATGATGAAAGCAACATGACTGAACATGCAGGATCTTGAGGTTGGTAAACTTTTTTATTTCATACTTCTTTCTTAAGGACTGCCTGTCTTCCTTCTGGACTATACTTGAATTCTCATGTTTGAGCAAAAAATATAGTTGTTATTTTCTGGTACTATCATTTTAGATGCAGTTGTGATAAAAAATAAATAGCTGAAATAGGCAGATCTTCCTTTTACAGATCTTCCTTCACCTTTAAAGTAGTACTGAGTGTCAGTGAATGCAATGAGTAATACTAAATGAGCAGTACGGTAATAATGAAATAACTGCATTGCCTTATTTCATTTAGGAGAATCCATCCTCAACATACAGGATTCTGAAGACTATCCACCTTCAAGATCACCATCATTTTCTATAGTTTCAGAGTTATCTGCCAATGATAGTGTTTCAGTCACATCATGTAGGTTACATAGCCACAGTAGATCACCTGTAGCAAAAAGAAAAAAAACCCTCCATTACCCAGAAACAACCATAGATAAGTTTGTGATAAGAACCAGCAGATTACAAGAAGAGGTAATTGATGAAAAAAATGCCCGGTTTGTTTATGCAACAGACTCTCCTTTCCGTATGATTGAGAACCGACACTTCATTAACATGGTTCAGTCATTAAGACCAGGATACAGTCCACCCAACAGAGCAGATGTCGCAGGCAAATTGCTCGATAAAATGTATGAAAGAGAAATTGAGCAGTGTGCAAGAGATCTAGGGGGTGAAATTGTTAACCTGAATCTTGATGGGTGGAGCAATATCCACAATGATCCTGTTATATGATCTTGTGTGACAACAGAAGAAAGGAATGTCTTCCTTACAGAAACAATGGATACATCAGGAAATGCACACACAGCAGAATATGTACAAGAAGTAGCAGTAAAAGCTATAACAAACTGTGAAAAAAAATTCAAATGTCTAGAAGCAGTTTGGTCACAGACAATGCTGCTAATGTATCCAAGGTGAGAAGAAATTATTTAGAAGAGAGTCCCAAATTAATAACATATGTTTGCAGTGCTCATTTGATGCACCTCCTAGCCAAAGACTTCATTGTTCCAGAAATAAAGGCTAATGTTGAAATTCCAAAATACTTCCCTAACAACCACTTTGCAGCAGCTGCTCTGAAAAAAGTGGGAGGAGCCGAGCTAACTCTCCCACAAGACATGGGATGGAACTCAGTAGTGGACTGTTTTGAGCACTATATCAAGAACTGGCCTAATCAGATGACAGTTTGTGAACAAAATCATGAAAAACTAGATGGCACCGTCACAGCCAAAGTTTGGAAGGAACTGAGTGAGACCTTAAAAAGAGAAATATGCAATGACAGACTTAAATTACAAGCATTAAAAAACCCCAGATGGACAAGGCACTATCTCCAGCTCATTTTCTTACAAATATTCTCAATACTCAGTACCAGGCTCAAACCTTAACTGCTGAAGAAGAGGAGTTGGCTATGACATGGACATGCAGCAATCATCCCTTCATAATGCCAACTAGAATAAACTTCAGAGCTAAGGGGGAACCATTCAAGAAATACATGTTTGCTGATCTTTTCAAGAAAGTCACACCAGTGAACCAGTGGAAGTCACTTAAGTACTTGGATTCGGAGACTGCTGAAGTAATAATCTCACTTTTAACAGCAGTAGCTTCTTCTTCTTCTGTCAGTGTAGAAAGACTATTTTCTTCATTTGAACTGATTCATTCCAAACTGAGAAATTGTTTGGAACCTGACAAAGCAGGAAAGCTTATTTTTCTTTTCCAGAATATGAAAAAGCAGGTTAAGACGACTGAGTTAGCTGCAGAAGCCAGTATTTTAAGTTTTCATGTTGACCTGGTGGACAGTCGATTTAATTTTTGTTGGTTTTAATTTTTTTTTAATATTTTCATTTAACTATTTTAGTGGGAAACAATTTTAACAAAAACAAACCTGATTTTAAAAAACTTGAATGTTTAACTACATTTAAAAATTCATATGCTTGTTTTGTTAAAATATTATGTTTGCGGTTGAAGAGAAAAATCCAGAATACATAACATTGTTGTTTTAGTTAAATACAACAATTTAAATGTCTGTCTGGTGATGTTTTCCTCCTAATATAGCATAGCAAGAAATTCCTCCAAATATTAATGATTAATTTGTTGAACTGGAGATAGTTCACATTCCAATGACTTCATAACTATCTGCTTCAATTACCTTTGGTAAACAAAATTCATTTTCTGATATAACTGTAAAACTAATCTGAAAAGTTTTCAAAATAAATCACTGTTTAAAAATGTATAGTGTGTACCTTCTAAAAATGAAACCTACATCTATCTCCGAGTTGTGAAGAATATGTATTTAGGTTATAACAACCAACAAGAATGCACTTTTATGTAGAAATCTATGATTTAAATCACTAGTCAAGAAGACTTGATTTAAACCATGAATTAAATCATGATTTAAATCAATTTGATATAAATCAAATCCAACCTGTCCCCCCATAGAGCCCTGCACAGAGAACACCCAAACCCGCACACACACCCCTGCACAGACACCCATCCCTCCCCCACAGAGCCCTGCACAGAGAGCACCCAACCCCCCACCATACACACACCCTGCACAGACACCCATCCCTCCCACACAGAGCCCTGCACAGAGAGCACCCAACCCCCCATCATACACACCCCTGCACAGACACCGATCCCCCCCCCAGACAGAGCAGCCATACACACCCTGCACAGACACGGACCCCCCCCAGAGCCCTGCACAGAGAGCACCTAACCCCCCCACCCTACACACCCCCTGCACAGACACCGATCCCCCCTCCCCCACAGAGCAGCCATTCACCCCCTGCACAGACCCAGCTCACACACTCCCCCCGAGCCCTGCACAGACACAGGACACCCCCTCCCACACCAGCGCACCGTACCAGCTGTCCCGGAGCTGGCTGGGGGCGGGGCCGATCCCGCGGGCTGGAGTGCAGCGAGCTGACCGACGGGGGGACGGACCCGGCTGGCTGCAGCGAGCCGCTCTGCAGGGGGCTGGGGGCCGCTGGGCTGCGCGCCCCGCCCCGCTTCCGGCCCCCCCGCGCTCAGCCCGGCCCCCGCAGGACCCGCCTTTACCGAGCTCCGGCCGCAGCCCGCGCCCTCCACCCCGCTCGGCTCCAGCCTGGCCTCGGCTGTTTACCAGGGGCCTCGCCCGCGGGCCGCGGCGCTGCAGCGCGGGGACCCCTAGCGGCCGCCGGGGGCAGGGCCGGGGCAGGGCTGGGGCCTCTCCCCGCGGGACTGGCTGCGCTCACGCGGGTCCTGCCCCCCCCCCCCCTCATCGTCTGGCCAGGCCCAGCGCCTATGGAAAGTCGCTGCTAGATACAGATCTCAGGGCAAGAGCCCGTGTTCAGAAAGGTCACCAGCGTCCAGGACTGGCCTGCACTGCAAAGCCAGCGGCCTCATTAGCGGCCTGTTGATGCCAATACTCCACTACAGAGCAGCGTGTGCCCGGTGGGACGTGACAAACTGCCACCCCATGTAGCATCATAGACCATTAGGGCTGGAGGAGACCTCAGGAGGTCATCATCTAGTCCTAGGTCTCAGGGCCCTCCTGCCTTTTGGATAGAGCCTGAGCCCTTTGCAGAGGCACCCAAGGGAATTAAATTATCTGGGCAAGATCACTCCCTTAGGGACCTTTGAAAAGCCGAGCTTGGAAGACTTTCGGGGTTGTGAAAAATGCCTGTATATTTAGGTTGTAAATCCTCGACCCTGTGTTCAAATCACTCCATGTTTCCCAGGAAAATTCCAGCCTAGATCCAGTCTTGAGGCTGAGCTGATTTTTTTTTTTTGTTTCCAGCCCTACGTTTCTATGATTCTACGTAGCTTTATAATGTTTCTGAAGTAATATGATAAAACAGCCGTATGGTGGGCTAACATCAGATGCATATCTGGGGGCTGTTGTACTAATGGCTTAATAGCTTGTCCGTGGTCAGTATCTAGACACACCCACACATATATAAACACTGTTCTCCCAAGAGCAGGAATATTTACATTTACAGGAGATAATATATATGGAGATATACCTATCTCATGAAACTGGAAGGGACCCTGAAGGGTCATCGAGTCCAGCCCCCTGCCTTCACTAGCAAGACCAAGTACTGATTTTTGCCCCAGATCCATCAGTGACCCTCAAGGATTGAATTTACAACCCTGGGTTTAGCAGGCCAAGGCTAGCTTTGTTCACCTGACCAAACCCCAGCCCAAGATCTGGTCTCATTCATTCAAAGTCCAGTGGAAGTATCTGCGGGACACAGGCGTCTCCTTTCTGGCTTTTCCAAAATTGCTGACTCATGTTGCTGGCAGCTGCTGCTACATTCCGTTCCACTCCACTTCACAGATACAGACTAACAGGGCGGCTACTCTGAATCCACTTCAGTGGAACGTGACCACATCTCTGCACAGCCCAGCGAGCTGGGTCTTTAGGCGCTTGGGGATTTTTAGGGAGAGTAAGGGGGCTAATTAAATGGAAGATCATGAATTTACTGATAGCCAGTCTGGATGTGTGCATTGGTAAGGGGAGCAGTGAATGAAAAGAGGAATCCCCAGGCTTAGCACACTAACCCCAGACTGGTCCATCTGGAATTCCAGGAGTGGAAGAAGCTGTGAAAGGGGAGAAATTCTGGGTCCCAGTCTCTGCAGCTGATTGCAACCGACTATGCTGACTCGGCCTCAGAGGAGCCCAGGACTCACTCCCCAGGGCCTCACAGAAAGATTGGGGAGAAACAGCAATTGGAGCAGCCCCTGAAAGGCAATGGAAACCCAGAGAGGTCAGGAGAAGCATTCAGTGAAGGGAGACTACAAGAGGATCTGGAACGGCAAAGACCCAGAGACAGGCCTGTGTGAGGCTGACCCATTATGAAGCTACAGCAATCGCTTGGAAGGTCAATTTGCAGCTGAATTCGGATTTCATTGTTAGCCTGATTTACTCTCCCTTTCAGGGCCGTCCTTAGGGTTTATGGTGCCCCTATGCCCAAGGTTCGCATGTGTATTTTAGATAAGGGGGGGTCTTTTGAAGGATGTATTTAAAAAACAATATGGCTGTAAATCCAAGCATTAAAGGCTAAAGATGAATACTCAGATTGCACATCTAAAAATCTATGCAAGGATTTTTTAGAGAAGTGATTTTATTTGGGGGGGGGGTGCTCCATCTCTGCCCCAAGGCCCCACCCTTGCTCCACCTCTTCCCATCCCAGCCCCCAGTGCCCTGCCTTCACTCCACCTCTTTTCTTTGTAGTTTTTCACTGTAAGAATCAATGCTTGCTTATAAAGGGCTGTGGAGTAACTTACAACTGCTGGCAATTACAGCTGTTCCTAGCCTCTGGAGAGACACCGAGGTGCGGACACTAGCCTGTTTAGGCCGTCTGGCTTGCTGGGGGAATGTCACACTGTAAGGCAGGGAACTGTGGAGCCTGGAAAAACCCTGGTCGGGAGGGAGAGAGACGTGGGGCTCTGCCCAAGAGAGGTGATGGCTGAGGAGCCAGGAGCCTAGAACGCGTGTGCTCGAGGGACCACAGAGGAGGAATATAGTTGCAGTTGCCCTGGACTGTGACAGTCCCATCTTCCCAAAGCAGAGGAGAATAAGGCCACATGATTCTTTATTTGGCCAGGAGGAAAAATCCAGACTCTCACTTTCCACGTAACGGCCTTACAGCGGAGGAGGAAGGTTTGCAAAGGAAGCAGATTGGTAGCACGTAATCCTGTGCAGCATGTGGAGCTGGCAGAGAACCAAGGAAAACAGAGACTGGGGTGGAGGGAAGAATGCAGGGGGGGAAAAAACAACAACCCTGGTACTAGAGGAGAAAGAAAACCAGACAAAAACCAAACATGAGAGCACAACATTTTTTAAATTTTTTTTTAAAAATGCATCAGATGAAGTGGGTTCCAGCCCATGAAAGCTAATACCCAAAGAAACGTGTTAGTCTCTAAGGTGCCACAAGAGAGGGGCAAGGTTATTTTAGGGTGGTCGAGGTATTGCCACCCTTACTTCAGTGCTGCTGCCTTCACAGCTGGGTGGCCAGAGAGTGAATTTGGTAGGGCCCTAACCCTAGTGGGGGTCAGGTGTGGCACGGTCAAATATAGTGATTGTACCCTCTGAAGGATAAACAGCAGCAACTTTTCTTTAGTCACATTGATGGATTTAAAGTGCAGGGTGCCACTGCCAGCAGCTGGATCACAGGCACTGGCTTTTGTTTTTCCCAGTGGGGGCTTCACCCCTGCTCCACTCTCCCTCCACCTCGTCCCACCCGCCACTTGCTCCTCCCTGAGCACCTCCTGCTAGCCGCTTGCGGATCCACAGCCAGCCCTGCAGGTTCCGGAACAGTTGAGGAAAAAGCAGATTCTGAGAGGCTCTGGACCACCTTCACTTGCACAGAAACAAGATACAGCACGTCACTAGCGCCCTCACCCTCCTGCTGCCTCAAATACGTTGAGTAGAAAAGTCGGGGCGGGGGTGCATGTGTCCCTGTGCATACAGTAGCACTTCAGCTGAGCTCCGACATCTCTGCTTGCCCTTGTGCGCCATTCTCCTCTCTCAGCGTAAGTCCGGCAGGCTTGCTGCAGATCCAGTAGCGCACCGTGTTGCACCAAGAAGAGGTGACGGCTTCGTCGTTCAGATACGCGCACTCACCCTGTGCTCTGACTTCGAACCTGCATTGCAAGCACCACGGAATTAAAGTCAAGGCTTCATATTCTATGCAGCTCAGCGGACAGAAAGCAAGCGGCTAGGGCCTCTACGTTATGAACACCGTCCCCTTTCACTTTTGTATAGTCCAGTTAGTCCAACATGCCTGGCTATGGTTCACATTCAACGCTGCTCTCCAATTTTTAATTGCACTGTGATGCACAATTTTGGTGCAAAGTTCCAAACACAATTGCATCACAGAAGTTGTCAAGGGAAACTGGGAAGCAGCTAGGATAGGGACAGCTGGGGCTTTTCTTATCTAGGAAAATACAGAGTTTTGGGACCCAGCGAGCAGTTGAAATGTTTGTCACCAGGAAGGGGATGCATCACCTTTGTCTCTCCCCATTTTGGGGACATGAAGGAGAGGACTACATTTGGGGAAGGGGGTTGAATTTTTCTTGCACGACGCCAGCAACCCTTGATAGCAACTATCTGCGCCAGGATCTGGGACTTCATCCAGTGGCGATAGGGAAGTCTGCTGGCTTGATGCTTCTGTTAAGATGGTCAGCAGCAAAACAGTTACGTGTGGATGTTGAAAACGGCCTTAGTAGGGTTGGGTTAAGTCCAGCTTGAATCAGCTGAGCTATTAAGGCTCGTCTCAGAGCTATCACAACAGCAGTTCTCTCCATTTCCTCAGGGATACGTTTTACTACTCAAAGCAGTTCAACATCAAGCGAAGAACTAAACCGGGCCCTGCCTCCAGCAAGCACCTACCTGCTCCCGCCAGCTCTCAGCGGAGCAGTTTGCTGGCCTTTGAACTAAGCCTGCAAGTCACCTGATCCTCTCTTGTGATCCCTGGCCTCAGCCCCATCAGCTGGGAGGCAGCTAAAGAGTCACATTTGTGGCTAAGCCAATTTCCCTGATAGCCCCCCGTCCGTCCCCCCTCCGTCCCCATTGACAAGAAAGAGAACTCACCAGTGATTGAATTCGGTGCCGTTGGTCCATTTCCAGACCTGGCCTGGTTCCCTCCGGAGGCCGATCCAGTGCTCAGAGAGGTCTTTATGGCGCTTAATGAAAGCCTTTCCAAAAGGGGAAGTGGGGAGATATTATGCACCACAACCTGCATTCGAGTCTCTCTGTGCTGCTGACGGGGCCCAGTGCAGTTTGCAGCGCTGTTCTAGCTGCCAGCGACGGCAAAGCCTCCTCGTTAAGGCTGGGGCCTTACCAAAGCCACGGCCGTGAAAAACGCATCACGGACCATGAAATCAGTCCTCCTCCGTGAAATCTAGCTATGTGGGGGGAGGGGCAGGTCCGGGGGCGCCCAAGCTGGGGGCTACCACCACGTCCCCATCTCCAGCTGCTAGTCCCCGGGATGGGGAGGGACAGGACTTACTCCTCCCTTGCACAGCGGCTCTCAGGGGAGATCAGACTCCCTCTGGGTACCTCCTCCAGGGCTGGGTGGAAGCTCCAGGGCTTCCTGCAGCCGTAAGAGGTTGCCAGAGGTGGAGGTAGAGGTGGATCTGATCTCCCCTGTGCTGCTGGGAGCGCCCTGCAGCCGGGGCAGGTACCCAGAGGTAGGTCTGAACTCCCCTCTCAACTCCTGCCTGCAAGCAGCTGTGCAGGGGAAGAGCACGTCCTGTCCCTCCCCAGCCCACCCGGGGCTAGGAGCTGGGCTGGGGGAGCTATGGGGGAGATCAAACCCACCTCCACCTCTGCGGGGGGTGACGGGGGGGGGCACGGTCAGGAGTAAGGCAGGGGAACAACCCTCAAAAGTTTGGGGGCCACTGCTCTAAAGTCGGAAGGGGTCTCCCACCATTTCCTGAGGGGTGTCGATCCCAGCCAGGGAGGCGCCGAAGGAGGAGCAGTGGCTCTGGCTGTTGTTCCAGTTCCCTTCAGCCTCGGAGAAGTAGTAGCATTTCCCTCCGTACCCGACCCAGCCGTCTGGGCAGCAGCCGGCAGCGGCTGGAGGATCTGGACCAGCTGAAGGTGGGTTAGACGATTTTCCTACTGAAACTGAGAAAGTTAAACAGGGTCAGAGATTCGCTCCCTCTCTGTATGGGGGAGGGGAGGGGTAAGGGGCAATAAATATTCTCAGAACCAGAGACCCCCATTAAACCAAGGATAGTGCAGCTGCCTCTCCCTGCCTCGGTTCCCCTCTCCCAGGCTGGTCTCCTCAGCTTCCCAGCCACTGCTCTGTGCTGCAGATGGAGCTTCGCCCTCCATTCAAGTCCACGACAAACATATCCCCCCTTCCAGGTTGCCAAGGGTCCAAATTAAGAAGACCCAAACAAACAAAGAAAGGTCCCGCCGAACCTCAGGACTTCCCGTCAGCTCGCCCCCTACACCCAATTCCCAGCCCTTTTCCTTGCAGATCCTTGCTCAAGGCCTTCCTAAGGGAGCCTGCCTGGTCCCCGCGTTCCCGCTCTCAGTCCCTTTATAAGGCCCAGGTGATCAAGCTCTCACTTGACCCTCCTTAGTCTCCCTCCCTCTGGCTAGGCAGCAACTAATTAACTATGGCACCGGTGGGGCTGGCCCCATCTCCCCTTAAAGGGACCAGTTGCCCCGTGACACGTTGATGCCATTTCATGTTACTGATTGTCACAGCGATTCCAGACCCTGTTTATGGTAAATCTCTGCCCCCCATCTACCATAGGCACCGACTTCCTGCATTCCCGGGGAGGGGGGGTGCTCGACCCCCACTCTGCCCCAGGCCCTGCCCCCACTTCACCCCCTCCCAAGCCTCCACCCCTCCTCTTCCTGCCCCATCTCTTCCTGCCCCGGCCCCAGCACCTCCTGCATGCCATCGAACAGCTGATCACGGGAGGCGCTGGAAGGGGCGGGAGCAGCTAATCGGCGGGGCCCACTGACAGGTAGGAGGCACTGTGGAGGGGGGGCATCAATCTGTGGGGCTGCCGGTAGGTGCTGAGCACCCACTATTTTTTTTTCCGTAGGTGCCCCATCCCCGGACAGGAAAGGGCGCACAGGAAGTTTCTGCACCGAAACCAGCGCCTTAACCCTTGGACCATCCTTCCTCCCGTGAAAGCCCCTCAGAAATGGTAACTGGCTGTTCCACTCTCCAGAGCCTGCCTTCAGCACAACCTAGGAGACTCAAATGAGCTGGCACGACCGACAGTCGACTGTACCATCAATATAAACAGAGGCGAATCAGTGTCAGCAGCACTTTAGCTCACTTGACTTTTCAAGGTGATGCGTCCTGGCTGAGACCAACCTCTGACAGGCTCCTGGAACTGTCTATACAAAAGGTGGAGAGAATAAAAAAGGGAAGATTTATTTTCTCCCCTCGGGTGGCAGAAAAAGGGGGCTACACAGTAAAACTAGCTGAAAACCCTCAATGAAATGCAACCCTTTCACTGCAGTAGAGGAGGCACAGGGATGGTCCCACCGATGGATAACACTAGACAGCTGGTTTAAAGAGGAAGGAGCAGAAGCTGGAGGCCGGGGAGGACTAAATATGTGACTGTGACAGCTCCAAGGCAAAACAGGAAGCGCAGAGACTGAGGACTGAGAACTCACCAGCCAGAGCAATGATGATAATGATCAAAACTATGAAGACTCCAGCTACGAGAGCGGGTTTCTGGAACTTGCGGTTACATGAATAACCTAAAATAGGGAGAGAAAAACAATTAGTGCTCTTAGGGGGAGTGGTGTTATCTAAATAGTAACAGAAATGATTTGATTTCCAGTGAGACAAGGAGTGTGAGGTAATAGCTTTTAGTGGAGCATTTCTGTTGGTGAAAGCGACAGCATTCGAGCTACACAGACACCTTCTTCAATTCTGTGTAAGCTCGAAAGCTGGTCTCTCTCAGCAACAGAAATTGGTCCAATAAAAGATATCACCTCCCCTGGCTTGTCTCTGTAATGTCCTGGGACCAACATGGCTACAAGTACATTGCAAACAACAATGGTTGATTTCCAGTAACATCTAGAGACTCCAACTGAGATCAGGGCCCCGTTGTGCCAGGCGCTGCACAGACACAGTGAGAGACAGTCCCTGCCCCAGCTGAGATCAGGGCCCCGTTGTGCCAGGCGCTGCACAGACACACAGGGAGAGACAGTCCCTGCCCCAGCTGAGATCAGGGCCCGGTTGTGCCGGGCGCTGCACAGACCCACAGGGAGAGACAGTCCCTGCCCCAGCTGAGATCAGGGCCCCGTTGTGCTGGGCGGTGCACAGACCCACAGGGAGAGACAGGCCCTGCCCCAGCTGAGATCAGGGCCTCGTTGTGCCGGGTGCTGCACAGACACACAGGGAGAGACAGTCCCTGCCCCAGCTGAGATCAGGGCCCCATTGTGCCAGGCGCTGCACAGACACATAGGAACAGATTCGAGTCCTCTGTGGATCTGGCACAAGGGGGCCTGTAACACACACTGACCAGAGAAGTGGTTCTCAAGCTGTGGCCCATGTGACATCCTCAGGGCCATACAGGTAGTATGGGATGCAGCCAACAATGGTAAATAAGTTGAGAATGACTAGACTAGAGAGTTGCATACACACAGACCAGAATAAGAGAGTCCACAGGGGGGTTGTACCGGGGTAGGTATATCCGTTTACATTCACATCTTAGTGTATACGGGGATAACTTTCCCATGTGGCCAAGCCCTTAGCCTCTGTCTCTTCCGCTAACCATTTCCTAGAGAGTGAGGGTTCAGGGTGCTTGTCTACACAGGAGAATGTACTGGTATAGGTCACGCCTGTAATATTATACCACTATGGTTATACCAGGCTAGTTCCCCATGAAGATGCATTTATTCCAGAATAGGAGTGTTCACACAGGGAGTTATACTGGTATAACTATAATGGTATAATTATACTGGTAAATTTCTCTGTGAAGACAAGTCCCAAGTTACCTGGTTCATCTCCTCTGTCCGGGTGTCCATTACAATTAAGAGGCTCCGTCAGCTGCTGTTGCTGCTGAAGAGAATTCTCTCCTCCTCCCTCTGCGTTTTCATTGCCGTTAAGATGCTCTTCCATTTGCAGTTTCCCCCCAGAACGATCTCCGTGTCCTCTCTCTGAAAGGCAGGGGCACAGGCATGAGCTAGCAGCATGAGCGTGCGTACGCAGGAGACCGACAGCGCTTGTGCAGGCCCTGCCGCCATGGCTATGCGGCTCTTGTTACTGGAGCTAGCTCTGGTATTCTAGCTCCGTACGGCTTCACAAACTGCAGTCACACCTCCCAGCTGCAGTGGAGACGTAGCCTAAAGCCCAGGCAAGAGGTGAAGCACAAGGTACCAATGAGATAGTTATGCGCAGTGGGCTGGGCAGTGGTCACAGCAATCCCGCTGCCTGACCGTGGCCATGTGGTGTGTCAGCAGCAGGGCAGGAATTTGGGTGTTTTTCTCCTTGCCCCAGCTACTGGAATATGTGATTGTTTCAGTTTTCATTAAAACAAACGTACAACCCCCCCCCGTCAAAGTGTCTAGCCCCCGTGCTCGGGGAGAAAAACTCGAGGCCGTGATGCGAGGGCAGCTCCAGGCTAGGAGAAGACCCGCCGGGGTGACTTTTAAACCTCATTGCTTCGTTTTAGGCCAATCTCGTGATGACGCGTGATTTTTGGCCCCTTGGGGTTGGTGATACTGTCTCTTCTGCATGTCGCCCAGCCACACCTCACCCCACCCTAGGGTGACCCGATGTCCCGATTTTATAGGGACAGTCCCGATTTCTGGGTCTTTTTCTTATATAGGCTCCTATTACCCCCCACCCCTGTCCTGATTTTTCACACTTGCTGTCTGGTCACCCTACCCCACCCCACCCAGCTCAGCCCGGCCCCTCTCCCCCCAGGCACCCCCACCCCAGGACTCCCCCTCCATACAGCCCCCCCCCGCCTCACTCTGCAGTGCGCAGCCGCAGTGCTCAGGCACCGCTTCGGCTGTTGCATTCTGTCCCCTTCGTCGCCCCGTAGGACGTTCGTCGCCGTTTCGGTATTGGCATCGGCCGGGCCTGGGACTCCTCCTCGGGTCTGCGATGGTTCACGCAGCAGCGCCCCCCCCCCCCGCCCGACAAGGTGGAGCCGCCCCCGCCCCGAAGGCAGGAGCGGCGGGGGGTGGGGGGGGAGGGAAGGTGGCGGTGGGACCCAGGCGTCCTGCCCGGAACACGAGCGCCTCGCAGCCCCCCCCCCTTTTCATCTGCAGGGCCCAGCCCCCCCCACCTTCACTCCGAAAGCGGGGGGTGAAACGCCAAGCCCCCCCCAAAGTGCGGGGGTGAATCGAGGGTTCCTCCGCTTCACCCCCCCAGAAATAGAGGTGCACCCCCCAGAGCCCCCCCCGATTAGTGCAGGAAGAGGGGAGGATTAGGGGGCCCCAGCACAGCTGCCCCTATAAACGGGGGAGGTGCACCCCCCAGAGCCCCCCCGATTAGTGCAGGAAGAGGGGAGGATTGGGGTGCCCCAGCACAGCTGCCCCTATAAACGGGGGAGGTGCACCCCCTAGAGCCCCCCCGATTAGTGCAGGAAGAGGGGAGGATTAGGGGGCCCCAGCACAGCTGCCCCTATAAACGGGGGAGGTGCACCCCCGAAGCCCCCCCCCCGATTAGTGCAGGACGAGGGGAGGATTGGGGTGCCCCAGCACAGCTGCCCCTATAAAAGGGGGAGATGCACCCCCCGAGGCCCCCAGGATTAGTGCAGGAGGAGGGGGAGGTCTCTAATCCCCCCCCCCCCCAGTTGCTCTTCTCCCACTACAAGACACAGGGGCAGCTCCCCTCCTAGACAGTGAGAAAGTTACCAACTTTCTATCCGCTGCTGCTGCAGTGCTCGGTGGCCCAGCAAATCTCCTCCGGATCCTGCCTGCAACTCCCTCGCCTCGGTAATAACCTGTTCCCTAAACCTCGCTCCTTCTCTTATCTAAACTCTGCAGGCGCATCCTTGCCCCAGCCTTTGTAATACATCTCTAAGTTAGTCTTTTCTCAGATGTTTTTTTTAGGTTGAGACTGGGACTCCCAGTGAGCTGTCATAAATCACTTACAGGCGAGAAGCCAGAATGAGTCAGTCATTTCATAATCAGTTCTGATATAGTCTCAGTTTGAAAAAGTGCAAAGCAATGTGGGACAGTGCGAAATATGGGCCGTGAAAGGGTCTCATCCAAGTGTGTGTGGGGTGCCCCTCAGGACACAGGCGTATAAGGGGTTGGGATGGATTTGCTATCCCACACCAGTGTGAAATGTGGGCTCTGAGGGCAGGGCCGGATTAACTCTCCTGTGGGCCCGGGGCTATTAGATTTTGCAGGGCTGCAGGTGATTTGGAGTGGGCTCAGGGCTGGGGATCGGGGTGCGGGAGGGGGTGCAGCTCCAGCTGGGGGGTGGGGCCAGGGATAGGATGGGGTTGTGGTGCAGCAGGAGGTTTGGGTGCAGGAGGGGGCTCAGGTGGAGTAAGGGGTTGGGGTGCAGGAGGGGATGCGAGGTGCAGGCTCCAGCCAGGAGGCACTTACCTCGGGCAGCTACTAGTCAGCAGCACAGCAGGGCTAAGGCAGGATCCCTGCCAGCCCTGGCTTCGCGCTGCTCTGCTCCCTGAGGTGGCCGGCATGTCCAGCCGCTAGGCAGAGGGGCCAGGCTGCTCCTTGCGATCCACATTGCCTCTGCAGCTCCCTTTGGCTGTGATACCCAGCCAATGGGAGCTGCAGAGCTGGTGCTTGGGGCAGGGGCAGCGCACAGAGATTCCCTGAATACCCCTTGCCTAGGGTCTGCAGGGACACATTGGGGAGACGGCGCTTGTGGCTCCAGCCCCAGGGTCGGGGGAGGCTTGGGGACTGGTGTCCAGACCATGGCACAGAAACTTGCAGCAGGCCGGATGAAAAGAAGCAGTGGGCCATATCTGGCCTCCGGGGCCCTCCTTAGCCCGAGGCCCTGGGCTGCAGCCCCTAAAGCCCCTGCATTAATCCGATCCTGTCTGAGCGGGTCCCAAATGGATTTGAGTTTGAAGTGATTTTTACACCTTGAGGGCATTTGGGTGTGTAAGCAAATGCAGGCAGGCTGTGAGGTCCTTAGTCCTTCTCTGTCAGAGGTAGATTCAATCAGGCATCTTCCCCAGATGTAGCGTGTGTTTGGGGTTTGAATCCCCACTACATCAAATGTCGTCTTAACAAATGTTGGAAAGTATGGAAATGCAGAGTTAAATTAATCTAAATAACCTGAAATCTGTCCCATGTCCCCGTCACTCCAGTCTGTCCTATCCATGACATGGGCCTTTTCCCTTGGAATTTCTGCCCCCCATGGCTTGAATTTTTTGACTTTCCTGGCACACTGCAAAGCTCATATGCACCGAGGGTGGGATTTGTGGCTAATGGGAAAGTGCACTGGGGGATTTTAAGGTGCCTTGATCACATCTGGTGATTCAGTGGTGTGGGGGGGAGGAAGTGATGCTGCTTTGGTCACATTTTACTTCATATCTCCATGTGTTTTGTACATGTGTGTTCAGTCCGGGTCCTGTTTGACGTGAAACTTGTTTAAATCTGAAATCTAAATAAAGAAATAGATACATGCTGGTGACAACCATCAGAACTAGTTGACATCTTAATCCCTGTCTGCCTTGGCAGTTTGTCATGGTCCTTGGGAACACAAGCACTGTACACTTTAGTGGCTGGCTGTGAACTCTTAAGAAGCCTCCAGTTTTCAGGTGTTGGTCTCATTAGCTATATCCCCCATCGTTTATGGAGCAGGGTATGTGAAATTGAACCACAAGTGTATACAGGATTCAGGGCTTCCAGGATAAAATAGAGTCTAACCTCTTGTGTATAATAAAAACTGTGAAACTCCCCATGGCTGGTGTGAGGGAGTAATGAGGGAGAGATGGGAAGAGGCTGGATAATTTTTGCTGTGTAACTGAAGCGTAAAAGGAGAGCAAGCGGCTTGGTAAATTGGGCCTTCTCTTCACTAAGAACAAAAAGCGTCTTTAACATGTTAGCACCTTAGTGCAGACAGAGCCATTTGTATTTTAACATGTGTTAGCTGCTCAAAGTAAAACCTAAGCTACCTCCAGTGGTTGATCCCCATCAGCTAACACGTTAAAATATAAATCACCCTCTCTATATTAGGGTTTTAACATGTCTGCAACACATCTTTTTTCCTAGTGAAGACCAGGCCTTGGAGAATAGTCTGATCATGTAGGGGGGCAGATACAGAAACAGAGTTAAGGCCGTTTGTGGGAGCCTGAACTCTTCACTTCAATGCTGTCCAGTATTTTTTTTAAGTTTCCCCTTAACTGCAAAACTTCCTGTTTCATTTTTAGAAATGACGTACATTTTTTATTAATAAAAAACGTGCCATTGACTAACGCTCAGACATGGGCACATAATTTCATAATGCACTGCCACTCACCCTGCTACAGGATGTTGCTGGGAACGTTATGGCACACCAGGCTCTTTAGATGGCTGATTGCATGCTCTGTGCACAGCAAACTCAGAGGCAGGTCCTGTAAGCACTGCAGACACTAGGCTGTACAGGCTCCAACCCTGGGTGGGTTCCCTTTACATACACCCAGTAAGCAAGGGGAGGAATCTTTAGTAGGGCTGGCAAGAAAGAAAAGTCATTGGCCCCAGATCCTACAAACATTTAAACACCCGCTTAACTTTATGCACATGAGTATTCCCACTAAGTGGGACTGTTCATACATTAAGTCAAGCAGATATGCAATGCATAAGTATTTGTATGGCTCCATCCCTAGACTGTCTCAGTTAAGCTTTGGGTGTTACGTTTATTAATCTCCTGCCTCTGGCGTTTCAGGAAATTCCCCAGGCGCATGGAGGCAGGCTCAGTGAGCAATTTTTCATCATGTCAGTGTCATTTCATAATTCCCCTCGCTCAAATTGAAACCTCAGTTCAAGCCCAGTTCTCTATTCAACGATTCGGATATTTCTGTCTCCTCAGACTCAACGTAGGCGATGACTAGACTACCATGGTAAGTCGCCCTACGCTACGCAACTCCAGCTACGTGGAAGGTGGTACCTATAGCTGAGGCTGCAGAAAGGTTTTCTTTATAAACCCAGCAAAGTGTCCTGTGGCACCTTATAGCATGCTCCAATACTTCTGTTAGTCTATAAGGTGCCACGGGACTCTTTGCTGCTTTTACAGATCCAGACTAACACGGCTCCCCTCTGATACTTTATAAACCCAGTTTTTCAGATACTTCACTTCTTAATTTTGGCAGTTTTCCCAAAGTGGAGAAGGCACAGACTAAGGTGTTGTTTAGTTCTAAATATTTGTTGTTTATTATTTATATTGTGGCCGCACCAGTCACAGACCAGGACCTCATGGTGCTGTTTTTAGCATTAATTTAAAAGGGGGTTGCTTAATAGGTGGAGATACAGGTTTGCTATATCCTCTCCGTAAGTAGGTAGGAACATAATGTGAAATTAGGACTGGTTGAAGCCATGAATACCTCCCTCTAATGAGCAGAGATCAGAAATGAGTGTCTGTGGTTGGGATTGATTTTCAGGAATGCTGTGTTAGTGTGAGATTGCTGGAAGGTTTATCCTATCTTAGGGTTTTCTGTTGCACCCATCCCCATACTGTCTAAGTTTGTGGTTACTGCTTTGAAGGGTGTTTTCTCTTTTCTGCGAAAGCAAAGCATTCTCTGTCATACTGATATCCCTATTTGTTTTGATTGTTATTGCTTTGAAGTTCTCTTTTTCTTGGTGGAAACACTGTCATACTGAGATTCCTATTTGTACTGATGGATTATTTATATATTGGTGTCTTACAAATCGTTGTTATTGTTTGAGGATGCCTCTTCATGTTCCCACCGATGGGTAAGAAGTCCTTGGGTGGCTGAACCCTTTCAGAATTAAGCTCACTGGGAACCTCATGACCCTTATGATACTGTGATACGAGATTATATCAGGGATGTGGCCTTATCACTGCATTTCCTTCCTTTCTGTGGGCATCTCTTTATTCCTGCAGTCTAGTTTGACCAGACTTCAAGCCCCTTTGTACCTTTAATTTTATAATAGGATAGATCTTCACTGCAGAGTTAACCCAGGTGATGGGCACTGGGGTCTGAGCACCTGGTTTAGCCTAGACTGGGTGAGATCAGCCACACTGGAAAGCTATACTCAAATCACTGTGTCCTTGTGTGAGTCACTAGGACTTCTGGGGCCATATCCCAGGGTCCTTTGTGCTGCAGGAAGGTGAGCTGCTCTGTGATTCTTTGCCAGTGAGTTGTGGGAGAACTTGTCTCCCCTGCGGGGCACACAGCAGGGATTGTGTGAAGCCATTGGAGGATTATCAGCACTGGAGTGGCTTAGCCTGTATCCTCACTGCAAAGTAGACGGGTTACCAGACCTAGTGAAGTGAGCACTTAGGCTTTTGCCTGTAGCCCCAGACGGGCCAACTAACCTGGGTTTAAAGCACCACCAAACTCAGGTTAGAATTTTGTGTATGTGTCCGGGACAGGGGTTGGGGCAACATGTGAGTAAAAGCCCGAGTTAGCTCTGCAGTGAAAACACACCCTGAATCATAAGATGGCTGAAGTGTGGGGCAGCACTGATCTGACTCGATGCCACTCTGACAGACTACGGCGGGTGCTTTTAAAGACAAGAAAAGCCTGTTTAAAGGAGCGTTGTTCTCCTGAGGATTGCCAAGGTTTTATCTCCCAAAGGCCAGGGATCTCCTTAGCTCAAGTAGCTCTTCAGAACTGGGCATTGGAGCAGGCAAATGCTGTGGTTCCAAGATAGGCCATCTTTGGCTGCCAAGCCCTCATCCTCAGGTAAAGGGAAGCCTCTGGATTCCTTAGTCAAAGGTTTCAATGCTAAAGCTTGGAACCAGTTCTCGGCCAGGCTCTACACTAAAGAACATAAGTCGTCTGCGTGTGGTGGTGCAAACTTACCACCGGCACTTTCTCCAGTACCAAAGTACCGTAGCACTGCTACGGCAACAGAGCTGTGCCAACAAGCTCCTTAAGCATGGACAGGATCCCAGTTTGCTATGTCCGCTTGGAATTTGATGCTTAAATTGTGAGATATTGAGATTCTCTTGTGAGAGGCTGCCTGTTTCTTTGGTTTGTTTCTCTGGTATAGAATTTTGTTTTTATGGGTCTAGTTGTGAACTGGGAGAAACGTTGCATTGTAGCTGCCTCCCCGAAATATGTAATGCCGTGTGTGTGTGTGTCAGTCTGACAAGACATTTGCGATCTAAGCCCTGATTCTGCAAGCTCTTAAATGTTATTTGCTTAACTAAGCATAAGTAATCCCACTGATTTCAATGGGGCTATGCGTGGCCTTCACTTAACCCCACGGAAATCAGTGGGATTACTTATGTCAGTGGTTCTCAGACTTTTGTAGTGGTGACCCCTTACACACAGCAAATCTCTGAGTGCGACTCCCCTTATAAATTAAAAACACTTTTTATATTTAACACTATTATAAATGTTAGAGGCAAGCGGGGTTTGGAGGTGGAGGCTGGCAGCTCGTAACCCCCACTTAATAACCTTGCAACCCCCAGAGGGGTCACGACCCACAGTTTGAGAACCCCTGATTTATGTGCTTAAAGTTAATCGTGTCAGAGTTTGCAGGAATGGGGTTCTAATTTGCAAGGTTGATGACAGTGAGTCTGTCCCTTGGTGTAAGACCTCATTGGTTTATGGCAGCGGCTGTGTAGAATACATTGTCGTGTGTGTGTGGGCGGGGAGATTGGCTCCAAAATACACATTCTTGGAGGCTTACATTTTACTGCTGGGTTTTGGCTGTTGCCAAAAGTTGTCACTCTTTCAGTGGAGGTTTAAGAAATTGTTTAGAAGACATGGCTATAGTGAGATATTAAGAACATTTGTGACTTTTGAAGCTACTTATTCAGATTTAATGTTTAATAATTTCTGTAATTAACTCAATCGTAATCTTTCTCCAACAGTTTTGAAAGGGGGAAAACACTTTTTAAAAGATGGTACAAGATTTCTTTTCACTCATATTTTTTGTGGTGGTGGTTTTGTGTCTATTATGTGTTGCCACTTAAGATTTTCCGTTAGTCTTTGTGCTTTAGCAGTGATATTACGCAATCTTGGTGAAACCCTGGGCCCACTGAAGTGAATGTGAGTTTTGCCACTGACTTCACTAGTCAGGATTTTATTCTGAATTTACCTTGCCATGAATTTGGTTCCGTTTTCTGAGAGGGAATCGTGAGTATAGCATAGCAGCTTCTGTTGCAATTTGATTTTTTGTTTTAACTACAGTTTTTGCAACTCTTTATCTGCATGATTTGTGTCAGGTTTTCAGGTGTTTAACAATTCAGACTCTGTATGTCGAAGAATGCTGTGACACTAGTGTAAGAAAAGCTTTTGCAATCCAGCACGGATTATTAAAATAGATTTTTGGGATGATTATTTGCCTAGTGTTGTTCAGTTATGATGGCCTCTGGGACTTGCCTCCAGACGAATTGTAAACAGCAGAGAAATGCTGAGTGGGAACGGCCTGGAGAGTTTTAGATCTGTGGTTCTTAACACATTAAAGCATGAAAGTGGATGTTGCCCAGTTTATGTTTGTGGTGTGGTTTGAGCGGGGATCGAGAATGTGGATTGCATCTGCTGCTGTTGCTGGAGGCAGGAAGGTGGCTGCGCTGTGTTTAACTGGTTGGAGTGTGGGAATTGATTTCCGGAGTTAAGGGAGTGGATGCGAGGACCAGAGGCCATTTGAGATAAGCTGATAAAGTAGCGGGGGGCGGCCGGGGTTAAACAAGCAACTCCGTAGGCATCACAAAAACACCCCCCCTCCCCTCCCCGCCCCCCGGCTCGTGGATTTGGCTCTTGCCAGCAGCAGCAGCTGGAGTCGGAGAGTTTGGCCGCGTTGTACAAGCTGCTGCCTAGCTCAGGCCCTGAGCTCCGCACGCAGAGCTGCAGCCTGTAGCAGGGGGCCGGTGTCCATCCAGCCACACCCGGTCTGGCGCCGGTTCCCCCATCTGCCCCCAGACACGCGCTCCAGCCCTCCCGGGACAGGGGAGCAGCAGCCCCGGCCGCTGTCAGCTCCTGCCGCGCGGGCTCGGCTGTCCCGGGCACGGCTGGTTAAAGGGCTGCCCCAGCCCGGTGCCCCCGCGCAGCCCCCGTTACCTTCTCGCCGCTGGGGCTGGGAGATCCCCGGGCTCAGCCCTGCAGCCGGTGCCGCTCCACGCGATCGCTCCTGGAGGGAGCGGGGCGGGCCGCCTGCCGCCGGGCTTCAGGAGATGTTTCCTCCCTCCCCTGCCTTGAGGTTTCCACTTTCCTGCTCCCAGCCGGGGACTTCACCGCTCCCTCCTCCGCCCCGCCCCGCCCCGCCCCGCCAGTTCGGGGTGCGCCCCTCTCTCCCCGGTGGGCTGTTATGGGGGCCAGAGGGGAATTCCCATTTCCTGCCATAGCGATGGAAGCACCCAAGGGCGCCCCTCCCTTCAGCCCTACATATACTGTGTACATGGGTGGCAAGTTTGTAGAAATTTTGGTGGTGCCCAGAACCCGCCCCCCCAACTCCGCCCTCCCAAACTCCACCCCCACCTGCCTAAGGCTCTGTGGGGGGGCAGGTCTGGGGTGCAGATCCTGGGCTGAGGATTAGGGTGCAGGAGAGGTGCAGGGTGCAGGCTTTGGGATGGAGTTTGGGTGCTGGGTGCAGGCTCTGGGCTCGGGCAGGGGGTGGGTGTGCAGGAGGGGGTGAGGGGTGCAGGCTTTGGGACGGAGTTTGGGTGCAGGCTCTGGGCTGGGGGTGGGGGCATAGGGAGGGGTGCGGGCTTTGGGAGGGAGTTTGGGGGTGGGAAGGGGTGTGTGGGAAGGGGGAGGGGGTGCACCCTCTGGGAGGGAGTTTGGGGATAGGAGGAAGTACAGGGGTAAGGGCTGTGGGGCTGGTGCTGAGGGGTTCATGATGCAGGAGGGGGCTCAGGGAAGAGGGTTGGGGAGTGGGGTGAGGGCTGTGGGGCTGAGGATGAGGGGTTCATGCTGCGTGGGGTGCTCAGGGCTGGGGCTGAGGAATAGGGTGCGGGGGGATGAGGGCTCTGGCTGGGGCTGAGGATTAGGGTGCGGGGGGATGAGGGCTCTGGCTGGGGCTGAGGATTAGGGTATGGGGGGAGGAGGGCTCTGGCTGGGGCTGAGGATTAGGGTATGGGGGGAGGAGGGCTCTGGCTGGGGCTGAGGATTAGGGTGCGGGGGGCTGAGGGCTCTGGCTGGGGCTGAGGATTAGGGTGCGGGGGGCTGAGGGCTCTGGCTGGGGCTGAGGATTAGGGTGCGGGGGGCTGAGGGCTCTGGCTGGGGCTGAGGATTAGGGTATGGGGGGAGGAGGGCTCTGGCTGGGGCTGAGGATTAGGGTGCGGGGGGCTGAGGGCTCTGGCTGGGGCTGAGGATTAGGGTATGGGGGGAGGAGGGCTCTGGCTGGGGCTGAGGATTAGGGTGCGGGGGGCTGAGGGCTCTGGCTGGGGCTGAGGATTAGGGTATGGGGGGAGGAGGGCTCTGGCTGGGGCTGAGGATTAGGGTGCGGGGGGATGAGGGCTCTGGCTGGGGCTGAGGATTAGGGTGTGGGGGGATGAGGGCTCTGGGTGGGGCTGAGGATTAGGGTGCGGGGGGATGAGGGCTCCGGCTGGGGCTGAGGGGTTTGGGGCATTGGAGAGGCTCAGGGCTAGGGCGGAAGGGCAGGGTAAGTGCAGCCTGCCCTGCCATTAGTGAATGGCGGGCGCTAGGACCCTGGGGCAGCAGACAGCCGTTCTGCCGGGAGCCGATCTCTGACAGCAGGCGCAGGCAGGGGAGAGGCCCTGCTCCTTTCTGTCAGGCAGGGACACAGCGGTGGTGGGGGGTGGCAGGCAGGGGCCGGGACCCGATCCAGGCAGGGCCGGGGGAGAGACCCAGCTCCAAATATTGCTGGAGCAGGGCCCCCAGCCCTGAATATTCCTGGAGCCTGGGCACTGCAGGTGTATATAACCTGCCTGTGACGGAGCGATTCTGGCGGGACCCAACTGAGAGTGCCAAATCAGGACCAATTGCTCAAACAGGGCAGTTACAGCCCTAGGCTGGGGTTTTTCCACCTCTAAGGCAAACCAAACCAGCCAGACAAAAGGACTTTGGTCTCACCCCACTGGCTAACCACAAGTCACACAAGTAATTTCCTTAGACACTCCAGTCTCCCAGTATCACCACCAGTGCACTCGTCCTGGGGATAAATGGTTATGAAAACCAACACCCCAATAAAAGAAAAAGGTTCTCTCAATCCCAAAGGACCAAGCCCCAGACCCAGGTCAATATACACATCAGATCTTACCCACAAATCACGCTGTTGCCAATCCTTTAGAATCTAAAATCTAAAGGTTTATTTACAAAGGGAAAAAGGTAGAGAAGAGAGGTAGAATTGGTTAAATGGAATCAATTACATACAGTAATGGCAAAGTTCTTAGTTCAGGCTTGCAGCAGTGCTGGGGTAAACTGCAGGTTCAGATTAAGTCTCTGGAACATCCCCCGCTGGGATGGGTCAACAGTCCTTCGTGCAGAGCTTCAGTTTGTAGCAAAGTCCTTCCAGAGGTCAGAAGCAGGATTGAAGACCAGATGGAGATGATGCATCAGCCTTATATAGACTTTTCCAGGTGTAAGAATCCCTTTGTCCTCACGGTGGAAAATTACAGCAAAAATGGAGTTTGCAGTCACATGGACAAGTTTCTGCATACTTTGCTGAGTCACAAGGCGTGTCTGCCTTCTCTCCATGGGTCAATTGTGTAGCTGATGGCCCTTAATGGGCCATCAAGCCAGCTATGCAGGGCCAACATCAGCTTGTCTGGGACACTTCCCAGAGGCAGAGCATAATACAAAATACAGATAGTACAGAGCCAATACTTATAACTTCAACTACAAAACGATACACAGACATACAGACCGCATAATCATAACCAGCAACCCCTAACCTGGTCTTAGACACCTTAGATGACCCCCTTTACCTAAGGTTTGGTGCCACTACAGGACCTTGGTTGCAACCCATGGTCTATATGGTCCCCATTTATATCAATAACGTCACACTGCCGCCTATGACTGTGTAACTGCCCTGCACCCACGGGTGTGGGACGAGGAGTTCAAAGGCACTGCTCACGCTCCTGAGTCTGACCCTGCTTCCTGTGTATGGGTTTGTACAGGATCCAGGGCCCACAGCAAGGCATGTGATAAGCGCTTTCTCGTGGCTAAGGGAAAGTCCCCACCTCACTGGGCAAGGGTTCTCTGCCTCTATTGCTAGAGGGACTTTTTTCCCCTAGCTAACAGCTGTAACAAGAAAACCTGGTTGTAGTTTGAAGATGCCACTAATAATGGTAGAAAGAAATGATCCTCCACAGCCTAGGGGATAGGGTATCTTGTTACTCCCACCACTGCGTGTTACAGTGGCGTAAATCCACCTTACGACAAGGTGTAAGTCCTTGTAACTTCACCGGCGTTCACTGATAGTTAAACAAATAAAAACAAAGACCCCAAACAAATGCATAATGCAACTATTCAACTGAACAGAAAAATAACTTTGCCCTAAGTAGAGTTTCTGTACCCCAAAAAGGGAAAAGACCCCATTAAGTCCACTAGGGAGCTTGTTATTCCCATCACTGTTTCCCTGCTGAAGGTGTTGTGATATTACAGGGATGGGCAGCTGTAAAAACCTCAAGACAGAGATTTATTAGGAAAGGTTCAAGGAAATCTTTAGCTTTTACCACTCAACAAACCCAACGATCTTGGAGTCATTGTGGGTAGTTCTCTGAAAACATCCACTCAATGTGCAGGGGCAGTCAAAAAAGTGAACAGAATGCTGGGAATAATTAAAAAAGTGATAGATAATAGGACAGAAAATATCATGTTGGCTCTATATAAATCCATGGTAGGCCCACATCTTGAATACTGTGTGCAGATGTGGTTGCCCCATCTCAAAAAAGATACATTGGAATTAGAAAAGGTTCAGAAAAGGGCAACAAAAATGATTAGGGGTATAGAACGGCTTCTGTATGAGGAGAGATTAATAAGACTGGGACTTTTCAGCTTGGAAAAGAGACGACTAAGGGGGGATAAGATAGAGGTCTGTAAAATCATGACTGGTGTAGAGAAAGTAAATAAGGAAGTGTTGTTTACTGCTTCTCATAACACAATAACTAGGGAGTCGCCAAATGAAATCAATAGGCAGCAGGTTTACAACAAATTAAAGGAAGTATTTATTCACACAATGCATAATCAACCCATGGAACTCCTTGACAGAGGATGTTGTGAAGGCTAAGATCATAACAGAGATCAAAAAAGAACTAGATACATTCATGGAGGGTAGTTCCATCAATGGCTATTAGCCAGGATGGGCAGGGATGGTGTCCCTAGTCTCTTTGCCAGAAGCTGGGAATGAGTGACGGGGGATGGATCACTTGATGATTCCTTGTTCTGTTCATTCCCTCTGGGGCAGCTGGCACTGGGCAGTGTCAGAAGACAGGACACGAGGCTAGATGGACCTTTGGTCTGACCCAGTAGGGCCATTCTTATGTTCTTTGTTCTTATGATACCAGATGCAGAAAGGTTCTAAAACTGTGGAACCAGGTAAATAGCCTGTCCTAATGCATTTAACAAATGTCTAATACAACCACAGGGAACAAATAAAAAGGATGCTTAGAAGGTTTTCAGCGTTGCAAGTCTGGGAATGTGTATCTTTTTGGAGGAACTGGGCATGCCCAAATTTTAATGCAGGCGCTGCCTCCTACTCCCAGTGTGGCCTGACACAACATAAACTTGCCGTACCTCAGTTTTCCGATCTGTAAAATGGGGATGGTGGTAATGACCTAACCCACTGCTCTGTTGTGAAGACTTCATTCGTGGGCCAGATTTGTGAGAGGTATGTGCTAAGTCTGCTCATTGCTGAGTTTGTTTAACCCACCAGCACATAAAGTAGCTCTGTCTGGGCCTATCAGTATTGCCAACTTGCATGATAACATCATAAGTCTTTTGATATTTAGTGTCTTTCTTACAGCTACAGCTCCCGGTGTCAAGTGATGACAGAATGTCAGCTCTCATTTTAAAAGAAAAAGTAAATTTCTAGCCCTCTGTGACTGCATGTGACTGCTAACGGCTCAAAAACCAGAAGGCAAAGAAAGAACCCACCCTGTATTACTATTAATCCCATGATTTTTGGAGGCCTGCCTCAGCATTTTTGAATCCTTGGGGCTGACAATGCTGAATAAAACTGCTGTGTTTAAAATTTGACAACTAACACGTCTTAACATGCCAATGCAGACAGGGCAAGTTGCATTTTAACATGTGCTAGCTGGGGGTAGCCTATGGTTCACCTTGACCAGCTAACACATGTTGCAAAACAATGCGACCTATCTACACTAGAGTTTTAAACATGTTAGCTCTCGCAGTCTTAAAACACCCCTTTTATCCTAGCGTGTGGACAGGCCCTCTGAAATACTGGTTAAAAGCCCCCAGTACAGGTGGTCTGCTCATTCCCTGAATTGACTGACTGCTTATGCAAAACCTACCGCTAAGTGTGAAGGGAAGAAAGCGCATCCGCCGTGGTAACCACAACAGTGACATAAAAGATCGTTAAAGGAAATAAGGAAAGCCATGAGCTCCTTGCCCTTCCTGCTCTTTCAAGCAAAGATAAAAATAGAGAAGATCTTTGCAGAGTAAGATCAGTCTCAGTCATGAACGCCATTTCAGGTGTCGGTAAGTGGGGACGACTTTAACCATGATTGCAGGGGCTACTTAGGCAACTGAAAACTCTAGGGTTTTTTTGCAGACAATAACTTAGAAATTACCCCTCTCTCTCCCCTCTCTGTAATACTCAGCTCTAATACGAACACATTCTAATATCTTGTGTCATGTCACTTAAGGGACACTGGTTAGGTTTAAAATTTTAAAGTATATTCTTCTCTTGAATACAATTGTAGAAAAATCGAGCTTACTTTCTATCATTTAGGCCACTTACTTTTTGCAGTTCACCAAGCTTGGACTAGATCATTTAACTTTTGAAAATATCCTACTAGGGTAAGGCCCTGTGAGTTTATACTTGCACCTGCCTGGAGTGTTACCCTACTACATATAATAGACCAGAAATTGACTTTAAACAGGAAGGAAACTGACACTTTCAAGTTACTTTCACAGTATCGTCAACTCCAGATGTTTAAAAATCATGAGTCAGGCTCACAAAAAATCATGAGATTGGCTTAAAAATCATATTATGTAAAGAATAGATTTGGGGTTCTTTTTTATTTGCCTTCTGCTTTTTGAACATTTAGGGTGCACTAGGGTCACATTGTGACATTTTCTCCACAGCTACAAGGGCCAGTAACTTACTTTTTCTTTAAGAATGAAGGCTGAAATCATCACATCTCCGCTTGACTCCAGGAGCTGGAGCCTTAAGGAAAACAATAATTATCGGGAGCCCCACGACAAAATCAGGGGAGTTGAAAACACTGCTTTCGCTTTTGTTTAAAGACTAGTTACTTTCCTGAAGGCTCTTAAGAAAAACACTACGGTGATTGAGTTGCAGTTCTCACTGGAGAATGCTTAAAACCAAGCACCAAGAAAATTCCACATTTTAAAGTTGAGGAAAAATGGAGTCTTCTGAGATCTATCAGGGCCACTGCTGGCAGGAAAGGAAAATAAAAAGGCCCAGGAGCTCAAGAGGAAGAGCTGTCCAGAAAGAAAGTTGGAGGGTCAAATCTTCCAGTGCTTAATCAAGTAAAGCTTCTATTGCCATCGGTGCCTTCACTCTTAGCTATTAACGTGTTCAATAATTATGCGCTTCGTACTTAAATATCTTGAGCCACCTTATCCAGGCCTACACATTTTATACGCATTGGCTCAGGGACTGTATTTTCTGGCCTATTCTGAACAGTGTTGAGCAGACAGATGGTGTCAGTGAATAGGAACGGCCATACTGGGTCAGCTAGGCATCCTGTGGGGTTTACAAAGTCTTCTAGATGCTTTTGAAAATCCCACTAGGCACCCCTGCACTTAGCCAGTTCCTGAAGCCAGTTTTCATCTAGTCAGTGCTCAGGTCGAACTCCCAGCAGGGCCTTGTCTACAACTAGCTTCTCTCGATTAAGCTAAATTGAGCAACAGAATTAAACTAAATTGATATAAGGCAGTTGTAAACCGCTTTAAGAACGTCCACCCAGGAGTGTGCACCAGTTTAATTACATTTAGTTAAAAACCAATTGTGGTTAAGCCGGTGTGTGTAGCCCAGGTTTGATTCTGATTGTCTGTTGGCTTTAGTGGAATTTACTCCTTATATGCCCAGGGTGAGCAAGAGGAGAATCAGGCCCAGGGAGGGGCTCCAGTGCGGTTGCTCCCAATTCACACTGAGAGCGAATGAGAAAAGAATTCGGCCCAGTGACTCTCATGAGAGCAGAACTTGTGGCACCTTAGAGACTAACAAGTTTATTTAAGCATAAGTTTTTGTTGGCTACAGCCCACTTCATCGGATGCGTAGAATGGAGCACACAGAAAGAAGATATTTATACATACAGAGAACATGAAAAGGTGGAAGCACGCATACCAACTGTAAGAGGCCAATCAGTTGAGATGAGCTATCATCAGCAGGAGAAAAAAAACTTTTGAAGCGATAATCGAGATGACCCATAGAAGGTGTGAGGGGAACTTAACATGGGGAAATAGATTCAATTAGTGTAATGACCCAACCATTCCCAGTCTCTGTTTAAACCTAAGTTAATTGTATCTAATTTGCATATTAATTCGAGTTTAGCAATCTCTCTTTGGAGTCTGGTTTTGACTTTTTTTGTTGCAAAATTGCCACCTTCAAGTCTGTCACTGAGTGGTTAGAGAGGCTGAAGTGTTCTCCCACTGGTTTTTGAATGTTATGATTCCTGATGTCAGATTTGTATCTGTTTATTCTTTTGCATAGAGATTGTCCAGTTTGGCCAATGTACATGGCAGAGGGGCAGTGCTGGCACATGATGGCATATATCACGTTGGTAGATGTGCTGGTGAATGAGCCCCTGATGGCGTGGCTGATGATGTGATTAGGTCCTATGATGGTGTTATTTGAATAGATATGTGGACAGAGTTGGCATCAGGCTTTGTTGCAAGAATAGGTTCCTGGGTTAGTGTTTATGTCATATGGTGTGTGATTGCTGGTGAGTATTTGCTTCAGGTTGGGGGGGGCTGTCTGTAAGTGAGGACTGGCCTGTCTCCCAAGATCTGTGTGAGTGAGGGATCATCTTTCAGGATAGGTTGTTGATCTCTGATGATGCGCTGGAGAGGTTTTAGTTGGGGGCTGAAGGTAACAGCTAGTGGCGTTCTGTTATTTTCTCTGTTGGGCCTGTCTTGTAGTAGGTGACTTCTGGGTACTCGTCTGGCTCTGCCAATCTGTTTCTTCTCTTCACCAGGTGGGTATTGTAGTTCTAAGAATGCTTGATAGAGATCTTGTAGGTGCTTGTCTCTGTCTGAGGGGTTGGAGCAAATGCGGTTGTATCTTAGAGCTTGGCTGTAGACAGTGGATCGTGTGGTGTGTCCTGGATGGAAGCTGGAGGCATGTAGGTAAGTATAGCGGTCAGTAGGTTTCCGGTATAGGGTGCTGTGTATGTGCCCATTGCTTATTAGCACTATAGTGTCTAGGAAATGGACCCGCTTGTGTGGACTGGTCTAGGCTGAGGCTGATGAGAGGATAGCCTGGAGTGAGGACTTGGTAAAAAGAGTGTCGGGGCTCCCAGACTCCAGTCATCTTGCTGGGGTGGGACTCTCTGCAGAACTGAGGGGCTGGGAGGGGAAACTTCTGAGCCTGCTGAGGGATGGGGCAGGTCCCAAAATTATTCTCTGATCCTTCATTTTAAAAAAAGGAAGGAAGGAAGGAAGGCAGGCAGGCTGTGCTGTTTTACAGCATGGTCCAGCACTGCCGGAGCCTTTGGAATAAGATTCAGTGTTTGGGACTAGAACTGTAGACTACAGTGGATGTTTTCTCACTGGGAGAGGGATGCATCAGGGGGTATGCGGAAAATCTCATCCCTCCCAGTGGAGTCTCCTGATTCTGTGTCCTTTTCCGCCCTAGTGTTATTCCAGATTGTAACTTCTGGTGCCCATAATGCCTGGGGTGTGGTGCTCTCTCGCCCAGCTTGTCTGGACCATTTTTTATTCCCCACTGTAGCTGGTCTGCCTTGTTTTCTGAAGTCTTACTGCATCCCAAAGAGGAATCACTGAAATATTGGAGCATATACATCAGGCTCCAATTCAGGGAGAGTTCAAATGGGTTCTGCCCGTATGTTTAAAAAAAACCAAACAAACCCACAACAGAACTAATCAATAAGACCTCACAGTAATGACTGTGAGCACAGAAGTCCTGGTATTCAGGTTATGTACCATTAATGTTGAGTATTGTTGTACTTCCTTATAAGCATGTTTCCACCAGGATGTGTAGAAGTCTGTATTAAATATCAGATCTATTTCATGGCCAGCCTGGTAAGTTTCCATTGTTGCATTTCGGTGACTTTGTGATGGACTCACTGTGGGGCTCTTGTGTTGGACACGTAGAATATCCTGAATTCATATCTAGCCAACCTATGTCACTGGTCACTGAGCTGATCCCCCCCGCCCCCAAGATATGGAGAAGAAGCCATGCGACTGGAATAATACAGCTTTTGTAGACTAAACTGAAAGAATTTCCCTCTGTGCTAACTTTAACCCCGTTCTTCGCTCTTCGGACTGGAAATTGACCCAATAATTGAAATAAAAAACCTTAGCAGAGAATCTCACAAATTACCCCCAAAGGTGGGAGTGACTAAATCTATTAGGATGTAAAATCTTTACACGGGGGAGGGGAAAATGGTCACGTAGATAATTTAGGGTTCCATTGAAATCGATGGGAGAGTTGTCATTGACCTCAGCGGCAGGCCCCCAATGGATTACACATTCAGGACCCTGATCCAAAGCCCACTGAAATCAGCAGCGATATTTCCATTGGCTTCAATGAGACCCTTCTATAGCACCTTAAAGGAAGAAGGGTTTCCAAAGCACTAAAACCTGGGTGGTGTCCTTGGGTGCCCAACGTGAGAGCCCTTAAAGAAGCCTGACTTTCGGGGGGGGCACTCAGTGCTTTTTGAAAACAAAGCCCCTTTCAGATGTCTCAAACTGGGACCCCAACATCACTTGCCAAGATTTTTTTTTTTTTTGGAAGTGATCACCACTCACAAACTAGCCGCCTGCGCCTGGTCCCACTGAAAGGCCAGCTGACTGAAAGGAAGCAGGAGTGGGCCGTGTAGGTAGTAAAGGAAGCATTTCAAGCACCACTGAGGTGCAGGCAGCTTCGGGGCTATCCGTGGTGGTGTTTAACAGTGCATTGCAACAAAGCGCTTTTTGGACTAGCAAAAGAGACTGCACCCAAAGGGAATAACAAATACCCAAACAAGACTTGTTTGGAACAGAGCTCATTTCAGCTCTGAGTAATGGGGAAGCCTCTTCTCTTGCTGGTATTTTGGTAAGTTTGTGCATGAATTGAGCAACAGAAAAAAAATATGCTGGTGCCAAAAGCACACTCTGCCTCACCTCATGCAATATAAAATCTCTAGAGAAGCTGAGTCACTGGGGTTTAAAAGCAGGCGGAGCAACACCTGCGCTAGAAAGCAGGAAATCCAAATAATGTTAACAAGGGCTTTTTTCTCTAGCTCGGGGTGCTTTTCTGTCTGTAGCATTTGGTATTTATTCCCCCGCTTTTCATGATGGTGCCCTCACAAAACCCAGACTGCGTCACAGTTCCTGACAATCTGGTTTGCTCTGCGTTCTCGAGCTAGGGAAGGTAGACGCTGACGTCAAGCTCTTTACTGTCTCAAAAGAAGTTCTGTGTTTCCTACGGTGGATCCTAAAGTGATGAGACTAAATCAGAAGAGCGTTGGGGTAGCGCTGAGGGTTTAAGGGCTCTAGTCCTAAGGGGGGGTTATTTTTTAACGTCTGTGGATAATACTGAGATCCTGCATCTCTAGAGCTAGGCCCTGGGGAATTCCCAGTCTCTCCCCAAGGCCTCAGAGAGGCAGGGTGTAGTTGTTAAGCACGATCCCTTTAGTGCAGATACTTCCTACCCCCACCTGCAGACAAGAGGGGATGGTGGGGGCACAGGTTAATTTATAACCCTGAGCAAATGTATTAGCCCAGCATCAGCAGCTGACAAACTAGTTCTTGTGCAGTGCGAAGCAGGAAGCCTGGGCTCGGGCAGCGAGCAGGTGTGCACTGTATCGCACGCCACTGGGAACTGCTGCTGAGGGACAGGGAGTTGAAATCTTCGTGAGCCACCCCTCCCCAGCCTCCCAAGCCTCTCTGCACTAGTTGGCATCTGCAGAAGCTGTGCACTGATTAGCCAAAACCAGGGATACGGGGTGTCATTGCAGCTGCATCCCGGCACTGTGAACTTTCACCCTAGCTTTCATAGGCTGGTGTGGGCTTTACATTGAACTCTGGCGCCAAGCAAAATGGTATCTCAGCCCTGCAGTGTTTCTTATGAACGTGCCCCGGCGGTGATAAAGAAACATCACGTGCCCCGGCGGTGATAAAGAAACATATCGAGGGTGGGGCAGCGAGGGGAGGGCAGCTCTCGCTGCTCCCTGGAGGCTGTGAGCCAGATTCTCATCCTGGTTACCAAGGTAACTCTGAGGTAACGTCAGTGCCCCAGAACTGGTGTAAATGGGAGCAGGATCTGGCCCTGTGTGTCTAACTCTGCTGCTCTGGGCCTTTTATTTACTCAGGAGATTCACCCCTTCTTCATCAGCACTGAGCATTCTTCAGGCGCCTGGATTATCCTCCACTCCTAAACCCCAGTGGGATTCTTTCCTGTCACCTGCAAAGACCTAAAAAATAGCCCAGTCATTCATCCTAACGCCAGCTCTCCCTGCCTTCCCCAGCTCCCTGAAAACACCCCTATGGGGCAAGCTGGAAACAGGGTTGATGTAACCCTGTCCACCTCACCTCTTTCTGTCCCAAACAAGCCTCCTCTGCAAACACTGAGAAGCTACGTGATCCAGCTTGCATCAGATTCCTGTCACGTAGCCTCACCAGAGCACAGTGGCACAGCACTCAGAGAAATAGCTCACCCTGGATGTTGTGACATCATACACGGTTCCCTGCCAAGTGCTGAGGCAGCAGGAGCCAGGGCTGCCCAGAGGATTCAGGGGGCCTGGGGCAAAGCAATTTCGAGGGCCCCTTCCATAAAAAAAAAAGTTGCAATACTATAGAATACTGTATTCTCATGTTTCAGAGTAGCAGCCGTGTTAGTCTGTATCCGCAAAAAGAACAGGAGTACTTGTGGCACCTTAAAGACTAACAAATTTATTGAAGCATGAGCTTTCGTGAGCTACAGCTCACTTCTTCGGATGCCTTCTCATGGGGGCCCCTGCAGGGCCTGGGGCAAATTGCCCCACTTGCCCCCCCCTTCCCCTCTGGGCAGCCCTGGCAGGGGCTGCTGACTCCAGCGTCCTGGGAACGAGCCCCTCAATGTTTCTGAGCAGGATTTGGGAGCAACCAAAGAGGAGACGGTCTGGAACAATGCACTAGGCCCAGTGCACTGTGGGACAGGACTTTGGCAACAGCCAGTGCTGAGCGGATAACCGTGCGGTGCAGACAGGTTTAGTGACATTTCTAGCTAGGTACCTCCTAGCTCTGCGTCTCAGTGCCGAGTGCTTCGATTCAAGGAGCCCCCAGTAATCAGGGACAGGAGAACAGCTGAGAATCACCATTGGCTTTCTGCGCCTCCTCCCCCATCCCAAGAGCACTGGCACCAGCCGAGAAACTCCTACCTGCTTGAAGCCTGTGGAAAACGTGGAAAGAAAATGCATGGGACTTTGTCTATCGACGTCTGTTGCAGGGTATTGAGGGAAGAGTCATTCAGATTTATAGGGCCCGATCCAAAGCGTTTGTAGTGCTGTTTGACACCCACTTTGCTCAGACAGAAATGACCACACAAGTGGCAGGGCAATGGGGAACCAAGCCCAATGTTTTTTCTTGCTCCTGACTGACTACACCCCCCATCTCTTCTTCCCTCCCAATTCTGTTTTTTCTCCATTTCCCTCCTACCAAGTTTACCTCCCTCTCCCTTCTTCACACTCCCTTCTGCTCTTCCGCTGCCAGATCCCCTAAATCCCTAGTCCTCCTTCCTTCCCTGATCATAAATACACCTCCTCTCTCCTCCCGTCCCAACATGAATTTTCCCAGGTCTCTTTTGTCTGCCAGGGCCAGAATTTTTGGATGGCTTTAACTTGTAGCCACTGGTTCTTGTTATGCATTTCTCTGCTAGGTTAAAGACATTGGCGGCGATATGTGGAGGGTATTTATGTATCCTGTTTGTAACAAGCAGAGGTTGGTTAATTAGGAATGGGTGTTTGTGGCTGGCTGGCAAGTCAACCACAACTCTCGCTGCTTGGATCGTGGTTTACGATTTGGTCAGGAATGCTGTTTGCTTGGGGCTGGTTGGTTGGTTTGTTTTAGACCAGGTAGGTGTGGATGAATCCAGTGTGGTTGACTTCAGGATTCAGTGAAAAACCAAGAGAGTGAGAGAGAGGATAGAAGGTAAGAAAAGGAGGGTGGCATAAAATAACACAACAAAGGAAGGGAAAACGGTGCAGGATCTTGCATACCTCTGCAGTGCGGGAAGTTGGATATCCCCACTGGGGGGCTGAGGGCTGCGTGACATGATAATGTGATGACTTTCAGCACTCACAGATGAAAACAAAGTTCCTTGAACAAGATTATGGCCAGCCGGCCGGCCTTCCTCTCAGGCCGAAATTCCTTTAGGTGAGTCAAGATGAGTGGCAGTGCTGGCAGTTCGGGGGATGAGCTGTGATGCAAGGCAGGACCGAGGATGAGAGGGAGAGCAGAAGTGAATTGATCATGTCGTTTGTTTGTTCGTTTTTGTTTTTGTTTCCTCCAAAGTCTCTTTTAAAGAAACCCCAAAACCAGGAAAGTGAGCATCATAGTTCATCCCCCTCCTTATTTTGTCTGCCAGTTAGGCCTAATATCCGTCACACTCATTTTGGTCCATTAACTTCTGGTTCCACGTCTGTTTTTACCACACATAATTTTAGCAGCCCTTGGATTTTATTAATGTGGCCTTTTCAGTTTAGACTAATCCAGCTTTTTTTTTTTTCTGGTTCTCTTGCACTCGTGACAACATTCAGTGTCATAAGCAACTTGACCCTATTTTTCTTGGTTATTGTAACATCTTACGAACTTTCACATGTTTTTTTTATAGTGCCGCTCACAATAGGGGTACACTTGGTAGGCCCAGTAGCCACAACAGCTCTCACACCTTAACGGAAGTGTCACATCTCCTACGACTGCTTCCTTTTTCCAAATGTTCATTCGGCTTTGAGGTAAATAACAAAAAAAAATCAAAACGTAAAAGAAAAATGAGCAGCCCCACCATTATCTGCCCCAGCCCCAGTTGTAAGCAGTCTGATACTCTCCTCTGGCCTTCTCGCTTAACTTCCACTCTCTTGCAAACTTGCAGATTATTCCATGTGGGGAGAGCCCTGTTGATTCCCCACTAAGGACGGTTCTACTCACCAGGGATTTTAGTTGGCAGCTCCTCCATGGAACCGTGAGCCCGGGCATGTACTGGGCGTGGTTCACGAACTCCCCCGACACCTGTCCCTTCTGCAGTGAGAGGGAGACCCTGGCGCACACCCATGTAGGGTGTGTCAAGTTGCAGTTCTTCTTCCGACTCCTCCAGAACCTCTTACTGTGGTTCAGGCAGCACTTCTCCCATCACCTTCTGATCTGTGCAGACCCCATCTCTAGCCCCACAAAGCTGCGAGATCTCCTCTTCAGCCACCTCCTGGCACTGGCCAAGACGGCCATCCATCACACCAGGAGGAGGAGGAAGCTGGACAGGGTTTGCTCTGTGACTGCGGGGCCTATTTCCAGCCCGTTGCACAATCATGACTCCAGGCAGAGTTCCTCTGGGCAGTGCCCGCTGACTCCTTAGACATCTTTGAGGAGCGGTGGAGGCTGTCGGGGGTTCTCTGCTTGGTGTCCCCCTCCGGATCCCTGATTTTCAACCTCGGACAGCGCTCCCATCCCTGTTTTTTCTTTTGTTGTCCCCACTATTCAGTTGTGGCCAGGGTCCAATTGGCTCCTCCCTCTTGGTTGAGGGGACGGGCCTGTAGCTTTGGGCAGGCCTAGACCCGCCTGTCACAGTAGCTGCATATAGTACTACGGGTGGTTCTGCTTAACCACTGATGGCCCACAGAGTCCTAGGATAGTTTGAATTTCTGTACTTCTCTGTGGAAGGGTGGAGAGATGCTGCAGCTCCTGCAGGCCTTCTCCCTGGTCTTCCGGGGATAAGTAAGGAGAGGCAAACTTATCATTGCATTTCAGAGGGGGCTGCTCCCCTTGGAAGTACTGGTGTGGGGCAAACCCAGACAGGTGCCTCAACAGAGCTCGGTGGTGGTGTCCAGGGAGAAGGTCAGAAGGTAGAACTGGAATTGTAGGGGATGGTATACATCAGGGTCAATATGCATCAGCAAAGCTGTGGGAAGGTCTCAGGAACTGACGAGGAGGGTGCCGGGCGAGGGGGTAGGGTGGGGTGGGTGCGGCTTGGGATTGAGGGGCATCGGCAGAGCCTAGGCAGTGGGGAGGGGAAACCAGGACTGGAAAAGCAGGGAATGCTCTGCATCAGGATTGTGTGGTGCATTTGCAGGTGTTGTCACAGCTGGATTGGTCCGGTTTCTAGTCTGCGCTAGGTCCTGTGAGCAAGGGGGGCGTGTGGAGCATGATCGGTGATCGGTGATCTGAGCTGGGGCGTGATCGGTGATCGGTGTCTGAGCTGGGGCGTGATCGGTGATCGGTGTCTGAGCTGGGGCGTGATCGGTGATCGGTGTCTGAGCTGGGGCGTGATCGGTGATCGGTGTCTGAGCTGGGGCGAAGGGCTGAAGGAGAAATGGAGGGCCCCATGTGCAGCAGGGGAGAGAACAGATAATTAGGGTAGGAATTTCCTGGGGGGGAGGGGGGGAATACACAGCGAGCAGTGGCCTGGGGACGCTTCCTCCTTCCCACTCTCCCTCCCCTGAGTGCGCTCTCACATCTCTCTCTCCATGTCTGTGCAGCCAGCCCAGCTCTTACGCGCCCATCCCTGGGGCATGTGCAGCCTTACAGGAACACGGGCTGGGTCTGGCTCTGTGCCCGGAGCAGCACAGGGGCCCCAGGGCTCAGCAGTTCCAGCAGCCACTTTGAGTCCTGCCCTGCAAGGCTGCTGAGTCAGGGAGGCTCGAAGAGGGACATGGGTGCAGGCGGTGGGGACGCAGCGTGCAGGCCCCTGCTGCTGCTCCTGCCCCGGCTCCTTGTGGCCCCGCTCCAGGGATGGGAGGGGTCTGGGCTGAGTCATCTTCCGCTACAGCTGCTGCTGCATCGTTTGGTTTTTATTCCCCTTCCCATTCCCCCCAAGGGTGGAAAAGTCTTTCCAAGGGGGGGAGAGAGAAATAAAACGACTGTCCCTGCTGCACCAGAGCTGGGATGGAGTGAAACAGCCTCCCCCTGCCCCCCTCTAACCCCATCTACAACCCTTTCGCTGCAGATCCCTCAGCCCTGCCCGGGGGCAGGGAGAGAGAAGGACGCTGCATATCCTGTCTCACACCTCACCGCAAATGCCACTGCAGAGAAACTTCATCCATCTGCCTTTCCTGGGGTCCCCTCCCCCATTGACCTGTCTCTTTTCTCTTTCTCCTCAGCCCCTTTCCCCTCTCTCCTTCTCTGTTTCTCCTCCAGCCCCTACCCTGAGGGACTGTGGGAGGGGGGATTTGGTTGCTGTTTCCACTGCCCCCCTTTTCAATGTGTTCCTGGGTAGAAAAAGGGTCTTGTGGGGATCTCAGTTGGCTGTGAGAGGATTATTTCCCCACCCTGGCGTGGGGGAGTGTTGGGGGATACAGGGCGGGAAGGGGGGATTTTTACCCTAGGGTGCATTAAGGGTAAATAGGGAGGGGAGCTCTTAGCCTTGGTCTGTGAGAGAGAAATTAAACCGTTGTCTTCCTCAAATATGACTTGGAATCAGGAGTGGCGCCAGGGTTCTGGCTGCCCTAGGTGGCAGCGTCCTCTGAGCATTCGGCGGCAGGGGTCCTTCCGCTCCGCGTCCTCGGGGCACTTTGGCGGCGGGTCCCGGAGCGAGTGAAGGACCCGCTGCTGAATTTCCCCCGAAGACCCGGAGCGGAAGGACCCCCCACCGCCAGATTTCTGCCTAGGGTCGCCTAGTGGAAGTGTCGGCCCTGCTTGGAATGTCTGATGTTTACTCCCTGGCACATCCAACAGCTGCCCAAGTCAGGGCTTCACAGTACAGTTGGGAGTTTGAGTCCTGACCTGACAAGCATGTCGTGAAGTACTCAAGTAACTCTGACAATTTCAGGTGGACTGTCGTAATGTCACTCACGCAGGGCCGGCTTTAGGAAGTGCGGGGCCCAATTCGATCAGTTTCGACGGGGCCCCGGCAGAGCTGACTATTAAAAAATATATATATATATGTAAAAAAACACATGGGGCTTGTACTCACCTGGCGGCGCTCCGAGTCTTCGGTGGCACTTCGGTGGCGGGTCCTTCACTCACTCCAGGTCTTCGGCAGCACTGAAGGACCCGCCGCCGAAGTGCCGCTGAAGACCCGGAGCGCCGCCAGGTGAGTAAAAATTAAAAAGGCGCCTCTAGCCAGGGAAGGGATTCTCACTGGGTGCGGGGCCCTCTTAGGCGCGGGGCCCGATTTGGGGGAATTGGTGGAATTGGCCTAAAGCCGGCCCTGCTCCAGAGGTAAGAAGCAGGGCTGAAGACAAGATGGAGATGATGCATCAGCCTTATATAGGCTTTTCCAGGTGTAAGAACCTCTTTGTCCTTACTGTGGAAAATTACAGCAAAATGGAGTCTGGAGTCACATGGGCCAGTCCCTGCATACTTCGCTGAGTCATAAGGCGTGTTTGCCTTCTCTCCATGGGTCAATTGTGTAGCTGATGGTCCTTAATGGGCCATCAAGCAAGCTAAGCAGAGCTAACACCAACTTGTCTGGGATATCACCCAGAAGCACATCACCAACTTGAAATACAGACAGTATAGAGCCAATATACATAACTTCAACTAAAAATGATACATGCACACAGACAGCATAATCATAACCAGCAACCCATAACCTGGTCTTAGACACCTTATATGACCCCCTTTACCTAAGATTTGGTGCCACTACAGGACCTTGGTTGTAACCCATGTTCTATAGGGTCCCAATTTATATCAATACCGTCACAGCATCCCCTTGCCCAGAGTCCTGAGGAGCAGCCCAACCTAGCCAGTGCCCTGAGGAGCCCATGGTGTGGGACCCCCGAGGAGGACCCCAGAGATGAGCAGGTACCAATGGAGGGGGAGATTGGAAGTAGCCCGGGGGTAGCTGACCCCAGTCTGACTGCAGCAGACCTCGAGCCGATGTTGGTGTGTTGCGGTCAGGACCCCACCGACACAGCAGCAGACTAACTGCCGCTGTTAGGGCCCCGGGCTGGGACACAGTGGAGTGGGTGGGCCTGTGTCCCCCCTGCCACCCCACTCACGGGTGGCAGTCTCCCCCTCACACCAGCACTCAGCCATAGAAGCCTGAACTATTGTTGTTTGCTCAGCCCCTGCCTGAGGGTCTGAGCCCGTGTACTATTATTTACTGCCCCCCCTGACCTAGGGCTCGGACTCTGGAGACTGAACTGCTTACTAGCCTCGCGTAGTGAGGCGGCCTGGCTCCCAGCCGCACGTGAGAGGGCCGAGCCCCCACACCGGACTCTTACAGGAGTGTTAGGTTATCTTTTGGTTTCGCTTGTGAATTTTCCCTTTCCTAGAAGGAGGTGTATTCCTGTTTTCTGTAACTTTGAAGTTAAAGCTAGAGGGGAATTCTCTGTGGTTTTAAATCTTTTTGTTACCCTGTAAAGTTACCTTCCATCCTGATTTTACAGAGGTGATTCTTTTACCTTTTTTTTTAAATAAAATTCTTCTTTTAAGAACCTGATTGATTTTCAATGTCCTAAGACCCAGGGGGGTTGATCTGTGCTTACTTTGTAACCAATAGGTTACAATATTATTCTCAAGCCTTCCCAGGAAAGGGGGTGTAGGGGTATGGGGGGATATTTTGGGGGAGGTAGGGCTCCAAGTGGCCCTCCCTGAATGTTTGTTTAAATCACTTGGTGATGGCAGCAATACCAAGGGCAAGGAAGGAATTTGTGCGTTGGGAAAGTTTTTAACCTAAGCTGGTAGAAATAAGCTTAGGGGGTCTTTCATGCAGGTCCCCACATCTGTACCCCAGAGTTCAGAGTGGGGAGAGAACCCTGACACCACTACAGCTGAAATCTCTGATAATCAGGTCTAAGTGCTTGAATGCACCCAAAACCCAGGAGCATTTGCTGCCATGCTCTGTGCTGCAATGATTGCAGAGTACTTGTTACTGGCTTAGCATGGTAAAGTGTCCTATCATGGAGGACGGAATAAGGTTGCCCTCCCCAGAAACCTTGAGACTCCCCACCTTGCAGGTGTCCACAGACAGAGGTGGGGTAGTGGTAGGGTCCCCGCCTAGAATTGCATACGGCTCATCATAAAACCCTGCCAAATAAGCATCCTAAAAAGAAAATGGGAAATTATAAAAAAGCTGAGAGATAAAAAGCTATCCCTCAAAAGAAAAAAGCTAATTGTAAAACAGGCCGGTGGCTTTATCGGATCTTTGCTAAGCTTTGCAGTCCCTCTACTGTCAAGCCTTTTAATTAACAGATAATGGAACACGCTGAAAAAATGTACCTCATTCCTAGCCATCAGTTAGCACAAATAAAGCGTGCTTCTAGGGGTGAAGAAAATATCAGAACCACGACAATACGTTAACTGGATTCATAATTGAAAAACATTCTTCAAAGAACCGGTTTATCTGACTGTGAGAAGGCTGAACTTTACAAGGAAGTTCTGCAAAGATACCTGGTATTGGCCAAGCATGGTGAAATGGAAAAGACTAAAATAAACCTCTCTCTCCCTGAGCAAGAGGAAATTCAACCTCCTGAAAGCCTGGGAGGCTCATTGGACTTTGTTGTTCGGGAGGTATTGGAGGGGGTAAGTTCTTGCTATAAAAAAATAAGCTAAAATATTGTAAAATAAACTTGGACAGTGTAAAGATGTTTCTTCTTGGGCCAATAATGGCAGTTTTGTGTACCGGGGGGAAACAATCAAGGGGTCTCATATACTCGATTTAGTCAGGGGGGTAACCGGCTCTTATTCTTTCACTAACAAAAGGACTCCTAAGGACTCCTAGGGCTTCAAACCACGATTTGAGGACTTCAATAACTCAGACATAGGTTAGGGGTTTGTTACAGGAGTGGGTGAGTGAGATTCTGTGACCTGCATTGTGCAGGAGGTCAGACTAGATGATCTTAATGGTCCCTTCTGACCTTACAGTCTATGAGTGGAATCTGTTTATGAAAGCCTTGGCAGAGCTAAATGTGCCTACGTCTGTTGTAGGGCATGTTACCAACAAACAGTTTTTAGAACGTCTGAAAACAGGGTTAGAGCCTGTCAAGGCCATAAGTAGCAGCAAACCTTTTAAAAAATGAAAAATCAAATGGTTAACAGCGTAAAATAAAAGATGTAAACAAAATGCAAGGTGTGCTTTATTGATGCGCCTCTTTAAACTCACAACAAGACAAACACGTCTGAACATGTTGAAACATGTTTGGAACAAATCTGGGCATGCCTGGCCTTTTCCCTTTTATAAACTGTACCACCAGGCAGGAGATCATTTTCTGGTCAATCATTGCTGTACAATTTTAAAATGCGATCAAAAGATAAACCCCTACTACGTTGTTTAAAAAAAAATAATACAGTGATAACTACAGGTTACCGCTAAAGGATCCTGTAGTTGTCTCTGATGAAACACAACGTTATTCAAGTTATGGTTTAAAAAAGTCATAATAGATTTAGGAAAAAAGTCACTGTCTGGGGAAATTCCGTGGGAGTCAAAAAACTCACCGCCCCCCTGTTTTGGTAAATAGAGGGCCAACCAATGTTCCCCAGGTAAGTCGTGGGGGTGCGTGTTAACAAAGGTCTTCTGGGCACAAAACCCCTTGGTAGCAAGTCGCTAGGAAAAACATCTAAAAAAGAAGGGTCCTTTGATAAAATACGCCTTAGCTGCACAGTGTCCATAATCACATACAGTCAAACAGCACGTTTCTTCTATGATTCACTTTAAGCACGTTATCAAAAACCCCATACACTATCACGTTAACCGTAGAGGGCAGCGCCGTTGCAAACCGAACCTCCGCTCTCAGATTTCCAGTTTTAATCAGAGAATAATGATCGGCGCACTCCTGGTCCGGGGTCAGATCAAAGGCGAACAGCGTATAGCTCTGGGCAAATTCACCATGGTCAATCAAGAGCAAACGGTCTTTTACATATATCCCAGTCGCCTGCCCAAGCTGCATGGATTCCCTCACTCAGCTTCCATTCTCAAAATCGGGTTGTAGGGGTTTCGCCGGCACCTGTTCGCCATCCACATACAAGGCCACAAAATTAATGTTATAATGTTGAAAGTTAAAAGGGTTTTTTACGTAGCTTCCGCTAAAGGTGTCCTTATCTATAAAACCGATTACGAGCTTCTTGAGTAGCTGTTCCAAAAAGAGGTTTTCCTGGTTACTGACACGACTGCCGGCCGGAATGCTGAACACACACACACACACACACACACACACACACAAAGGCCGCGATCGCGATCTGCGGCAATTCAGCAGGAGGTCCTTCGCTCCAAGCGGGAGTGTGGGACTCTCCGCCGAATTGCCGCCGAATACCTGAAAGTGCTGACCCAATCTGGAGTGGTCACCCCAAGCACCTGTTTGATAAGCTGGTGCTTGGAGCCAGCCCTGCCGGTGGCTTACATAAATTATCTGAAAGAAAAGAAAACATATTTAAGTGGCTTTTACCTCATCATGTGCTCCTGTTGCTTTGCCAGTAACAATGTCGCCGTCTTTCCATGACTCGGGGTCTATCGGTTGGTTCTCGACATCGCTCTCCTCCGATGGTCCCTCGGTTGCCATGTCCTCGTATACAGGCTCTTCTTCCATTCTTACCTATAAAACCCAAGAATATTTAACCATCAATATTTATAAAGCATTTGTAATTTTTTATTAATTTTTTTTTATAAAAAGGGTCTTACCTCTGTCTTCGAGTCAGCTTTCTCCAGAGCCAGCAACAAATTTTTTTGCACTTTATCCTTTTTTTCTTTTACAAAGGGTAAAAGGCTTCCTGTTTCTCTGGTTCGATTTCAGGATGAAATATGGGGTTCGGCAATGGTCCTGCCTCATTAGCAAAACAAGTGCAAAGGGACTTTCTCTTTTGAACACGCACTGGTGCCCCCTGGGACAACTCCAGCTTCTTGGCTTCTGTAGGTGTCTTGTACATGGACATGTCTTTGTGTCTAGGCTCCCGGTTTTAAATCTCCACTCACAAAAACATGTGGCTTTATACACATGGTCAAATACTCAGTGGTTAGAGTTGTTCAAATAGCCCACTTCACGATAGCCCATTTCTAAAAGGCTCTTGTTTAAAATCTTGGGACTACAGGATTGGTTCAACAAGTGCATTCTGTGACCTAACTGTAAAACAGCCTCTGATTAGTCCACCAAAAGGAGGGGCTCGCTTCCGAGGAGCATGGCCCAACACAGCGATCATTTCACTACCAACGGTCAACGGGGTAGGATGTTTCGCTCTGCCCGTGTTCAGTAACACCAGCATTCTATGCTTTAATAACAGAGCTCCTTACTCAATCACATCCAATAAACTTACCCAAACGTCTCTCACTCATCTTTCAATGTATCAAAGTTTCTATTCTTTTATAGAAGACTATTGCCATATATGTTGGTAATCCATTTTTTTAACAGAGTTCTGCCTGCACAGATTCTTCTCGCCATACTGTGATCTGATCCAGTACCTCCCGTTCGGTCCATGCTGGAGCTCTTTTGCGATTCTGGGACTGCATAGTCACCTGTGCTAATGAGTTCTGCATGGTCTCCTGTGCTGATGAGCTCGCCATGCTGGCCAAACAGGAAATGAAATTCAAAAGTTCCTGGGACTTTTCCTGTCTCATGCATCTGAGTTGAAAGTGTTGTCCAGAGCGGTCACAATGGAGCATTCTGGGATAGCTCCCGGAAGCCAATACTGTCGAATTGCATCTACACTACCTCAAATTCGAACCAGCAAGGTCACTTTTACCGCTACTCCCCTCACCGGGGTGGAGCATACAGAAATCAATTTTAAGAGCTCTTTAAGTCGATAAAACAGGGTTGGTTGTGTGGACAGATTGAGTTTTAATGCGACCTAACGTGGCTAAGTTCAGCCTAAACACGCCGGCTAGACCAGGCCTAAGTTCAGAGAAGACTATTGCCATTCTCTCTCTTGTAAGTCAACTGTTGAAACCACTTGGGTCATTAAACAATGTCATCCAGGCATCTGCTACAACAGTAGTAGATCTTTGTCCAGCAATAGAAGCTATCCTTGGATCAATCAATCAGAGATATCCATTGAAAATCTGGAAGCAAAGACTTCAGTCCAGAAGTTGACTAATGAAGGTACTTATATTGACTCCATAAATGAAGAGGACAAGAAGTGTTTGTTAAGCCAGCTGAAAAAGTACACAGACTTGATTCTTACAAATCTGCAGTAGAGATTTCTGGATTCTACTTAACCTCCATGTAGCTTTTACAGATGCCTATTTTATAAAACACCTACAGTTGAGTGGAGTGAGGCACTGCCAGCAATGGAGCTGCCATGTGCTCAGGACAGAATAGAGAATTTTGAACACAAAGTGGAATATCATACGATGAATGAACGAAGACTTAACTTCAACTTCAATATCATCACTAGTGGTTTGACCCGATCTTTGTGCAGTGTTTCCTGGGATGAAAGAAGTAGGAATTCATCTCTTGCTAATCCCAGTCACAACAGCTACTGCTGAGGATTCTTTTTCCTCATTGAACAGAATTTTATGTTCTGAAAGAAGTCGCCTTCTGCCTGATCATGTAGCATATAACGAAGGACTAGAAGTAATGGACACACAATAAGACACCAAAGAGTCCAAAATTACAACAAGAAACCAAGATGAATATAGATGTAGGCTTGAATAGCCAACTTTAATTTTTGGGATGATTTAAAACATGAGTTAAATCTAATAAAATGGTTGCGAAACATTTTTCACTTTTTACAATGGTGGCATACAGCCTACCTTTGCCCTCACTGTGTCAGCCCTCATCGGCCCTTGCCCCCACCCCCCGAATATTCCCACGCACCCCCTAATTTCAATTCCTGAAGAAAACACAGTTACGTCCCTTTTTACCTGAGTGTCGCCAGGGCTCTCACTGCCTGTGTTCTGCAGAGAGGCGTGGCCCTGTCTCTGGTCTGTGCTGGGGGAGACCTGGACGGTCTGGCTCAGCTGGATGGAATTAAGGGAAGCCCTCGCTGCCAGAAGGTTTAGGCTCAGTGGTATGTCAGCACATCAAGTGACAGTCCCAACTTACGGGGTCCCAACCAGAAAACTCGTTAACCAGCGTGAACTGTTTATATTTTTAATGATTATTTCTGATGTTTGCCACCCCGCCTACGGCCCGAGCCAAGCAGGGAACCGGTTCCGCGGGAACCCGCCCACACCTGCTCGGGGGCTGCGCTCTGACTCCCCGGCCACTGCCACCTCGCTCACAGAGCTGCCAAACTGTGATATGAGCGATGTGACAGGAGACCATAAGTGATCGGCTGCGCGGCGCAAATCGGTGCGACTTCGGCTGTGCGAGTAGTGAGGTGCGGCGCTATTCGCGTGATTTGTGCTGTGCGAGGAGCGATGTGGGCGCTATTCGCTGTGCTGGGGTCTGTGCGGTGCCATGGCCTGGGACAAATGGATCTGGGGTGGAGGCTCGCAGGAAGGCTGCGAACTGGGCGCTGGGGCAAATCCCTTCTCAACTGAGTCTCCCCAGGGCTGAGCGGGTCTCACTGTCTGTTGTGCAGAGAGGTGTGGCCCCGTCCCCGGGTCTGCGCTGGGGGAGACCAGGACAGGACTGAGCAGGGGGGACTTAAGGGCTGGCCTCGCTGCCAGAAAGGTGAGGCTCTTTGCCATGTCCGCCCTCCAAGTGACAGTTCCAAGGGGGACCCGACCAGAAAACCAGTCACACAGCGGGAACTTTTTACGTTTTTAACGCTCATTTCTGACGTTTGCCTTGACTCCGGTGTCGATCCGGAGGCTCTCAGTGAGGACAGTTGCTGTATCTTGGCTCTCTGCTCCTTGCGGTGTTTGTTGGTCTTCTTCAGTCGCTTGGCCAAGAGGTTTGCGTATTCTGCTGCTTCCTCCTCGTCCTTCTCAGGGCGTTGCTTCTTGAGAGCGAGAAATCTGTGTCTCTCTGGCAGCGCTCGAGGAATTAGCAATGGTTGGATCTTTTAGGAGGCTTGGTCCAGAGTTTCTTGCCTTCCTTTCTCACAGGTTGTCTAATTTCATATTGGCGACCGACGGCATCTGTTTGGGAAGGGTAGAACAGCTGGCGGATTCCGCCAGCCCTCTTGTGACCAAGTCGAGGAGATCCAGTAGGATCTGCCGGGGGAGGAATCCCACACGACTGAATCTTCTCCTCCTCCCGTTCCCCCATCTCCTCCACCTCTATCTCCTCTACATCGCTCCTGTCAGGGTGCTCCCAGAGCTGAGGCTTCGCTGGGGTACTGGCCCCTTGACCGCCTACTCCCCCACTTTGTCCCCCAGCAGCACCTCCCGTTAGCACCGCAGGTGCAGCCCAAACGCGGAGCACAGGCAGGGGAGATGGCGGAGCGCACAGTGGCTTGTGCTGCTCGCACAGGCAGGGGCAGGGAGGCGAACACTTCCCCCCAGTGACACTGCGCCTGGCTCCGCTGCCATGTGGATGCCCCGCGGGCTGCGTTGCCTGGGCAGGGGGAGAAGCTGACGGCTCCATCTGCCGCCGGAGTCCCCGAAGCAGCCCGAGCCTAGAACAAGAGAGCCCGGCTCGCCCAGGATCGGGGCCCTGGAAGCGGACTAAAAGCGAGCCCCGACAGGAGCCGCTGGGCTGTTCTCGCAGCCGCCCGTTCCCTGGCTCTGTTGGGTCGAGGAGCCCAGCGCGATCGACAACGGAGCCTCCACTTCCCTCGGAGTCGCTCCCACAATCAAATCGAGCTCTTGGCTGTGCTACGGGCTGTGCGAGCCCGGGGAAGAATGTGCGCTGCTATTCGTTGTGCTACGGCCTGTGCGAGCGCGAGGAAGAATGTGCGCTGCTATTCGTTGTGCTACGGCCTGTGCGAGGAGCGCGTGCGGTTCTGTTCATGAAGAACAGGGACGGCGCAGCCCGTATTGATCCATTGCTGGGCTCCGCCCCGCCCCTTGGCCGAGCCAAGCCGGGAACCGGGTCTGCGGGAACCCGCCCACGCGTGCTCCGGAGCTGCGCTCTGACTCACCGGCCGCCGCCACCTCGCTCACAGAGCTGCCAAACTGTGATATGAGCGATGTGACATGAGCCCGTAAGTGATCGGCTGTGCTGCGCTGTTCGCTGCGATTTGGTCTGTGCGAGGAGCGATGTGGGCGCTATTCGCTGTGCTGGGGTCTGTGCGGTGCCATGGCCTGGGAGAAATGGATCTGGGGTGGAGGCTCCCAGGAAGGCTGCGAACTGGGTGCTGGGGCAAGTCCCTTCTCAACTGAGTCTCCCCAGGGCTGAGCGGGTCTCTCTGTCTGTTGTGCAGAGAGGTGTGGCCCCGTCCCTCGGTCTGCGCTGGGGGAGACCAGGAGAGTGACTGAGTAGGGGGGACTTAAGGGCTGGCCTCGCTGCCAGAAAGGTGAGGCTCTGTGCCATGTACGACCAGAAAACCAGTTACACAGCGGGAACTTTTTACGTTTTTAACGCTCGTTTCTGACGTTTGCCTTGACTCCGGTGTCGATCCGGAGGCTCTCAGTGCGGACAGTTGCTGTATCTTGGCTCTCTGCTCCTTGCGGTGTTTGTTGGTCTTCTTCAGTCGCTTGGCCAAGAGGTTTGCGTATTCTGCTGCTTCCTCCTCGTCCTTCTCAGGGCGTTGCTTCTTGAGAGCGAGAAATCTGTGTCTCTCTGGCAGCGCTCGAGGAATTAGCAATGGTTGGATCTTTTAGGAGGCTTGGTCCAGAGTTTCTTGCCTTCCTTTCTCACAGGTTGTCTAATTTCATATTGGCGACCGACGGCATCTGTTTGGGAAGGGTAGAACAGCTGGCGGATTCCGCCAGCCCTCTTGTGACCAAGTCGAGGAGATCCAGTAGGATCTGCCGGGGGAGGAATCCCACACGACTGAATCTTCTCCTCCTCCCGTTCCCCCATCTCCTCCACCTCTATCTCCTCTACATCGCTCCTGTCAGGGTGCTCCCAGAGCTGAGGCTTCGCTGGGGTACTGGCCCCTTGACCGCCTACTCCCCCACTTTGTCCCCCAGCAGCACCTCCCGTTAGCACCGCAGGTGCAGCCCAAACGCGGAGCACAGGCAGGGGAGATGGCGGAGCGCACAGTGGCTTGTGCTGCTCGCACAGGCAGGGGCAGGGAGGCGAACACTTCCCCCCAGTGACACTGCGCCTGGCTCCGCTGCCATGTGGATGCCCCGCGGGCTGCGTTGCCTGGGCAGGGGGAGAAGCTGACGGCTCCATCTGCCGCCGGAGTCCCCGAAGCAGCCCGAGCCTAGAACAAGAGAGCCCGGCTCGCCCAGGATCGGGGCCCTGGAAGCGGACTAAAAGCGAGCCCCGACAGGAGCCGCTGGGCTGTTCTCGCAGCCGCCCGTTCCTGGCTCTGTTGGGTCGAGGAGCCCAGCGCGATCGACAACGGAGCCTCCACTTCCCTCGGAGTCGCTCCCACAATCAAATCGAGCTCTTGGCTGTGCTACGGGCTGTGCGAGCCCGGGGAAGAATGTGCGCTGCTATTCGTTGTGCTACGGCCTGTGCGAGCGCGAGGAAGAATGTGCGCTGCTATTCGTTGTGCTACGGCCTGTGCGAGGAGCGCGTGCGGTTCTGTTCATGAAGAACAGGGACGGCGCAGCCCGTATTGATCCATTGCTGGGCTCCGCCCCGCCCCTTGGCCGAGCCAAGCCGGGAACCGGGTCTGCGGGAACCCGCCCACGCGTGCTCCGGAGCTGCGCTCTGACTCACCGGCCGCCGCCACCTCGCTCACAGAGCTGCCAAACTGTGATATGAGCGATGTGACATGAGCCCGTAAGTGATCGGCTGTGCTGCGCTGTTCGCTGCGATTTGGTCTGTGCGAGGAGCGATGTGGGCGCTATTCGCTGTGCTGGGGTCTGTGCGGTGCCATGGCCTGGGAGAAATGGATCTGGGGTGGAGGCTCCCAGGAAGGCTGCGAACTGGGTGCTGGGGCAAGTCCCTTCTCAACTGAGTCTCCCCAGGGCTGAGCGGGTCTCTCTGTCTGTTGTGCAGAGAGGTGTGGCCCCGTCCCTCGGTCTGCGCTGGGGGAGACCAGGAGAGTGACTGAGTAGGGGGGACTTAAGGGCTGGCCTCGCTGCCAGAAAGGTGAGGCTCTGTGCCATGTACGACCAGAAAACCAGTTACACAGCGGGAACTTTTTACGTTTTTAACGCTCGTTTCTGACGTTTGCCTTGACTCCGGTGTCGATCCGGAGGCTCTCAGTGCGGACAGTTGCTGTATCTTGGCTCTCTGCTCCTTGCGGTGTTTGTTGGTCTTCTTCAGTCGCTTGGCCAAGAGGTTTGCGTATTCTGCTGCTTCCTCCTCGTCCTTCTCAGGGCGTTGCTTCTTGAGAGCGATAAATCTGAGTCTCTCTGGCAGCGCTTGAGGAATTCGCAATGGTTGGCTCTTAGGAGGCTTGTTCCAGAGTTTCTTGCCTTCCTTTCTCACCGGTTTGCTCATTTCATATTGGCGACCGACGGCATCTGTTTGGTTAGGGTAGAACAGCTGGCGGATTCCGCCAGCCCTCTTGGGACCAAGTCGAGGAGATCCCGTGGGATCTGCCGGGGGAGGAATCCCCCACGAGTGAATCTCCTCCTCCTCTCGTTCCCCCATCTCCTCCACCTCCATCTCCTCTACATCGCTCCCGTCAGGGTGCTCCCAGAGCTGGGGCTTCGCTGACGGCTCCATCTGCCACCGGAGTTCCCGAAGCAGCCCGAGCCTAGAACAAGAGAACTCGACTCACCCAGGATCGGGGCCCTCGAAGTGGGCTAAAAATGCGATCGGCGGGGTCTGTAACGTCACGTCCACTTCGCTACGAGTTGCTCCCACAATCAAATCACCCCCATCCGCTAAGGGCAGGGAACAGGGAGCCTGTATTTATCCGGTGCTGGGAACCGCCCTGCCCCGCCCCGCCCCTGGGCCAGGCTAAGCAGAGACACGGTTTCCCTGGGGACCGGGGCAAAGTCCGAAGCTGAGTGAGGTGACGTGGCAGGTGCACCGACACATTGCGAAACCCTCGCGTTTTGCTACTAGTTGCAGTTTCTGCCACACAAGGTAACCGTCTGGGCTCCTGCTCAGGACTTGCTGCCTCCTGGGCCATGGGGTTGCGAATCAGGAGGGACAGGGTTTGTGGTCGAAAACACTCACATTGTGCTTCCTCCTGGCTCATGTGCCAAATGGACCTATTACAGGGGTCTGGGGGGTTCTGCGTTTTCATTTAATTTTAAACGAAGCTTCTTAAGCATTTTAAAAATCTTATTTTCTTTATATACAACAATAGTTTAGTTATATATTATAGCCATAAAAGGAGACCTTCTAAAAATATTAAAATGTATGACTGGCATGCGAAACCTTAAATCAGAGAGACTAAATGAAGACTCGGCACAGCTCTTCTGAAAGGTTGCCGAACCCTGATCTTTTGGGTGCTTGAGGCGTGCTCTTTCACTTTTTTGTGTGTGAATATATGAAAAGGGGAGGTAAGGTTTGGGGGTACAGAGCTCTCCCCTGACCCTAAGGTAATAACCAGAGTGGCCCCATTCATTTTTTTCAATGGCTTCCTCCTTGATTATTTCCAATGACTTGGCTGCCTACGCACCTGTCACTGGTCCGGGGATGGTTGTGCATGTGTCACTGGTCCAGGGATGGTTGTGCCCCTGTCACTGGTCCAGAGATGGTTGTGCCCCTGTCACTGGTCCAGAGATGGTTGCAAATCTGGAGGGAAGGGGTTTGCGGTCAAAAACACTCACGATTTGCTTCCTCCTGGCTAATGTGCCAAATTGACCTATTGGATGAGTGAGGCGCACTCTTTCACTTTTTAGTGTGTGAATACGTGAAAAAGGGAGGTAAGGTTTGGGGGTACAGAGCACTCCCCTGACCCCAAGGTGATAACCAGAATGGCCCCTTTCATTCTTTCCACTGGCTTCCTCCTTGATTATTTCCAATGACTTGGCTCCCTATGCACCTGTCACTGGTCCAGGGATGGTTGCAAATCTGGACGGAAGGGGTTTACGGTCGAAAACGCTCACGATTTGCTTCCCCCTGGTGAATGTGCCAAATTGACCTATTGGATGAGTGAGGTGTGCTCAGAATTAAGCAATGTTCTCAGGGCTATTGTACTCTGTACTAGTTTTCAGTTGCCAGCTACATGCTTCAGCCAGGCCACTTTTTCACCAGGCTATATCCTGAATATTGTGACTGGGAATGAGGCGGGGGCAGGGAGTGTAGCAGATGCCAATTCGAGGTGAATATTATCTTGTCAATACTGTCCTGGGTTTATGATGCTTTATGAAGCAAAGTGGCTAGTGAATAACCAGGAATCTGGTTAATAATTATCTAAATTCAGCTTTCTTCTTTCTCTCTCTGTGAATTGTCACTAATTCAAAATAGTGTGCAAGTTGACTGGATAATGGTAATAGAATAATGTCTTGTTAAAACATTGTAAACCATAGTACCTGGTTTTTATATTAAACACCTACTATACATAATACAATAAATCAGACAAACAAAACCTAGGAAAATTTTATTCTTTCTGCGTCTTATTTACAGTTTTACAGTAATGTCTTGCTTCAGAATGCCTCAAGGGACACCCATATAGTTTGCAATTGGAATCAACATGTGGCTTGGCAGCTGACTCTTTACTGATTCCTGAACAGCTGGTAGCTCAATATTAATCTGACATAGATACTATATGCAGAAGCACAACTCTGTATATATGGGGAGGGGGTGATTATTGACCTTTGTGCATGTGTAATAGTTTTGGTGTTTGTAAGACAAGGCATAATAATGAACTTTGGAAAAGTTCCTGTTTGGTGTGAGAGATGTTACTTGTACCTAAATGCACTCCCCTTCCCCACTCCCAGCCCTATGCATGCTGGCTTGGGAATATCACTACTGTAGTGTCAGCTTTGAAGAGAGCTTCACATGCAGAGCTGTCACTAGAGATTTTTGGCACACAAGGCAAGGAACAGAGGCAGCATGTCCGGCTCTTCCCTATTGGAGGGAAGGATCCACCAATGAATTTCTGCAAAAGAGCCGTATGCGCCGCCCCTCTCCATTGCTGACGACCAGCGGCACTTCGGCAACGAGTACCACAGTCCCTCTCAGAGGGAAGGACTTGCTGCCGAATTGCCGCTGAAGGAGAGACTTTCTGACCCCCTCACTTTCCGTGCCCGAGGCAAGTGCCTCACTCGCCTTGCCCTCGTTATGGCAATGTTCACATGCACCACTTCTAGTATTATGGTAAGTTAAAACAAGCTACAGTACATTGGGACATTAATGCTCTATTACAGTGTTTGCAGTAGCATATTAAAAGCTGTAACACTGAACAGATGAGTTAGGGCGTTAGGAAGTTTGGGGCCCACCGAATTCAAACATTTTCGGCGGGGCCCCAGCAGGGATGACTTTAAAAAAAAAGGAAAAAAAGGTGGGAAAAAAAAGCCTTTCCTTTCTTAGCAACCAGTTCCCTATAAAAAGTTCTGATTTAAGGGATGTGCCAGACTATGTATTTCTGGTACCAATAGGGTTACCATATGTCCATATTTAAAAATTCTTCCCGGATAGCAATTTAAGAACCAAAAAGTCTGACATGTCCGAGAAAATATGGCTGTATGTTTACCCTACCTACAGTTCTTTATTAAAAAGATGGGACTGAACTAGAAATGAACTCCGCTTCACGTGTGTGGGTCCCCGCCACTCCCTGGGAGTGTGCTAGGGTGACCAGATGTCTCGGTTTTATAGAGACAGTCCCAATCTTGGGGTCTTTTTCTTATATAGGATCCTATTAACCTCCACCCCATTCTGATTTTTCACACTTGCTGTCTGGTCACCCTAGGGTGTGCACATGTGTGGGTACCAGCTGCTCTCTTCTCCCATCATTGAAGCAGGTGTGCAGGGTTACTGTCTAGGGAATTGCAGGGCACCAGTGGACATGGGGCTGGCTGCAGGCAGGGCAAGGGGTGCAGCAATGGCTGGAGACAGGGGTGTGTGGAATGGGGTGGGGTGGGCTGGCTGGCTTCAAGCAGGGCCATAGGGGGGTGTAGCATAGATTGGCAGTGCTGAAGACAGAGGAGTGCAGGAATGGCTGGCTTCAGGCAGGGGGGGTGCAGCAGGGGTTGGCTGGAGACAGGGCAGGGGGTGCAGGTACAGGGGGTACAGACCACCCGGTATGGTAAGTGCTCCCTCCTCCTCCTCCCTCCCCCACCAGAGTAGCAGCAGCCACCTGGGGCTCCCCTGCTTCCACAGCCCTGGCCATGTACACAGCTGCCGGAGCCCTGGGGAAGCGGCGGGGCTCCAGTGGCTATTTAAAGGGCTGGGGCGATAGAAGCAACGGGAGCCACAGACTTTTTAAGTAGCCCACAGATCCCAACAGCCCTACCCCAGGGCTCCAGCAGTGTGGCTGTGGTGGCAATTGTCCCCTGGAGAAGCCGGGCCACCCCGGTACAGTGCACTGGCTCTTGCCAGTACATCGAACCGGGGCTTGGGTGCGGGACCCTCTTAGGGGCAGGGCCCGATTCAGGGGAATTGGTTGAATTGGCCTAAAGCCGGCCATGCCAGTATATCCAGGACATTACTAGCACACTTTCCCCCACCAATACCTAGTAGTTGCACTGTCATCTCCCATAGCTACTTTGGTTGCTGCTTTTTTGTTAAAACTAAATTGGGAAGAAAGACGACTGATTCAGAACTTCTTTAATGGTTACTTTATTGCTAAAGGGTGTAGTGGGGTGTAGACTTGGAGAGAGGAAGGTTTCTATGATGTAGGCAAGATCAAATATTTTATCCAAAACCAGAATACGAATGGCGCTGGTCTTCTCGGTGTCTGACCTTGAGCTATTGTCAAAAGTTTGAGGGTGACTCGTCTCCTTCCTCATATTTTGGTTGAGGATTCCATTGATAAAGGGATTGGCCTCAAATACCTGGTTGTAGGACTCTTCCACGGTGTAGTTTTCATCTTGAGTTGCCCGGTCCTAATTATAGTAAAGCATGCACTTTAGTCTTTGTAATTATATGTTATAACTCTGTTGCTTTTTATGAAGGCAGGAGTAAAAGAAAAGTAGCTGCAATATTTTCATACTAAACTAACGCTGAAAATGTACATAATTTCAATCAGACTCCTAATCTTAATTTTTGCTTAGTTTTCTTATGGATTTATTTATTATGTTGGGAAACTGCTATAGGGAAGTGCACTTCTCCTATATAGGTCATAAGGATCCTATCTCTCTGAAACTGGCTGCTCTTTCTTTCTTTGATCTGCAGAGTGACTGATGCTTTTCAGACATCAGTTGTGGGTACAGAAGGGTTTCATTGCATCTTCTCTCTTGGCACCAGCTACTGTTCTCCCTTCTTCTTGTATTGATAGTGGGTGGGTGTGTCTCACCTTTCTTTAAAATCATATATGCTAGGGACAGTCTTGTCCTCTTCTCCTCTCCTGATGTCAGTGTAGATGCAGGCAGTGCAAAGTGTACTACAGTCATATAGTATCTCAAACGCAAAGCTACATTTCAATGATCTGAGGTTTGAAGAACAATGTGGAACTAGCTGTTTTACGGGATGTCTCGATTTCATTCCTGTAGCAACATAACTGGTGATAGGAAAGCAGGGAGAGAGAGAGGTGTGTGCTCTGCAAGGCTGCTGGCCACGGGGCCAATGGATGTGGGTGGGCTGGGTAGGATCTGAGGAGTCACGTCTCAGGGATCTGCCCACTCCCCAGCACTGCTCCAGCTCTGAGCTGTCTCCACTGCCTGGGACCTGTGGGGCCCACCTGCCTCCCTGGGGGAAGAGCCACCTGGGACTGGTGCAGAGGCTGGGCCAGTCTCAGCCACTCATAGGGAACAGTCGGGGAGCGGGGAGGCTCAGCTGGGTCCTGAGAGAGCCTGGCCTGGGTAGGCTCTGCTCCTGCTCTAGCCTGGCTGCTTCCACCACTCCCAAGAGGCCAGAGTTATCCTGCCCCAGGACCAGCTCTGGTTGCCCTGCCATCTCAGCCTGGCAGCCACAGTCACCTCCCATCAGGGCCGGCGACTGTGGCTGGGGGTTAGGGTGTGGGAGAGTAGGTCTCTAGGGGGTCTGAGGGTGCTGGGCACTGGGGGGTGGGGAGATCTATGTGTTGGGGGGCTGTCAGTGGGGGAGATCTGTGTGTGTGTGGGCGCTGGGAAGTGTGGGGGGTCTGTGCGGGTCACTGCAGTTGTGGTGGTGGGAGGCACTGGACAGTGAGTGGATCTGTAGGGGAGCTCTGGGTGGGAAGGTGTGGGGCACTGTGCAGTTGTGGTGGGGGGGCACTGGACAGTGAGGGGATCTGTAGGGGGCTCTGGGTGGGAAGGTGTGGGCCACTGTGCAGTTGTGGTGGGGGGCACTGGACAGTGAGGGGATCTGTAGGGGGCTCTGGGTGGGAAGGTGTGGGGCACTGTGCAGTTGTGGGAGGGCTGTGGGGGGTCTTCAGCTGGGGGGCACTGGTCAGTGAGAGGATCTGTGGGGGGGTTCTGAGTGGGTGGGGGAGTGATCTGGGAGTGCACTGGGCAGGGGGGTTTGTGGGGGTCTCTGGATGGTGCAGCACTGGGCAAAGGGAGTCAGAGGGGTGCAGGGCAGGGGATTTGTGGGGGTCTCTGGGTGGTGTGGCACTGGGCATAGGGAGTCAGAGGGGTGCAGGGCAGGGGGTTTGTGGGGGTCTGGGTGGTGCGGCACTGGGTGTAGGGAGTCGGAGGGGTGCTGGGCAGGTGGTTTGTGGGGGTCTCTGGGTGGTGTGGCACTGCGCGTAGGGAGCCAGAGGGGTGCTGGGCAGGGGGTAGCATGGTGCAGCATGGGCCCACTCCCAAGGGGAAGAAGCACAATGGCAGTGCAGGGCTGGGCTGGACAGCATGGGTCTGGCAGCTCCTGGTTTGTAAACAGTGCCCTTGTACTGGGCTGGGTGCCATGACTCATATCCCATTGCCCCCAGTCAGCCCCTCGCTCTGAGGACTCTGCCCCCATGCCTCATGCCCCCATTTCCCCCATGGGGACCCACAAATATGTTTAGCAGCGGGCCCACAACAGGTTAATCCGGCCCTGTTTGGGGTGCAGGCTCTGGGATGGAGTTGGGGGTGCAGGAGGGTTGCATGCTATGTAGAGTTTGAGTGACGGGTGCAGGCTCTGACCTGGGGCAGGGGATTCGGGTACAGGAGAGGGTACAGACATGTGGGCTCTGGGAGGGAGTTACCAAATCAGCACGTTGTATAAGAGAAAGGAGCTGCAGTGATTTCATATAGACATAGAAAATGATAGAAGACACTTTTACATAGTCAAAATGTGAGAGGCAGAGTGTGAGGGAGGGAGGGGGCGTCTGTACAATATTTCCCCGCATTCAGTCTCCTGGCTGGAGCAGTAACAGCCCCGCAGCACTTGTATAGGATAGAGAGGAGCCGCGCTGTCTACGCTTTGACAGTCTGGGAATTGGGCTGCCTGTGCCTTTAAGACCCAACCCAGGAACCCGCCCCCTGCTCCGGGGCTGACACGCGGCAGAACTGAAAACAGCCTGTGCACCCCCCACAACCCGACACCCCCAGATCTGCGAGCGCAGCAGATGGCTCATCCCGAGGGGCCACTGTCCCCCACTCCCTAAACGGGGGTTTTGTCCCCGCACAGGGTCTGGCAGCGTCTCCCCCCCCCCCCCGCCGGGCTTAACCGCGGCTACCACCCCCCACCACCGATTTTTCCCCTTCAGCCTCTCTCCTGCCGCTGCCTACAGCAGCTTGAACCCCTCTGGCAAGTAAATTTCTGTCCCCCGCTCAGACCCTGGCAGCCCCCCTCGCTGCGATTTGCCCCCTTGAGCATTTTAAACGCCCCCAAAGAGCAGGCAGCAAATCGTAAGTAGAAGTGAGGGCAGAGAGAGGGAACTGGCGACAGCAGAGGTTACTGGGCATGCTCAGTTCGGGCGCGCATGCTCAGTGCAGCCAAAGTAGCGAATCGGGAGCAGTTCATGTTTCTGTCGTTACACCTGGAGCTATTCGCTGCCCTAGGGACCAGCCCAGGGGCGAGATGCGATGCGGTTCTTTGCCCTGGAGGCAGGGGTGGCTCTAGGCACCAGCAAAGCAAGCACCTGCTTGGGGCAGCCCATTTGCAGGGGCGGCATTGGAGCTGAGAACCAACAGGGGGCTCTGGGAGCTGCAGTTCCTTGGTTAGCTCCCTGCCTATAGAGCCAGCCCTGGAGCAGGGAAAGAACTACATTTCCCAGCATTCTCTTGGCCACTACCAACTGGAAAGGAAGGAGGGGGACCTCATGAGGCAGCGTGCTATGAGTGCTGTGAATGGTACGGAGACCATATTTTAACATTCAAAAAACAGGACACTCCATGGGGAGGGAGGGAAGCCCCACCCTGCCACCATCCACTCCCTCCGACTGCTCCCCACAGAAACCCCAACCCATCCAACTCCCTGCCTGCTCCCTGTCCCCTGATCACCCCCTGTCCCTAACTGCTCCTTGGGACCCCACCCCCTATCTAAGCGCTGCTGGTCCTTGTCCCCTGATTGCCCCTCCCGGGACCCCCAGGCTGCAATGCCTGGGCAGGGGGAGAAGCTGATGGCTCCATCTGCCACCGGAGTCCCCGAAGCAGCCCGAGCCTAGAACAAGAGAACTCGACTCACCCAGGATCGGGGCCCTCGAAGTGGGCTAAAAATGAGCCCTGCCAGGAGCCCGGCTTCGGCTGAAGCCCCCTGGGCTGTTCTCGCAGCCGCCCGTTCGCTCTGTCGGGTCAACGAGCCCAGCGCGATCGGCGGGGTCTGTAACGTCACGTCCACTTCGCTACGAGTTGCTCCCACAATCAAATCAGCCCCATCTGCTAAGAGCAGGGAAGGTTGCTGGGAACCGTCCCGTAAGGCCGGCTTTAGGCCAATTCCACCAATTCCCCTAAATCGGGCCCCGTGCCTAAGAGGGGCTCGCGCCCAGTGAGAATCCCTTCCCTGGCTAGACGCGCCTTTTTAATTTTTACTCACCTGGCGGCGCTCCGGGTCTTCCGCGGCACTTCGGAAGTGGGTCCTTCGCTTGCTCTGGGTCTTCGGCGGCGGGTCCTTCAGTGCCGCTGAAGACCTGGAGCGAGTGAAGGACCCGCCGCTGAAGTGCCACCAAAGACTCGGAGCACCGCCCGGTGAGTACAAGCCCCATGTGGGTTTTTTGGGGTTTTTTTTGGTCATCCCTTCCGGGGCCCCATCGAAACTGTTCGAATTGGGCCCCGCACTTCCTAAAGCCGGCCCTGCCGCCCCGCCCCTGGGCCAGGCTAAGCAGAGAAACAGTTTCCCTGGGGACCGGGGCAAAGTCCGAAGCTGAGTGAGGTGACGTCTTGGGAGCTATTCGCTGCCCTAGGGAACAGCCCAGGGCCGAGGTGCAATGCGGTTCTTTGCCCTGGAGGCAGAGGCGGCTATAGGCACCAGCAAAGCAAGCACCTGCCTGGGGCAGCCCATTTGCAGGGGCGGCATTGGAGCTGAGAACCAACAGGGCAGGGCCACCCAGAGGATTCAGGGGGCTTGGGGTCTTCGGCGACGGGGGGGCCCTGCCGCCGAATTGCCGCTGAAGACCTGGCACTTCGGCAGCAGGTCCTGGAACGGAAGGACACCCCCCCCCCAACCGCCAAACTGCCTCCGAAGACCAGGAGCAGAAGAAGCTCCAGGGGCCCTGGACCCGCAAGAGTTTTCTGGGGCCCCCGGAGCAAGTGAAGGACCCCGCTCCAGGGCCCCCGAAAAACTCTCATGGGGGCCCTTGCGGGGCCTGGGGCAAATTGCCCCACTTGCCTCCCCCCCCCCCCCGCCCCTCCGAGCGGCTACTGGCGTTCTGTTACTTTCTTTGTTGGGCCTGTCATGTAGTAGGTGACTTCTGGGTACCCTTCTGGCTCTGTCAATCTGTTTCTTCACTTCACCAGGTGGGTATTGCAGTTTTAAGAACACTTGATAGAGATTCTGTAGGTGTTTGTCTCTGTCTGAGGGATTGGAACAAATGCGGGTGTATCTTAGAGCTCAGCTGTAGACAATGGATCGTGTGATGTGGTCTGGATGGAAACTGGAGGCATGTAGGTAAGTGTAGCGGTCAGTAGGTTTCCGGTATAGGGTGGTGTTTATGAGACCATCGCTTATTTGCACTATAGCGTCTAGGAAGTGGATCTCTTGTGTGGACTGGTCTAGGCTGAGGTTGATGGTAGGGTGGAAATCGTTGAAATCTTGGTGGAATTCCTCAAGGGCCTCCTTCCCCTGGGTCCAGATGATGAAGATGTCATCAATGTAGCGCAAGTAGAGTAGGGGTGTAAGGGGACGAGAGCTGAGGAAGCATTGTTCTAAGTCAGCCATACAAATGTTGGCGTACTGAGGGGCCACGCAGGTACCCGTAGCAGTCCTGCTGACATTGTCCCCAAATCTGAAATAGTGGTGGGTGAGGACAAAGTCGCACACTTCAGCCCCCAGGTTTGCTGTGATGGCGTCGGGGATGCTATTCCTGATGGGGAATTAAGGGAATGAGGTCAGGGGCAGAAAACTGCGATCCCCAAAAGCCAGCATGCTCTGGGGGGGGGCACCTACGCTAGCCAATGGAAGATGTCGATGAGAGGGGTCTGTCCTAAGCCCCGCCCCAGCCCCTCCATGCTCTACGCCTGTTGTGGCGTGTGATCCCCCTGTTGCAGTCAGGTGATTTCGATGCTGCTCAAGTCCTACCTTGCAGGAATAAGTTAGGCACCTGCCTTGCTCCATGCAACATGGCAGAGGAGCCGTCCTAACCCAGCCCTGTGGCTAGAGCACTCAGCTGGGACAGCCCCGTTCAATTCTCCCGTCATTTAAAAAGTCCCAGTCCATTCTTCTTAATAATCTCAGAGAGGCAACTCCTCTTGGTCTGGGTTGGGTGAGGGAGTTGCTTAGGCACTGTCAAATAATTACTTAGATTAATTGGGCTGTTAAGTATTATACTTAACGGGTTTCTGGAATTTGTAACCGGTTTAGCAAGGTCATTCCATGACAGGCTGCGGCACCGTTAAAAAGAAACAGGCGCTAGACAGAAGTAAGCAGCTGAAAACCATTTGTCAACCATTCAGCTTTCTTCAGATTGCAAGGAGAGAGGCTTGGAGACGGCCTGGAGGAGAAATCGCTTTTATTGAGGATTCTGCGGCTGTTTAAACTGACGGGGTGTTTTCTGCAAAGGGAGGTGGTGGGAAGGAACCTGCTTTATGGCTCAGGCTGCGTCTGCACTTAAAACACTCCAGCTGCTGTAGCCGTTCAGTATAGACCCTTCCTACAGCAATGGGACGCCCAGTCCAGCGCTCTGCACCACGCTGCCTCCATGGGTCCCAGCTCTCACGCACCCCCTGACGTCACTGAGAGCTGGGCATGCACAAGGATCAGGCCCAGTGTCTGACCAGGGTGTCACTCCTGACCCCAAACTCCCTTTCAGTCCCCCAAGAGCTTATGGTTGCTTCCATCTCCATCCCCCAACGCTGTGCTTGTACGTCAGTGACTCATTGCACTGATGAGGTCATAGCCTGCCTTCAGCTCCTCGGCCCTGCTGGTGCAATACTTCCTCCACTCTCCTGACTGCGGCGTGTGTGGAATTCCCCCTCCCGGCCTCTTTGACCTCTCCCAGCTCTTCCCTTGTCGTGGGGAACATTGCATCACAGTGACGCCAAGGAAGAGATCTCGGAGTCATTGCGGATCGTTCGCTGAAAACAGCCACTCAATGTGCAGCAGCAGTCAAAAAACAAACAGTGTTGGGAGTTATTAGGAAAGGGATCGATAATGGACAGAAAATATCAGAGTGGCTCTCTAGAAATCCACATCCTGAATACCGCATGCAGATCCGGTTGCCTCATCTCAAAGGAGATCTATTGGAATTGGAAAAGGTACAGAAAAGGGCAACAAAAATCGGAACAGTTTCCCTATGAGAAGAGATTAACAAGACTGGGACTTTTCTGCTTGGAAAAGAGACAACAAATGGGGGATAAGATAGAGGTGTATAAAATCATGACTGATGGGGAGAAGGTAAATAAGGAAGTGGTGTTTACTGCTTCTCAGTACACAAGATCCAGGGGCCACCCAATGAAATGAATAGGCAGCAGGTTTAAAACAAACAAATAATTGGAGATACACCAATCTCTTAGAACTGGAAGGGACCTTGAGAGGTCATCAAGTCCAGCCCCTGCCTTCACTAGCAGGACCAATTTTTTTGCCCCTGATCCCCAAGTGGCCTCCTCAAGGATTAAACTCACAACCCTGGGTTTAACAGGCCAATGCTCAAACCACTGAGCTATCCCTCGTCCCCTGGAACACAACACCCAGTCAACCTGTGGAACTCTTTGCCAGAGGATGTTGTGAAGGCCAAGACTATAACAGGGTTCAAAAAAGAACTAGATAAGTCCATGGAGGACAGGCCCGTCAAGTGCTATTAGCCAGCATGGTCCGGGATGGTTTCCCTAGTCTCTATTTGCCAGAAGCCGGGAATGGGCGACAGGGGATGGATCACTTGATGATTACCAGAGCTCCTGTGATTCTGCTTTTTTTTTTTTTTTTAATCTCTCCACAGTTTTGGTTGCAAATGAAACTTCCAGTTCAAGCGATAAGTGGGGGGGCTGGACGCTCTGTTGCCTTGCACTTTGTTCGTGTCACTTTTACACTAATGCAAAGTGAGCATGAAATCCCAACAGACCTGGGGGCACTAGAGTAAATGACAGACACTAGGATTAGGGGAAGGCTGGACTGGGGCCCAGAGCTCTCCCCTCACCCACCCATCACTGCACAAAGAGCTGGCTCCTGGGCCCCAGGCCAACTGCCCTAAAGGGGCAGCTTAGAAATTCCAAGGTAGCACAAAGCGGGTGTGTCTCCCTAGGTCACCTGCCTCCTCCCCGTCTCTAGTATGGGGACGTGGTGTGGTCGGGAAGAGGGTGTGGTGCATAATGCTGGCTCAGAACTGCTGCCACGACAGCCAGTGTAACTTAGAGCAGCCTCAGCGGTGCTCTACGTTATGTCAGGTGCAATTTCAGGCACCAGCCAGCCCAAGTTGGGGGGAACAGAAGGGTGACTTAGATCCCCCTTTTCCCATCCCCCTCTGCTGAGCCAAGTGAAAACTTGGCACTTCTGAGAATTAAGACCCAGGCATGAGGCAATGGAGAACCCCCATCTTTTTTCCGCTGTGAAGAGTTGGTGAAACTCAAAGCCCAGATGCCACCGTTATTAAGCAAATTATTTTCTTCTCTTTGCTATTTAAAAGTAATTAGATGCTAAAGCAATATTAGTGCAGCATTAATGTTATATGGTTAGGACACACAAGTTAAGTTTCCTATCACAACACTAACTTGACCAACTTGCATGTATGTAGCATATATTTCCCCTCCCTGTTTTTCTTGTTGTATTAAAAACGCCACAGACACAAATTTACAGGAATGGGTCAGAACGCCTCAGCTTACAGTAGTGGGCGCTGCAGGGGTCGGGGCTGATTTTTAAAGGGCACAATTTTCAAAAGCCCCAAAGTGACTTAAGTGCACTTGGAAATTTTACCCATAATCTTCCTTATGAAATGATTTTTTTTAAAACTAGGGAGTTGTAGCCTGTTTTCCACAGGGTCCGTCTGAGTTCAAGCCAATGCCCTAGGGCATTTCAGGCTGCTGTTCTGTCTGATCCAGCCCAGGGGACAATATCTGATGCTTCCAGAGAAAGCAAGAACCTGCTGTAACATAGTTCTATGATGCTGTAAATGCAGGTGGGGAATTAATTCCTGACCTCTGTGGCGTTCAGACTATGCCCTGAAGCATGGGATTGGGCCAGAGGGACTCAGTGCTGGTGCTGGTCACGGTGTCTAGGGTCTCTTGGAGTGGGAAGTTCCTTGGAGAATTCCACTGGATTGGAGACTCAGCTGCGAAGGAAGCGGGCGGGCAGGAGCCTCTGATGAGCCCAGGACTGGAATAACTGAAGTTATGTTCCCTTTACACGGAGCCTCAGCTCTTTGGAACCTCTGCAAACGCTTTAGCCACGTGTTTAGCTCCATCCGCAGGAGTAGCCTGGGATCGCAGTGGGAGGGCTCAGGTGCGTAAGTGTTTGCAGGGTGGGCGCTCAGGGCAGTCCCTGATGCCAGGACAAAGTGGATGTGAAGTGCCACTGTCTGGATTTGGGAGCCTGCCTGCACACCGAACTCACTAGGCGCTGGGTGTGCGGCTGCAGGCGCTGGGCTGGGGAAAATCAGCCCGAGGTAGTTAGTGTGAGTAGAAAACCAGAGTCACTTCTGAGTCTTTCAGCTTCTAATTCCCTTTCCCTTCTGCAGCCGGATTTCAGCGTATGATACAATCCCTCTCAATGCCAAGTCGGTGCTGCAAATCGCTGGACCAGGTGCAGAAATCACTGGGTGACATCTCTAGCCTAGGTTATGCCAGAGCTCAGACTAAATGAGTGTTCCCCAAACTTTGAAAAGCTGAGCCCCCTCCTCAAGGCAAAGAAACCAGTCATGCTCCTCACCCGTCAGCCCCACCGTGTGTTAGCGACCCCACCCCCCATTTTCATGTATACATCTTCAAACCCCCCCCTTCCCACCATGGCTAGCCCTTCCCCACGCTTCAGGAGACGCTGGAGTTGATGAACGTACCTGTCCCCTCTAACCTTAAGAGCTGAGGGACCCCATCCTGGAGCATCTTAAAAATCCCAGTTCCCAGACGCGGTAACAGGGGCTGCTTTGCCAGGCTCACCTTTCTCCCTCCGTCAGGTTCGCCGATGGGAATAATGAGCCTGGAGATCTCATTCCTGCTGCTCTGAGTGGTGCCCATGTGCGCACGGCTAAACTCAGGTCTTACTGTATCCCAGGAACATCATAATCTTCTGGGATCCTCATGGCAGCAGTGGGATGATTTAAATGAGTCCCTTAGTAATGTGGCCTTCTCTCTTTCATTTCAGAGCCAGCGTCCTGGAATCTTCGCACGATTCTTCTGGTGGTGGCAGCGGTGGTAGTGCTGCTAGTGTGTGTAGTGCTGCTAGTCTTACTATGCAAATATGGGTTTCAGAAAGCTAGAGAAAAAGTGTCTGCCTACCTGCGACACGTCTTCAGGAAGCTGCTGACTCGTCTGTCTTCGAACCCTGCTTCCTCCCAGCAGCCTAGAAGTCCGCAGGATTCACAGGAATATGAGCTCCCCGCAGTGCATGACTGGGATGGGGACCAGGCCCAGGGGACCAGAAACAGGAATCAAGACCCAGCCCTGGAGAATGGTGAGGGAGACCTGCTAATGGAGGACAGATGCTTCACCCAGGAAACCAGAGAAAGGGATCCATTATGTGGGGACACGGGCCCAGCCCAGGGAACTGGAGTAGCGTTGCCAACCCTCCAGGATTGACCGGGAGTCTGCAGGAATTAAATATTAATTTTTAATTAAAGATTATGTCGTGATCAAATCTTCAGGAATACTTCCAATTAAAATTGGCAACCCTAAACGGGAGTGGACCCTTTAGATGGAGACAGACTTGGGCTGGGGAACCAGCTGGAAGAGATGATCCCTCTTACAATGCCCGTCAATGGTGGGGACTAGACTGGGCGAAACTTCATCTAAACCTATTTTAGGTGAAAAATGCAGATTCAGCAACACGGAAACATTTTGCGAATTCATTCAACATTCTGCTGAATTGTTCACGCCCAGACCCTGCCCCCAGGTCTTAAAAAGTTGAAGCGTTTCGTTTAGACACTTTCCAAACTTTTGATTTTTCAGTTTGACACAAGTTGTTGTTTAAATACGTCCTTCAGTTTTATTTAAAAAATTGAAAAGTTACAGCCCTTGAAATGTTCCCGAGTCTTTTTTTTTTTTTTTAAAGCTTTTTGGTTCATCAAAAATGAATTTTTGTTTGACCTGAAACCAATTCCCCCCCCCTTTTTAAATTTTATTTATTTATTTATTTGTTTGTTTTTGCAATTGCCAGTGACCCCAAAATTCTGTTTGCCCAGCTCTAGGGGCAGGTGAGGATTTTATCGGTTATATGGTGGGTCTCTGAGTCTCCTTGTCACTCAAAGTTTTCTTACTGTAACAAATTTATTTGGGATGAGGGCAGGATGGACAAAAGCTTCTTAAAAGTGGGGGTGGGGGGGCTGCCGGCACCCAAAGAGTGGCCCTGCCCCCAGGCCACCCCTTCTCCTCGAGGCCCTGACCCCTTACACCGCCCCATTCCCTGCCCCCTTACACCGCCCCACCCTCACACTGCCCCCTGCCTCCAAGACCTCACCCCCTGCTCACTCCTCTCCCCCCTCATCCAGTTGCTCACACTTAGAGCCAGTAAAAAGTGGTGGGCCCTGACCCCCCTGGATGAGAGTGGGAGAGGATGGATGAAGAACTACATTCAAATATAACAATCCCCCACCCCACCTCAAAAAAGAGCAACTCACCAGCCACAGCAACACCTGCAGCTAACCAACCCGCGCCAGTCACACTGTGTTGTGTGTTACATTCCCACCCTTGGGCGGTTTGTGTCTTTGAGAATGTGAACCCGGAGGGCGTGGGAGTGTCTCTGTGCAGGGTGACCTCAGTGCTTACCAGAGCCATTGTTTGTAAACGTTTATCAGTAGCACATACATTTATCATTCATGTACATAGACATATTTATTAATAATTAGAACTGGTCAAAAATAGCTGAGGTGGGGAGGGGGTCATGAAAATTGAAGCAGAAACCCCTTTCCCCCCCCCCCCCCCATTCTTCAAACTTATTTGCAAATGCTTTTAATTATTATCAAATTTTTGTTTAGTTTTGGTGGGGAAAACTCCACGTTCTCTCTGAAGTGGGCAGAGAAATCCAAAATGTTTTTTTGAAAAGGGACATTTTTTCAAAATATGAACAATGTAACCAAAAGTGGCAGTTTTAGTTAAAAGTTGCATCGTCAGTGTAAAGCCATTTTTCACCAGCTCTATTACTGTAGAAAAAGCTGAGTTTATTTTTCATGCTGCGTCATTTGGGCCAGGTGCCAAGCGGTGTCCAGTTTTTGCACAGCTCTTCTCTTCTTGCATCTGCGCCTCTCAGGAGCTTTGGCCTTAAACTTAGCCTTTGGAAACACTTATGTGCATGTGTAACTTTAATTACTGCTGTGAGTAATTCCATTTCAATGGGACGACTCTGAGGTCGGGTTACACTACGGCTCTATATTGGTGTAACTCAGGGGTGTGAAAAATCCACTCCCTGAGTGATGCAGACCTAATCCCCCATGTAGACAGTGCTATGTCAAGGGGAGAGCTCCCCCTGCTGGCCAGCGACATAGCTACTGCCTCTTGGGGAGGTGGAATAATTACACCGACAGGAGAGATCTCTCCCCGAGCGTCTTCATTGAAGTGCTATAATGACGTGGCTGCATTTGTGTAGCTGAATCGATGCAGCGTTTTTAAGTGTAGACGTGCCCTGGGTAGACAGGCTAAGCCCTTGCTTAGGTGTTTGCTGGATCGGGGCCGTAATGTGTCTCTGGCCCATGTAAATGTGACGGAACAACAAATAATCTGTGAGGGTTTGGAAAGAAGGGTGAGGTAAAGCACCTTCTTAGTGTCGGAAATGGGTAAAGTGTGTGCTTACAACAGAGACACAAGGTGGGTGAGGGAATCTCTTATCGGCCCAGCTTCAGTTGGAGCGAGGGAGACGAGCTTTCGCATCACACAGAGCTCTGCTTCAGGTCCAATAAAATAATCACCTCCCCCACCTTGTCTCTCTAATATCCTGGGACCGACACGGCTACCACTACTGTCTACAATAGACGTATATTGTTTTTTATTTTTCTTTCAAGTGTTTCCTCCTGTGCTGTTGTATATACTCTTGAATGCTATTTAATACCCGTGAATACTTAATGTGTATAAATAAATTGTATTTTAAAGCTAACTGTGTGCTGGATTTTATTTTATGTTTTTGATGTGAGAAAAAGTAGCTAGCAAAAAACCTGATCTTAGAACTTGAAAGGGCCCAGCCTCTAACCGCGCTGCCATAACATCTTAGAGGCAATCCAAGAAAAAACTATTAACACTGAGACTTGTACAAGAAACGAGTGTTAAATAGATACCAGCCTAACTATCTATGTAGCCATCCCTATATCTATCTATCCCTGTATTATTATCTGTGTAACAGGTGGGTCCGGGGCTCAACCCTCTGAGGGGAGGAGGGGAGCCACACCGGCCCGCTTGTCTCACAGGGGTTCTGTCCTGTCTCTTTAAGGCTAGGACAGGCCCAGGCCCCCTGGTGCAGGGGCTGGGCGACAAACAGTCTAAATAGGTCTCAGGCCTTGGGTAGCAGGCTGAGCCAGTAGCAAGCAGTACAGGGGCTCAGGCCTCTTGTGGCAGGCTGAGCCAGTAACAAACAGTACAGGGGCTCAGGCCTCTTGTGGCAGGCTGAGCCAGTAGCAAGCAGTACAGGGGCTCAGGCCTCTTGTGGCAGGCTGAGCCAGTAGCAAGCAGTACAGGGGCTCAGGCCTCTTGTGGCAGGCTGAGCCAGTAGCAAACAGTACAGGGGCTCAGGCCTTTTGTGGCAGGCTGAGCCAGTAGCAAGCAGTACAGGGGCTCAGGCCTCTTGTGGCAGGCTGAGCCAGTAGCAAGCAGTACAGGGGCTCAGGCCTTTTGTGGCAGGCTGAGCCAGTAGGTAGAGGGGGACGACTGCCACCCGTGAGTGGGGTGGCAGGGGGGGGACACAGGCCCACCCACTCCACTGTGTCCCGGCCCGGGGCCCTAGGCAGCGGTCCTCACCGCTGCCGGTCAGTGGGGATCCTGACCGCAACACACTGACATGGGTTCAGTCTGGTCAGCAGCCTGACTGAGGTCAGCTGCCCCCGGGCCACTTCCACTATCCCCCTCTTGGCCTACCTGGTCCACGGCGTCTCGCCCCGGGAAGTCCCACTGCATGGGCTCGTCCCAACCCGGGCTGGGGGGTAGGTCTGGTAGGTCCTTAGGGAAGTCCAGCCAATCCTGCCCCGGGGGCTCCTCGGGGTAACAGCATGGCAGCTGGGGCGTTCCCCCGGGCTCCTCGTCGTAGGTGGCGCGGGGGAGTTCCGGCTGGTCTTCCCAGGAGCGAGGTAGGGTGCTCTCCGTCCAGTCCAGGCAGTCGCTCGGGGCTCCAGTGGTTCCTCCGGTAGGAGCTCCCTCAGGCAGGTCTGCTCTCCCCGGTGGCTGAGAGCTGACTGAGCTGGGAGGCCCGGCTTTTATTCTTCCGGGTCGCCGCCTGACCCTCTGAGGGGCGGGCTCACCCTGCTGTAGCCCCGCCCCTTCCTGTGTCCGGGGCTCAACCCTCTCCGGGGAGGAGGGGAGCCACACCGGCCCGCTACATTCCCCCCCCCCTCAAGCCTGGCTCCCATACCTTGGGGCCAGGTCCTTCCATCTCCTCAAGGCGGGACAGGAAGTCGGCATTCGCGTGGTCCTTGCCCGCCCGATGCCGGATGGTAAAGGCATAGGGCTGTAGGGCTAGGTACCACCGCATGATCCGGGGGTTGTTATCCTTCATCCTCATTAACCATTGGAGGGGTGCATGGTCCGTAACGAGGGTGAAGGGGGCACCTAGGAGGAAGAATCGGAGGGCGTCACAGGCCCACTTCACCGCTAGGGCTTCTTTCTCGATCACGGAATAGTTGCGCTCGCGGGGGAATAGCTTCCGGCTGAGGTATATTACTGGATGGTCCCCCCCATCCGCTTCTTGCGACAGGACCGCCCCGACGCCGGTCTTAGACGCGTCTGTCTGTAGAACAAACGGCTTGTCGAAGTCCGGGCTGTACAGGACTGGTTCCTGGCAAAGGCGGTCCTTCAGGGTCTGGAAGGCCACCTCGCACTCGGCCGTCCAGCGCACCTGTCGGGGGCTATTTTTCGTGAGGAGTTCAGTTAGGGGTGCGGCAATTGATGCGAATTGCGGAATAAACCGCCGATAATACCCGGCGAGCCCCAGGAACTGCCGCACTTGGCGTTTCGTCGTGGGTGTGGGACAGTCCGCAAGGGCCTGTACCTTGCCTACCAGGGGTCTGATTCGTCCTCCTCCCACCGTGTAGCCCAGATAGGTGGTCTCCTGCCATGCGATCCTACATTTCTTAGGGTTGGCGGTCAACCCTGCCTCTCGCAAGGTTCGTAGGACCGCGGCGACCCGGTTGAGGTGATCTTCCCAGTGGCGGCTGTAGATTACCACGTCATCCAAGTAGGCGGCCGCATACTCCTGATGGGGCCGCAAGAGGTGGTCCATCAACCGCTGGAAGGTCGCAGGGGCCCCATGGAGGCCGAACGGCATTCGATTAAATTGATAAAGGCCTGAGGGGGTAGCAAAGGCCGTTTTCTCTTTGGATGCTTCGTCGAGTGGGATCTGCCAATATCCTTTGCTCAGGTCCAGGGTGGTAATAAATTGGGCTTCCCCCAGGCGGCCCAGGAGTTCGTCCACCCTGGGCATTGGATAGGCGTCAAACTGCGAGATGGCGTTCACCCGACGGAAGTCTATACAAAATCGGCGCGTACCGTCCGGTTTGGGGACCAGCACCACCGGACTGCGCCATTCACTGCAGGAAGGCTCGATGACCCCCAAGGCCAACATGGTTCGGACCTCTTCTTCTACCTCCTGCCGCATCCGGTATGGCAAAGGCCGGGTGGTTTCCCGGATCGTTTTCCCTGGCTCGGTCAGAATCGTGTGACAGGCCCGGGTTGTATACCCCGGGACTGCCGTGAAGGTTTTTTGGAAAGCCTGCAGGAGACAGGTAGCCTGCTTACGCTGCTCTGCCGTGAGCGAGGGGCCTATCGGGGGTTCCTCCACACCCCTTGTCTCGGCCGTGTCCGGGCCCAGTTCGGGCTCGGGCGGGCAAGGGTCGATCAGTAGGCCCTCTCGGTCACACCATGGCTTTAGCAGGTTGATGTGGTAGACCTGGAGCTTCTTCCGTCGGTCGGGTTGGCGGATTTCGTATGTCACGGGTCCCACTTGCCGCACCACCTCATAGGGCCCCTGCCAACGGGCCAACAGCTTCGACTCGCTGGAGGGTAGAAGCAGTAGGACCCGGTCCCCAGGAGCAAACCTCCGGGCCCGTGCCTCCTGGTTATAGTTCCGCTCCTGCTTCGCCTGGGCTGCCCGCAAATTCTCCCGGGCTACTGTCCCGGCCTGAGTTAGGTATTCCCGTAACTGGTGGACATACTGGAGGAGGCCCTGGGTTGGGGAGACCGACTCCTCCCATGTTTCCCGCATCAAATCTAGAAGTCCGCGGGGTCTCCGCCCGTACAACAGTTCAAAGGGGGAGAACTTGGTCGAGGCTTGCGGAACCTCCCGGATGGCCAGCAGCAGGGGCGGTAGGAACTGGTCCCAGTGCCGCAATTCCTCGGGGGGAAATTTTTTTAGCATGTCCTTAAGGGTGCGGTTAAACCGCTCTACCAACCCGTCGGTCTGCGGGTGGTATACCGACGTATGCAGCTGTTTCACCCCCAGGAGCTTGCAGACCTGTTGGAGCAGCCGGGACGTGAAGTTAGTGCCCTGGTCTGTTAGGATCTCCCTAGGCAACCCTACTCGGGCAAAAATCTTCATCAGTTCCCCCGCAATGGTCCGGGCGGTGATGCTCCGCAGGGGAACGGCCTCGGGGAAGCGGGAGGCGTAGTCCACGAGGACGAGAACATACTGGAAGCCGGCCGCGCTTCGGGGAAGTGGACCTATCAGGTCCATGGCGACCCGCTCAAAGGGGGTCTCGATGACTGGCATAGGGACTAAGGGGGCCTTGGATACCCGAGGCGGTGCGGCCAGCTGGCACTCGGGACAGGAGGTACAATATTGCTTCACCTCTTGATGGATACCGGGCCAAAAGAACCGCGCCAGGATTCGGGCGAGGGTCTTTTCTTGCCCCAGATGCCCGGCGGCAGGCACATCGTGGGCCAACTGCATCACGGCCCTGCGGTGACAACGGGGTACCAGCAACTGCGTCAAGGGTTCCCGGGTGCGTGGGTCTCGATCGATGCGGTAAAGCCGGTCTCGCCGCAGCTCGAAATGAGGCCACTGCGTGGCCCGATGAGAATCCACTACGGAGCCGTCGACGGCCGCAAGTTGTTGGTAGGCCCGGCTAAGCGTTGGGTCCGACCGCTGGTCGCGGCAAAAGTCCGTATCGAAGCGAGGTGCTGAGGGAGTTGGTCCCGGCGGCCCCTGACCTTCTTGGTCTCCTCCCTCACTCTCCTCACCCGCCTGCCCCGCCTCTGGTGGAGGTCCCCGGGGTTCAGCAGCCAACCCCGGCGTTGCCCTGAGGACCTCTTCAAATGAGGGCCAATCTCGCCCCAGAATCACAGGATAGGCCAGGCCGGGCGCCAGACCGACGACTACCCGCCGGGTAATGCCTCCCACCGTTAGCTGGGCCCAGGCACTCGGGTAAGGTCGGACATCTCCATGGATGCACTGTAATTGTATCGGCGTCAGACGGGGGTCGGCCGGTGGTCCCAGAGTTTGGCGGACCAGGGTCTGGCCGCACCCTGAATCGATCAGGGCCTGTGTGGTCTGGTCCTCAACCATCACCGGGATTATCAGCTTGGGGGCCTCCGCCCGGCGGGCCCGGCCGGCCCCTACGTAAACCTGCCCGAAACTGCAATCCATCTCAGGACAGTCTCGTTGTACATGTCCTGCTTTCCCACATCTAAAGCAGGGACCGAGCTCAGGGCGTCCACTCCGGGGAAGGCTTGTTCTGGTACTTCGGGGGGGGCTCCGCCGGACCTTGGGCGCTCCCTGGGTGAAGGCCGGGGTAGTCAGCCGGGGAGCTGCTTCCCAGCGTGGAGTCGGGGTTTCCTGTCGGGGTCCCGGCCCGTGATCTGGGCCTCATGGGTGGGGCATGTTCGACGCCCTCTTCTCGTCCCGGGGTCGTTCGGGCCCCGAGGTAGGTGGCCGGAAGGTGGGCCCTATCGAGGCTTCAGCAGCCAGGAAGCCCTCCATGAGCGCGACGGCGTCCGCTAAGGTCTTCGGTCGGTGGCGGAGTACCCAGGCCCTGCCTTTGGCCGGCAGGGTGTGAACAAACTGCTCCAACACCACCTGCTCGGTGACCTCCTCCGCCGTCCTGACGTCTGGCTGCAGCCACCTACGGCAGGCCTCCTTCAGGGTCTGGGCCACCATCCGGGGACGGGCTCCCGCCGGGTAGGTATGTCGCCTGAATCGCTGCCTAAACGTCTCCGGGCTAATGTCCAAAGCGTCTAGGACTGCAGCCTTCACGCGGTCATAGTCGCGGGCTTCTTCGGTCGCCAGCCCCCGGTAGGCTGCTTGGGCCGTCCCGGTCAAATAGGGGGCCAGCAAGGTGGCCCACTGGTCTCTTGCCCATCCCGCCACGAGGGCCACCCGCTCAAAAGTGACCAAGAAGGCTTCCGGGTCGTCATCTGGGCCCATCTTGGTCAGACGCAGGGGGGTTGCCAGACGCGGACCCCCCCCCGTGCCCTCCCCCGCGGGCCATTCAGCGGGGCGGGGGGCGGGCCCGAGGAGGTGCTGCAGCTGGGTCCCAAGCTGCTGCACCAGCTGCTGTTGCTGCTCTAGCTGAGCTACCTGTTGCTGTTGCTGCTGCTGGAGCTGGGCTGCGTCTCGCTGCCGCTGCTGTTCCAGCTGGGCGGCATGCTGTTGCTGCTGTTGTAGGAGCTGAGCCGTCTGTTGCCGCTCCTGGCTTTCCACCAGCAGCTGGAACAGCCGGTCAGTCTCCATCGTCCTGGCTAAGAGGGGCGGTCCGCCGCCCTCTCACCGGCCCCTTCTCACAGGGGCAAGGGATCACAGTCCCTGGTCAGGTACCACTTGTAACAGGTGGGTCCGGGGCTCAACCCTCTGAGGGGAGGAGGGGAGCCACACCGGCCCGCTTGTCTCACGGGGGTTCTGTCCTGTCTCTTTAAGGCTAGGACAGGCCCAGGCCCCCTGGTGCAGGGGCTGGGCGACAAACAGTCTAAATAGGTCTCAGGCCTTGGGTAGCAGGCTGAGCCAGTAACAAACAGTACAGGGGCTCAGGCCTTGGGTAGCAGGCTGAGCCAGTAGCAAGCAGTACAGGGGCTCAGGCCTCTTGTGGCAGGCTGAGCCAGTAGCAAGCAGTACAGGGGCTCAGGCCTCTTGTGGCAGGCTGAGCCAGTAGCAAACAGTACAGGGGCTCAGGCCTCTGGTGGCAGGCTGAGCCAGTAGCAAACAGTACAGGGGCTCAGGCCTTTTGTGGCAGGCTGAGCCAGTAGCAAACAGTACAGGGGCTCAGGCCTTTTGCGGCAGGCTGAGCCAGTAGCAAACAGTACAGGGGCTCAGGCCTTTTGCGGCAGGCTGAGCCAGTAGCAAACAGTACAGGGGCTCAGGCCTCTTGTGGCAGGCTGAGCCAGTAGCAAGCAGTACAGGGGCTCAGGCCTCTTGTGGCAGGCTGAGCCAGTAGCAAGCAGTACAGGGGCTCAGGCCTTTTGCGGCAGGCTGAGCCAGTAGCAAACAGTACAGGGGCTCAGGCCTCTTGTGGCAGGCTGAGCCAGTAGCAAGCAGTACAGGGGCTCAGGCCTCTTGTGGCAGGCTGAGCCAGTAGCAAGCAGTACAGGGGCTCAGGCCTTTTGTGGCAGGCTGAGCCAGTAGCAAGCAGTACAGGGGCTCAGGCCTTTTGTGGCAGGCTGAGCCAGTAGCAAGCAGTACAGGGGCTCAGGCCTCTTGTGGCAGGCTGAGCCAGTAGCAAGCAGTACAGGGGCTCAGGCCTCTTGTGGCAGGCTGAGCCCGTAGGTAGAGGGGGACGACTGCCACCCGTGAGTGGGGTGGCAGGGGGGGACACAGGCCCACCCACTCCACTGTGTCCCGGCCCGGGGCCCTAGGCAGCGGTCCTCACCGCTGCCGGTCAGTGGGGATCCTGACCGCAACACACTGACATGGGTTCAGTCTGGTCAGCAGCCTGACTGAGGTCAGCTGCCCCCGGGCCACTTCCACTATCCCCCTCTTGGCCTACCTGGTCCACGGCGTCTCGCCCCGGGAAGTCCCACTGCATGGGCTCGTCCCAACCTGGGCTGGGGGGTAGGTCTGGTAGGTCCTTAGGGAAGTCCAGCCAATCCTGCCCCGGGGGCTCCTCGGGGTAACAGCATGGCAGCTGGGGCGTTCCCCCGGGCTCCTCGTCGTAGGTGGCACGGGGGAGTTCCGGCTGGTCTTCCCAGGAGCGAGGTAGGGTGCTCTCCGTCCAGTCCAGGCAGTCGCTCGGGGCTCCAGTGGTTCCTCCGGTAGGAGCTCCCTCAGGCAGGTCTGCTCTCCCCGGTGGCTGAGAGCTGACTGAGCTGGGAGGCCCGGCTTTTATTCTTCCGGGTCGCCGCCTGACCCTCTGAGGGGCGGGCTCACCCTGCTGTAGCCCCGCCCCTTCCTGTGTCCGGGGCTCAACCCTCTCCGGGGAGGAGGGGAGCCACACTGGCCCGCTACAATCTGTGTAAGCGAAGCGCCTCAGAGCCCTGTCACAAAGCAGGACCCAGCACTGTACAAACACTGAACAAAGGGATGGTCCCTGCCTCAAGGGATTGACAATGTGAGAATAAGACAAGAGAAAACACATGGCGGGAGGGCAGCGCACAGGGAAACAATGAAGCTGTATTTGTCAGCATGATAAGAACTAAAGGTCCATCTAGCCCAATGACCTGTCTTCCGACAGTGGCCAGTGCCAGGTGCCCCAGAGAGAATGAACAGAACAGGGAATCATCAAGTGATCCATCCCCTGTCGCCCATTCCCAGCTTTCGTCAAACGGAGGCTGGGGACACCATCCCTGCCCATCCTGGCTAATTGCCGTTGATGGACCTATTCTCCATGAACTTATCTAGTTCTTTGTTGAACCCTATTAGTGTCTTGGCCTTCACATTATCCTCTGGCAAGGAGTTCCACAGGTTGACTGTGCGTTGTGGGAAGAACTACTGCTTTTCTCTGTTTATACCTGCTGCCTCTTAATTTCATTTGGTGACCCTTAGTTCTTGTGTTACGAGAGAGTAAATAACACGTCCTTATCTACGTTCTCCAGATGTGTCATGATTTTATACCCCTCTATCATAACCCGCCCCCTTAGTTGTCTCTTTTCCAAGCTGAAAAGTCTTATTAATCTCTCCTCAGAGGGAAGCTGCTCCAGACTCGTAATCATTTTTGTTGCCCTTTTCTGAACCTTTTCCAAGTCCAATATATCTTTTTTGAGATGAGGTGACCACTGCACACAGTATTCGAGATGTGGGTGTACCATGGATTTCTATAGAAGCTGTGGTCTCAACACACCAGTAAACAAACCAGCGTCAAGTTGGTTTCAGGTTTCCCGGCACAGGAGAGTTTTTGAGGGTGATTTGAAAGAGGGCAACACGACGGCTTTGACGGGGAGCTGCTCCCAGGCGTCAGGGGCCGCGGGGCAGAAAACACGAAAGGGCTTGGTGGGAAATGGAGGCTGACATCATTGGCTGATTGGAGGCGAGTCAACATCTTGATAGCGAATGAGAGAGTCTAGGTAGGGTGGGGATTGTGAAGACAAGGCTGTACATTGCCCTATGGCACTTATGTCCCCCCCGTATCCCATCACTGTAGTACGGGAACATTTCACAATCTTTGGATGAATTTATCTTCCCGACACCCCGTGTATCTAATGTGAATTCTCCCCTTAGGAAAAGCTGCCCCGAGCCCTCTGGAGAACAGCCAGTCATTCCGCCTCCAAACTGCGCCAGAGAACCTCTGTACCCGCTCTTGTTCACTCCACCCATGTCCTCGCCCTTGCGTCCCGCTTCAAGAGCAGGTGGCAGGGCCTACTGCCCCCTGAGAGCATGAGGAACCCCTGGGGACCAGCCAGTACAGCAGTCTGGCTCCACTGCCAGCCAGGGATACTAACTGGCGGCTCCTCCCTGGACCCATAAGCAGGGGTGTGTATCTGGCACAGTTCACCAGCTCCCCCAGCGCCTGTCCCTTTTGTGAAGAGAGAGAGACCCAGGCACATGTCTGTGTTCTTGCAACCCCTCTTCCGGCTCCTCCAGAACCTCATCACACCACCTGATCTGGGCACTCACCCCAGCTGCCCCACAAAGCTGCAAGATCCCCTCCTCAATGACCTCCTGGTGCTGGCCCGGGCCCGACGGCCGTCCATCACTCCAGGAGCAGAAAGCTGGATGGGGTTTGCTTTGTGACTGTGAGGCCTATTTCCGATCCCTTGTCTGCTCCCATCTCTGGGCAGAGTTCCTCTGGGCAGTGCCCACTGACTTCTGGACGCCTTCGAGGGGCGGTGGGGGCTGTCGGGGGTTCTCTGCTTGGTGTTCTCCACTGGATTCCTGATTTTCCACCTTAGACCGGGCTCCCGTTCCTGTTTTCTCCTTTGTTGTCCCTCACAATCGATTGGAGCCTGGACTTAGTGGTTCCTCCCCCTTTGTCGAGGGACGGAGCCTTTAGTTCTGGGCAGGCCCAGACCGGCCTGTACTAATACTTCCCAGAGCACGAGCACCCACAGCAGGTGCGTCTATAGCCTGGGAGATTTCCCCAAATCTGGGAATTTTTGAGTAAAATGTTTCAACTTGGGACATAGGGAATTTTCATTCAAAACCTAAATAATCCTGGGAACATTTCATAAAAAGTAAAAGACTTTCCAAATCTCAAAAATCCTAGGAAGTTTTCATAAAAAGTAAAGTATTTGTGCTTCTTTTAAATTTCCCTCAAAATGTGTTCTTCCATTGGTGAATTTTTGTCACATGATTTTCATAATCGGGCTGTGCTGTTCTCGTATTGGTGGTGCTTCGACGTACTATATCATGACGGCACAAGTGAAGTGATACGTGCACTCATGCACTCACAACAAACCAACCTCAGCAACAGCTGGCTGGCGGGTAATGAGATGGTTATCAAATTTATCTTCTAGGTAAGGTTTCTTCCAATAATTAAATCTATTGCAATACTTACTGGTTATGATTCGTTTCTTGATCTGTCATTCAATCTCTAAAATTTTGTATTTCGTGCTTGCAGTTGCATAGAGAATGTGGACCAGAGCTTTCGGCTGTTTATAAATTTGTAACAGCACCTTCCTCCAGGCAAATATTAAATATTTTCGCCAACTGTGTTAGGTAATAATATACAATATGTTCCCTTCTTTGATTTAAATATAAATTGAAATATACATTATACTAATTATCACATTCCATTATTTCAGAGATCTCTTTCCATTTTTTATCTAACATAAAAAATGAATAAAGAGACCAGTAAGGCTGGTGAGGAGAGGAAGAGGACTGCAGGAGTAGACAAAGATCTGTCCACGTCAAAACGAAAACAACAGAAGAGCACCCCCGACAGAGTATTGAAGACTCGGGGTGAACTTCTTCCCAAAGAGAAGCCATCTACTTTCAAAAAAGCCTTGCAAGACTCGTGGCTTCAAGAAGGTAAATACAAAGACTGGCTGCAGAAAGTAGAAAACAATCGTTTTTTAGCTTATTGCAAACGCTGTGATGTAAAAATCCAGGCAGGTACTAGTGAGTTAGATAAGCAGGCTAGGGGTAAAAAACAGAAACAAAAGGTTGAGACAGTATCTAATACACAGAAAATTAATGATATGTTTAATAAACAAAATTGTGAAATTTAAAAAAGCAAAAAAATGTGAAGTGCAAGTTAAAAATGCAGAGATTAGAATGGCCTGTTACTTTGCTGGACACAATGTCAGTATTCAATCTGTTGAATACTTGACTGAAGTAGTTAAAAAATGTTTCCCTGATTCCAAAATTGCTGAGGCTGTAACATTAAAGAAAGATAAATGTACTGCTATAATTAGCAATGTTTTGGCTCAAACTGAGACTGAGGAACTTGTAGAAAAATTGAAAGTTAATGAATTTAGTGTATTTGTGGATGAATCTACTTTAGGGAATAAATACCTCGCAGTTGTTGTGCAGTATGTTAATCGATCCAATGGCAAAATTACCTCACAATTATTAGAACTTGACACCAAAAATTGCACTGCAGAGGGGATTTACACTACTTTTAAAGAGTCTATGATGGAGAAAAATATTCCTTTGAATAATATTTTAGGTGTAGCTGTAGGGATATTAAAGAAGGTTTACATTAAACAGGGCTTATATGACAAATGATTTATTGATTTATTGTTAAGTAATACTTTATAACTTAAGGTTTATGTTAGAAGTACATTTGTAATTATTTATTGATAGCTGTGTAAGGTTTATGTTAGAAGTAAGTCTGTGTGGATTTATTGTTAAAAATAGCTGTGTAAGGTTTATGTTAAAAGTAAATTTGTAAGGATTTATTGTTTAAAATAGCTGTGTCTGTGTAAAGCCTGCTCAAGGAGATACTTTGTACAAAACTTGTTAGACGTCAATTAACTCTAAGTGCCTGTTTTCTAAATGAAACTTTGTAACTGCTACTTTATTTTGTAATGGCCGCTGTAAGCTGCTGATTGTTAATTGACTCAGCACCTTGTTAACTCATTGCGCGAGCTGTCAATTGACTCTGTAAGCTGCTAATTGGCCAATTGACTTTGTTAACTCAGCGCGCAAGCGGTCAATTAACCCTATGCCTCAGGCAAAACTATGTAACTATGCTGTAACCACCGCGGTAAGCCAAAACAGTGGCTATTATAGGTTTCAGAGTAGCAGCCCTGATAGTGGCTATTATAGTATACAAATAGAGACCCTCACCTCTGTTAATTCATTTTTATCTCATTTTATGTTTCTTGATGGTTAAAAGACAAGGAGTCTCACACCCCAAAAAGATAAAGAAGTCAGTAAAATAAATGTAGTTAAGATAAAAAGTATATGTGAATGAGTGTCTAGTTTAAATGCTGAATGAATGGTTAGGGAGTTACCAGCCGAGAAAATTCAGTGTCGGCTGAAGAAGGTGTCAAGTGGAATCAACCAGATGACCCCCCGGCGGGCGAACTGGAATCCACCCCGGCACCTCAAAGGAAACAAAGGACAGAATGGAGCCAGCTATCTGCTGATTGATCTAGCAACAGCAGAATGAAGAACTAACATAGGGAAAAATCCCTATAAAACTGAACTCTGGAGAATAAGGACTTTGAGTCAATGGTTCTGCTGCCAGCCTCCAGGAGCATCAGGTGCACCTGACCCGGAGTGGGCTCCACTCTTGTGTGCAGGATACCTGGCCAGTATTCTGTCACAAGCAACTTTAGGCTGGTAACTATAATATCTACACAGAACTTGTATGAATGATTGTGTGAATGGATATATATATATATATATATATATATATATATATATATATATATATATATATATATATATATAAAAATAGGAATAAGTATCAAAACAACGTTGTTTGCTGTTATCTTCTATTTTATTATGATATTTACAATAAATGTGACAAATGTCTTTTCCCCTTTAATAAGATCCTGCTAGTTTTTATTGGTATAACATAGCCTGTGATGGAGCCAGTGTAATGATAGGCCCAAAGAACACATTTTTCTCTAAACTGAGAGATGTTCCACACATAGTTTTAGTCAGGTGCATTTGCCACACATCAGCTCTGATCTCTAGTTCTGCTGCAAGTGTTTTACCTAATTTTGTGGAGCAATTTATATCAGATATGACTAACTATCCTGCACATAGTGTAGAAAAGAAAGAAGAAATTCAAGAGATGGTGGAATATTTTCTAAACATCAAATTAGGAATGTTAAAACAAAGTTTAACCAGATGGTTAGCTTTGCACCCATGTGTTAATAGAGTTTTGATCTTATGGGATGCCCTGTTTAACGATATTCAACTTGAATGTATCAGTTGAAAAAGCCCAAAAGCAAAATATATTTATGATGTAATGTGCAATCCAGAATTTAGAGCTTATTTGTTCTTTTTGAAATATGTTTTGGATTATATGAACAAATTCAATGCTCTTTTCCAAAGCGCAAGACCGCTGATTCATGGCATCAAACCGGAATCTGAAACTTTTTAAGCTTATAGCAGCAAATTACTTAAAGCCAAATTTCCTGAATGAAGAACTAGTAAAAATTAATGTAGCACATCCCTCAATTTTTTTAAAAATTGAAGACATTTACACTGGCCCGGAATGCGAAAACTACTTAAAATCTATTGAGCCAAACTTAGCTTTGCTTGTCAGAAAGAATATCCTACACTGTTATATCACTTGCTGTCAAGAAATGCAGCGCAGACTGCCACTTGATTCTGTTGTTTTCACAGAAGTTCAGTTTGTAGATCCTGCAATATGCCTTCATGTTAATGTTGCCAAAGAGAAAAAAGCTATCACTAAACTTTGTGTCATATTTAAGGTTGATTTCAACGCTGCTCAGAGTGAACTCAGAGCCCTGCCATTATCTCTTGAATTAAATCAAATTGCAATTTTAAAAAGCACACCAATTGATGAAATGTGGCAAGAGATTTCACAAATCAAAGATTATTCAGCTCAATTAATGTTTGCAAATATATCTGAACTGGCCAAAAAGGTTTTCACATTACCACATTCAAATGCAGCATGTGAAAGAATTTTTTCAATGGTAACTGAAATAAAAACCAAAATAAGAAACTGTATGACAACCAAAACACTCAATTCTAGTGTAGTTATAAGGTCAGCTTTGAAAGCAAAGCAAGAGAAATGTTCTGATTTTGTAATTACTACTAAGTACTTGTATTTACATTGTAAAAATATGTACAGTACAAATGACAGTGATAAAACTAGTAAAAATATGAATGATGGTAATGATGTTCCTAGTGACGACTCAGACCATGAGTCAGAAAATAGATAAAACTCAGAGATTATAATAAGGAAAAGTATATAAAAGAGTGTTATTTGTTCTGTTTGCTTTTTTATCTTATTTTATAATCATATGTTTACTTTTTATTTTTTCAAAGTAACTTTGATGTACAGTACACTGCAGGGCACATGCTGTGCTTATGAATACTTTTATTTTTAAAACAGTGAAATTTGTGTAAAATATATTGTTTTCTATAATTTCAATCCTACTCCTCATGTGTTAAATATTTTTACTGTATAAGTAATATACATTTAACACTGAAAAACATGTCTATACATGTAAAAATTATAATAAATGTGAAATATCTCAAACGAATAAGAATAATGTGGATATAATATATATTATATAGTTATTAAAAGCACACATATTACGTTCCTTTGAGACTTTGAAATAAAAAACTTTATCTGGGAATTTTTCACTAGATTTGGGAAATTTTTAGTACTAGGTTAGGAAAAGTTGGCATCACGACATAGAAGTACTGAGCTAGGGGAAGGGATAGCTCGGTGGTTTGAGCATTCAGCTACTAAACCCAGAGTTGTGAGCTCAATGGGGGGGGGGGGCATTTAGGGATTTGGGGCAAAATCAGTACTTGGTCCTGCTAGGGAAGGCAGGGGGCTGGACTCAATGACCTTTCAGGGTCCCTTCCAGCTCTATGAGCTAGGTGTATCTAATATCTCCATATATCATTATTATTATTACCCACAGTGAGTGACTCCCACTGGCATCAGCTCCATTTACCGAGCCCAAGAGAGCGACGGGCAGCTCTTCTAAAAGGACCCCATACAGAAGGAGTTGAATTCCCCAGATGTTCCATACTTTGATTCCCCCCGGACTGGCCATTTAGGGCGGATGGGGGGCACCTGCCCCCCCCCGTTTTGTACCATCAGGGGAGAGCAACACCCCCACCTTCGCTTGCTGCTCCCCCCCCTCCCCAAAATCTGAAATGGCGCCCCTGGATTCCCCCCACTCCACCGAGCCTGTCCCCCCGCCCCCATTCTGCCTTTCTGCTCATCATGCAGAGCAGCAGTTTCCTGCCTGTTCAGGCTGGCAACCCTCCCCCCCTGCAAAATAAAAAATGCCCCAACCCGCTTGTATCGGTGCTAACGACCCCATGCGCCGACACCCCGCTACAGCGACGACATCGGATCGCGCCAGCTCCCCAGGGTTTGGCCATCCCAGTTTTCTTCTGGAAATTGGCTTTTTTTCGCCCAAGTTTGTAATAAAACTTGCAGCACCTCACGACCTCCCCTTTTTGTGACCTCCGGCAACTTGCTGGGGGACAAACACGGGGGTGCACGAGGCAAGCTCGCAGCGTCCTGCGTGGGGGGCTCTCGGCCGCCGCTGCGGTGGGACCGGAACAGCCGCTGGGCCGATGGCACAGGGCTGGGCTGTGGGGCTGGCTGGTTTCTGAACCGGGGACGCAATCCTGGGTTCACTCGCTACCGCGCGCCCTGCCAGCGCACCCAATCCCGAGGGAGAAACAGCCCGGAGGGGCGTGAAACGCAGGAGGTGCGGGAACGGGACAGCAACGGGCTGAGGCACGTCTGCTCCCATGAGCATCTCAGACAGACTGTGCCGGGCGTTTCTTGCGCGCCCCTATTTATAGGGCCACGTGACTGCGCAAATCCGCTCAGTGATTGGACCGGGAGAGGAGCGGGTTGCTCACCAGCGGCAGCTTCCAGGCATAAGCAGATTCTTTAATGTGCTGCTTTAATTTAGCGCTACAGGAGCTGGAAGAAGGGGAGTTCTGAGGCGAGAGACGATAGGGAGCCTGCGCCCTGCAGCCGGTGAGTAGGGGGTTAGGTTAGGGATTGCTGGGGGGCCTCTGCATCCCCCTGTGAGCAGGGGTTGGGGAGGGGCACAAGCGCCGACTCCGTGGGTAACTTCAGCGTGGTGCCGTGTGTGTGTGTGAGAGAGAGAGAGAGACAGAGAGAGACACACACACACACACACACATACATCTTTATTTTAAAGTTGAAAGTTCATGGATTAAATACAAGAGATTAAAACAATAATTTACATTGAATCTGAGAGTGGGTGATTATGCAAAACAAACATAATTTAAACCTTTACAGTTTGTTTTATTTATTTTGGGGGCGGGGGGAGGAGGGTTAAGGCAAAATGTCTTAGTGTTAGAAAAACTTCACTTTATGAAAAGGAGTGGGGTTAATTTTACTTTTAGTTCGTCAGAGTGAAAAGTATTTTTTAAAAAAAGCAGACAGACACAATGTGGAGGAGAAAGGAGGAGAGAGAAAGGCAGTATTTCTTCACAGCTCGCACAATCAACCTGTGGAACTCTTTGCCAGAGGACGTTGTGAAGGTCAAGACTATAACAGGGTTCAAAAAAGAACTAGATACGTTCATGGAGGGTAGGTAGCCAGGATGAGCAGGGATGGTGTCCCTAGCCCCTGTTTGCCAGAAGCTGGGAATGGGCGACAGGGGATGGATCACTTGATGGTTCCCTGTTCTGTTCATTCCCTCTGGGGCACCTGGCACTGGCCACTGTCAGCAGACAGGCCACTGGGCTGGATGGACCTTTGGTCTGACCCAGTGTGTCCGTTCTGATGTTCTTATTGGCGGGGGAGGCAGAGGAGGGGAAGGGGGGAAGAAGGAGGGGGGCTGAGGGGAGGGAGGAGAGGAGTTAGGGGAGAGAGGAAGGGAATGAAGGGGGGAGGAGGAGGAGAGGAGGGGGACGAAGGAAGGAGGGAGGGAGAGGGGGGACTCGAGGGAAGTGGAGTTGGAGGAGGGGGCAAAGGGAGGGGGTGAAGAGGGGGGGTGAAGGAGGAGGAGGAAGTTCCGAAGGAGAGGGAGGAGGAGGGGCTGAAGGGGGGGTGAAGGAGGAGAGGAGGCTGAAGGGAGCTGTTAACCACTCAAGAAAGAGATCTTGGAGTCATCGTGGATAGTTCTCTGAAAATATCCACTCAGTGTGCAGCAGCAGTCAGAAAAGGTAATAGAATGCTGGGAATAATTAAGAAGGGGATAGAAAATAGGCCAGAAAATATCATGTTCCCACTATATAAATCCATGGTACGCCCACATCTTGAATACTGTGTGCTGAAAAACATAAATTATTGAGCAGTAGTCAACATGGTTTCTGTAAAGGGAAATCGTGTCTTACTAATCTATTAGAGTTCTTTGAAGGGGTCAACAAACATGTGGACAAGGGGGATCCGGTGGACATAGTGTACTTGGATTTCCAGAAAGCCTTTGACAAAGTCCCTCACCAAAGGCTCTTACGTAAATTAAGCTGTCATGGGATAAAGGGGAAGGTCCTTTCATGGACTGAGAACTGGTTAAAGGACAGGGAACAAAGGATAGGAATTAATGGTAAATTCTCAGAATGGAGAGGGGTAACTAGTGGTGTTCCCCAAGGGTCAGTCCTTGGACCAATCCTATTCAATTTATTCATAAATGATCTGGAGAAAGGGGTAAACAGTGAGGTGGCCAAGTTTGCTGATGATACTAAACTTCTCAAGATAGTTAAGACCACACCAGATTGTGAAGAACTTCAAAAAGATCTCACAAAACTAAGTGATTGGGCAACAAAATGGCAAATGAAATTTAATGTGGATAAATGTAAAGTAATGCACATTGGAAAAAATAACCCCAACTATACATACAACATGATGGGGGCTAATTTAGCTACAACGAGTCAGGAAAAAGATCTTGGCGTCATCGTGGATAGTTCTCTGAAGATGTCCACGCAGTGTGCAAAGGCGGTCAAAAAAGCAAACAGGATGCTAGGAATCATTAAAAAGGGGATAGAGAATAAGACTGAAAATATATTATTGCCCTTATATAAATCCATGGTACGCCCACATCTCGAATACTGTGTACAGATGTGGTCTCCTCACCTCAAAAAAGATATTCTAGCACTAGAAAAGGTTCAGAAAAGGGCAACTAAAATGATTAGGGGTTTAGAGAGGGTCCCATACGAGGAAAGATTAAAGAGGCTAGGACTCTTCAGCTTGGAAAAGAGAAGACTAAGGGGGGACATGATAGAGGTATATAAAATCATGAGTGATGTTGAGAAAGTGGATAAGGAAAAGTTATTTACTTATTCCCATAATACAAGAACTAGGGGTCACCAAATGAAATTAATAGGCAGCAGGTTTAAAACAAATAAAAGGAAGTTCTTCTTCACGCAGCGCACAGTCAACTTGTGGAACTCCTTACCTGAGGAGGTTGTGAAGGCTAGGACTATAACAATGTTTAAAAGGGGACTGGATAAATTCATGGTGGCTAAGTCCATAAATGGCTATTAGCCAGAATGGGTAAGAATGGTGTCCCTAGCCTCTGTTTGTCAGAGGATGGAGATGGATGGCAGGAGAGAGATCACTTGATCATTGAATCATAGAATCATAGAATTCGAGATCAGAAGGGACCATTATGATCATCTAGTCTGACCTCCTGCAAGATGCAGGCCACATAAGCCAATCCACCCACTCCTTAAGCAAGCGACCCCTGCCCCATGCTTCGGAGGAAGGCGAAAAACCTCCAGGGCCACTGCCAATCTACCCTGGAGGAAAATTCCTTCCCGACCCCAAATATGGCGGTCAGCTGAACCCCGAGCATGCGGGCAAGACTCTCCAGCCATACCCTCTGGAAAAAGGCTAACAATATCCTATCATTGACCCATTGTACTAATTACCAGTGTGGCACTTAATTGACCTATTGACTAAGCCCGTTATCCTATCATACCATCTCCTCCATAAACTTATCTAGCTTAATCTTAAAGTCATGGAGGTCCTTCGCCCTCACTGTTTCCTTCGGTAGGCTGTTCCAGAATTGCACTCCTCTGATGGTTAGAAACCTTCGTCTAATTTCAAGCCTAAATTTCCTGACTGACAATTTATATCCGTTTGTCCTCGTGTCCACATTAGCACTGAGCTGAAATAATTCCTCTCCTTCCCTGGTATTTATCCCTCTGATATATTTAAAGAGTGCAATCATATCTCCTCTTATCCTTCTTTTGGTTAAGGAAAACAAACCGAGCTCCTCAAGTCTCCTTTCATACGACAGGCTTTCCATTCCTCGGATCATTCTAGTGGCCCTTCTTTGTACCCGTTCCAGTTTGAATTCATCCTTCTTAAACATGGGAGACCAAAACTGCACACAATACTCCAAATGAGGTCTTACCAACGCCTTATATAACGGGACTAGCACCTCCTTATCCCTACTAGAAATACCTCGCCTAATGCATCCCAAGACCGCATTAGCTTTTTTTAACGGCCACATCACATTGCCTACTCATAGTCATCCTACGATCAACCAGGACTCCTAGGTCCTTCTCCTCCTCCGTTACTTCCAACTGGTGCATCCCCAGCTTATAACTAAAGTTCTTGTTAGTCATCCCTAAATGCATAACCTTACACTTCTCACTATTGAATTTCATCCTGTTACTAATACTCCAGTTTACAAGGTCATCCAAATCTCCCTGGAGGATATCCCGATCCTTTTCCGAATTTGCAATACCTCCCAACTTGGTGTCATCCGCAAACTTTATCAGCCCACTCCTACTCTTGGTTCCCAGGTCAGTGATAAATAGATTGAATACAAATGACCCAAAACCGAACCTTGAGGAACTCCACTGGTAACCCCCCTCCAACCCGACAGTTCCCCCTTCAATACGACCCTCTGCAGTCTCCCCTTTAACCAGCTCCTTATCCACCTCTGGATTTTCATTTCGATCCCCATCTTTTCCAATTTAACCAGTAATTCCTCGTGCGGTACCGTATCAAACGCCTTACTGAAATCAAGATATATTAGATCCACCGCATTTCCCTTATCTAAAAAATCTGTTACTTTCTCAAAGAAGGAGATCAGGTTGGTTTGGCACGATCTACCTTTCGTAAATCCATGCTGTAATTTGTCCCAGTTGCCATCGGCCTCAAGCTCCGTAACCACTCTCTCCTTTAAAAATTTTTCCATGACTTTGCATACTACAGATGTTAAACTAACAGGCCTGTAGTTACCCGGGTCACTTTTTTTCCCCTTCTTGAATATAGGAACTATATTAGCTAATCTCCAGTCAAACGGTACAACCCCTGAGTTTAGAGATTTATTAAAGATCATCGCTAACGGGCTTGCAATTTCACTTGCCAATTCCCTTAATATTCTAGGATGAAGATTATCCGGGCCCCCCGATTTACTTCCGTCTAGCTGTTCAAGTTTGGCTTCTACCTCAGATACCGTAATGTCTACCCCCATATCTTCATTCCCATCAGTCCCTCTATCACTATTCCTTAGCCCTTCATTAGCCTCATTAAAGACCGAGGCAAAATATTCGTTCAGATATTGTGCCATTCCAAGATAATCCCTAATCTCCACTCCGTTTAAAGTTTTAAGCGGTCCCACTTCTTCCTTCTTGGTTTTCTTCCTATTTATATGGCTAAAAAACTTTTTGCTATTGGTTTTAATCCCCTTCGCTAGGTCCATCTCCACCCGGCTCTTTGCCTTTCTCACTGCTTCCCTACACCCTCTGACCTCAATAAGGTAGGTTTCTTTGCTGATCCCTCCCATTTTCCACTCCTTGTACGCTTTCTGTTTTTTCGTAATCACCCCTCTAAGACGCTTGCTCATCCAGCTCGGTCTAAAACTGCTACCTACGAACCGTTTTCCCTTTCTCGGGATACATGCCTCTGACAACTCCTGCAACTTCAACCTGAAGTAACCCCAGGCATCTGCCTTTAGATCCCTAAATATGTTAGTCCAATCCACTTCCCTAACTAGTCGCCTTAATTTAGTAAAGTTAGCCCTTTTGAAATTGTATACCTTAGTCTCAGATGCAATTTTGATTATCCTCCCATTTATTTTGAAACGAATTAGCTCATGATCACTCGAGCCAAGGTTGTCCCCTACAACTATTTCCTCAACAAGGTCCTCGTTACTCACCAAAATCAGATCTAAAATGGCATCCCCCCTCGTCGGTTCAGCAACTACTTGATGAAGGAATTCATCAGCTATCACGTCTAGGAAAAGCTGAGCCCTATTATTATTACTAGCATTTGTTTCCCAATCTATATCCGGGAAGTTAAAATCCCCCATGATCAAACAGTTCCTATTAGTATTTACCTCCTTAAAAACATTAAAGAGCTCTCTATCCATATCCAGGCTAGATCCCGGCGGTCTATAGCACACCCCAATCACTATCCCAGGGGAGGCTCTAGTAGTTTTCTTCCCCAATGTGAGCATTGCCCAAATAGACTCCGTATTATCCATTGCATTGCTAGTTATTTCGTTGCATTTCACCTCATTATTGATATACAATGCTACTCCCCCACCTGTACCTTTGCATCGGTCTTTCCTAAACAGCACATACCCTTCCATACCTGTACTCCAGTCATGGCTACCGTTCCACCATGTTTCGGTTATTCCTACGATATCCGGTTTCAATTCCCGGACCAGGAGCTCCAGTTCCTCCATTTTGTTACCTAAGCTTCTTGCATTGGTGAACAAACTTCCTAATTTTTGCTGTTGGGCTCCTCTCACCCTTTTCACCCAACTTGGTAGGGACACAGTACTACCAATATGACCTGTCGATCTAGTATCCGTCCCCCCGCTTTTCCTTACACCTAACCATCCCCCTCTGGCTATATCTGTTGTTATCCTGTTGTTCTCACTCCCAATGTATAAATTTGGCGTGGAGAGCACCTGGACCTCTCCCAACCGTCTCCCCCCAGTGTCTAGTTTAAAGCTCTTTTAATCAGATGAGCCAGCCTCCCTCCTAGAAGTCTACTTCCTTCCCTACTTAGGTGGAGCCCATCCCGTGAGAACAGTTGTCTGTCCCCAAAAGCCTCCCAGTGCCCATACATCCCAAAGCCCTCCTTGTAACACCACTCCCTCAGCCAACTATTAATCGTCATGATCCTGTCACCCCTTTGGCGCCCTTCCCTAGGGACAGGTAGGATCCCACTGAAGATCACCTGAGCCTCAATTTCCTTGAGCGTCTTACCCAACTTGGCATAGTCTCCCTTGATCCTCTCTAGCGAGAATCTAGCCGTGTCATTCGTTCCTACCTGTTAGGTTCACTCCCTCTAGGGCACCTGGCATTGGCCACTGTCGGTAGACAGAAACTGGGCTAGATGGACCTTTGGTCTGACCTGGTACGGCCTTTCTTATGTTCTTATGTTCTTATGATGTGGGCGCCCTATCTCAAAACAGATACACTGAAATTGAAAAAAGTTCAGAAAAGGGCAACAAAAATTATTAGGGGCATGATTAGGGCTTCAGTTTGAGGAGAGATTAATAAGACTGGCACTTTTCAGCTTCGAAAAGAGATGCTAAGGGGAGATATGATTGAGGTCTATAAAATCGTGATGGGGTAGAGAAAGTAGATAAGAAGTGTTGTTTACTACTTCTCATAACACAAGAACTAGGGATCACCAAATGAAATGAACAGGCATCAGGTTTAAAACAAATAAAAGGAAGTATTTCTTCACACAACGCACAGTCAACCCGTGGAACTCCTTGCCAGAGGATGTTGTTGAAGGCCAAGACCATAACTGGGCTCAAAAAAGAACTAGATAAGTTCATGGAGAGAGGTCCATCAGTGGCTATTAGCCAGGATGGGCAGGGATGGTGTCCCTAGCCTATGTTTGCCAGAAGCTGGGAATGGGCGACAGGGGATGGATCACTTGATGATTCCCTGTTCTGTTCATTCCCTCTGGGGCACCTGGCACTGGCCACTGTCGGTAGACTGGGCTAGATAGACCTTTGGTTTGACCCCGTAGGGGCACTCTTATGTTCTTATGGGGGGAGCGAAGGAAGAGGGGCTGAAGGGGTTGGAGGAGGGGGGGTGGCAAAGCGGTGGGGAGTCAAAGGAGGGGGGGCAAAAGGGGATGGGGCAAAGGGAGGGGGCGGCAGAGGAGGGGGGCTGGAGGAGGAGGGAGGGAGGGAGGGGGCAGAGGGAGATGGGGGGGCAAAGGGAGAGGAGGAGGGGGGCTAAAGGGGGAGGGGGCTGGGGTTTGGGCCCTGTTGGGGCTGAGCTGAGGTGGTTGGGGCCGGGCCTTGCTGTGGTGGAGCTGAGGGCTGGTTCGAGTGAGCCCTGCCAGGAAGGGAAAGGAGGGGCTGGGCTGGGCCGGGAGCGTGGGGCACTGGTTCGAGTCCCACTGGGGCTGAGCCAGAGACAGGGCTGTTTCAAGCCCCAGCCCCGCCCCCTTATGATAGGCTATTTAAGCTTATTTCTAGGAAGGTTGTGTGTGTGTGTGAGGAGGGCCTGCTCCTTCACCCCCCAGGTCAGTGCCTGTCACAGGTGGACAGATCCCTGTGGGTGGGGCCCATAGCAGATCAGGTCACTGGCCCCTCCACCCCCAAGGGCTTCAGTGGGGTTTAAGGGAGTTTAATCATCATGGCACCGCCTCTGGCAGGGGGTTGGGCAGCTGGGCAGGGAACAAGAAACCACAAATCGCCCCTCCACCCCCCTGACTTGTTCTGCTTGGGTCCGTCTGGGCTTTCAGATCGGCTGCAGAGTCCGGAGCAGGGTGTGGGGGGAGCGAGGGCCAGGACCCCCGCCCTGGCTTGGCTTCGCTGAATCGGACCCAGTCAGACAGAGGGGAGCTGACCCCAGCCCAGTGTCTCTAGCCTGAGTGTGGCTGAGAGACAATGGGGCCAGCACCTGGGGCTGCTGAGAGCGAAGAGCCGCTGCAGGAGTTGCGTGTTGATGGCAATGGACACCTGGAGACTGTCGGGGAACCAGGTAATGGGGCGTCGCTGCCTGGGACCAGGCTGGAGAGAGACACTGAGACTGCCTGGGGTGCTGGAAAGGGGAGGTGGGGGCAGGGGACCATGGCCCTCCTGCTCCTCTTCCCTCTGAGGTCTCCCCCGCCACACCTGGCCAGTAGCTGGAGCCCTGGAGCCCATGGACCCTCCACTTGCCTGGTGTGGGGGGCCGACAGCAGCCCCTGGCCTGTATCCCTGCCCCCCTGGGCTCCCTGCCCAGAGCAGGGGGAGGGTCTACAGTTCCCAGAGCTGCAGCTCTTACCATGGCCCGGCTGCTGCTCCGAGGCCCTGCTCCCCAGCCAGAGCTGGATTGTGGTTACAGCCCCCGGGCAGCTCTGGGGAGCCGTGGACCCTCCATTGGCTCTTGGTGGGAGGTCTGGGGGGCAGGGACATGGGCCAGAGGCTGTTCTCAGTGCCCCCACCCTGGGCAAGATGGAGGGCCCAGGGCTTTCCGCAGCTGCCTGGCTGGGGGTGGGGCCTCAGGAAGAAGAGGTGGGGCCATGGAGGGGGCGGGGCCTCTTGCCTCCCCCATAGTGGAAGCAGCAACTGCCCAGCCCACTGTCTGTGGGCAGCAGGGAGTGGTCACCCCCCAGGGCTCTCAGGGCACCGATCCCAGCTCACAGCTGCTGCCTGGCGCACACAGCGGTGCCCGTGGGGCTGTGCAGGGACCCTCCTGGGCTGGGTGTGTCAGACCCCCTGGGACAGCCCTGGCCCAGCTCTGCCTGGTTCCTTCTCCCCCCTTCTGCTGTGTGTGGCCAGTGTGCAGGGCCGGCTCTAACATTTTTGGCGCCCCAAGCAAAAACAAGGAGCGCCGCCCCCCCTGCAAGCGTCACACCGCCCAAGGCCCCACCCCCGAGTGTCACCCAAGCCCCGCCCCCGAGCGGCGCCCCGCCCAGTCCCCACCCTAAGCATTGCCCCGCCCAAGTCCCCGCCCCCGAGCGTCATGCCGCCCAAGGCCCCGCCCCCTAGCGTCACCAAGCCCCGCCCCCTGAGCATTGCCTTGCCCAGTCCCCACCCTGAGCATTGCCCCGCCCACGTCCCCGCCCCCCGAGCGTCATGCTGCCCAAGGCCCATCCCCCCCGAGCGTCATCCAAGCCCCGCCCCCCCGAGCGGCGCACCGCCCAATCCCCACCCTGAGCGGCGCCCCGCCCAAGGCCCCGCCCCCGAGCATCACCCAAGCCCCGCCCCCCGAGCGGCGCACCGCCCAGTCCCCATCCTGAGCATTGCCCCGCCCACGTCTCCGCCCCCCGAGCGTCACGTTGCCCAAGTCCCCGCCTCCCCAAGTGTTGCGTCGGGCCGCCCAAGTCCCCGCCCCAGCCGAGCACCGCCCAAGTCCCCGCCCCCCCAACACGGCACCACGCCTCCTAAGCCCCGCCTCCCCCCAGCGCAGCCTGGCCAAACAAAAACAAACCCCGGGTGCCGCCCCCTCCCAAGGTGCCGCCCCAAGAACGTGCTTGGTAGGCTGGTGCCTGGAGCCGGCCCTGCCAATGTGAGACCAGGGGCGGCTCTAGACCCCAGCGCGCCAAGCAGGCGCGTGGGGCGGCCCTTTCCCGGGGGGGTGGCATTTGGCTCCGGTTGAGCTCCCGCCGGCATGCAGGTCCACCGGAGCCGCGGGACCACGGCACCCGCCGCAGTCATGACTGCGGCAGGTCCGCTGGTCCCGGGCTCCGGTGGACCTGCATGCCGGCGGGAGCTCAACCGGAGCCGCGGGAAGAGGGGACCCGCCGCGGGACCAGGGAAGGGCGGCGCAGCGCACCGCGCTGCTTGGGGCAGCCTGATTTCTAGAGCCGCCCCTGGTGAGACCCAGTGTGCGGGGACAGGCGCACTCGTGACAGCCTGGCTGGGGGTGCCAGGGGGGCACTGGGCTGAGGGGAAGGAGGGACTGTTCTGCCAGCCCCAGCCTGCCTGACCCTCCGGGCGCCGCTCCCAGAGCGTCTGATGGGAGCAATCGACAGAACGGTGCATGTTCTAGGGCAGCTCCAGCCCTGTCAGTGAGACGTGTCCTCGCGGCCCTGCCTGACGGGTCTTTGTGTTTCAGAACCTCATCGTAACTGCAAGAAAAGTCAAACCGGTCCAGTTGTGGTTGCACTGATAGTTCTATCATCTGCTTTGATCGCTGCCGTCATTGTTCTGGCAGGTGAGTTCCCAGCTTCCGCCCTGCTCCCCTCCCCTCCCTCTACGATCTCTGTGATTCCCATTCCCCCTGGAGCCACCACAGTCACAGTCTCTCCTCCTGGCCTGTCTGGCTTCTGCCCCTGGGACAGAGGATTCCTGGGGGATGTTCCTCCACGACCCTCCTCCCGCTCCCCCCAGACCCCTGCATCTGGGCACTCTCTGTGTCGAACGATCTGACTGACATTAGCTCCCCCTGGCCCAGCTCTGAGCACTTTGGGCCCGAGTCACCTTTACCATGTGCCATGAAGCAGTCGCTTACCAGGGTGTCTCATGGGACAGGGCGCAGAGCAGCAACGAGCCCTTTGCCTGCTCTGTGTTGCTCTGAGGTTACCAGCCTGGCCTTCCTGCATCTTCAGGTCATGCTGGTGGCTGGGCGGCCGGTGCTGCCGTGTTATTGAACTGAGCCATAGAATTCAGTCTAGACCCCTCCATCAATGCAGCGTTGAAACCCACCAATCGCTGATCTTGGCCATGAAGGGTCCCTTGGCACCATTCACTCCCCCAGGCTGCACAGCCAGCACATGCTAGTGCACAGGGTGTGTTTTTGCGGTGAACATGAACCCTGCTGTATCTGCCAGTAGTCTGGGGCAGTGGGGGGCTGTGAGACTGTCGGGGGTGGGATTTATCTATTGCCCTGGGATCAGATCAGTGGGCCCCAGGGGGGTTTAGTAGCTGGCAGAGGGCATTGAATCCGGGTCTGTCTGCTTTAGGAATCCTTTGTGCCAATGTCATGACCTCAGTGCAGTTGAATTGATGCAAACGGCTACAGTAGACGCACTGCACTGGGGCACAAAGGAGCTTGCCTGGGTGCAGTTCGCTGCAGGAGTTACCAGAGTGAGCCGTGCTGCTTCAGCGCATCTCCAGGAGGTGTTTGCCCTGATGGAACTGCGTCACTGTGATTACACTGGTGCAAATTGCTCTGATACAGATGGGCCCTGAAGCCTGGCTCCTGCTGCAATGGCAGGCTGTTGCAATGGGCAGCATTGGCTGCCACTGTGTAAGGTGGGATCTGTGAGCTTGGGATTGGTTACACTCCTACAGGTGCAGGGAGCTCCGCAGAACATGCGGCCTCTGCCCTGGAGATGGATGGTAGAGAGAGCCTGTGCCATCAGCTGTTAGTCACTGACTTCTCTGCTCAGTTCTGTAGGGGAGGTTGTGGGCTACTGTGCACTGCGCGGTTAAGTCTACAGGGTGAGACATGCCTTGTGAGTGAGATGAGCACATGCTCTTTCTTTGACAGTGGCCTGGTTTCCTGACTCTTCCAGACTTAGTGTCTGTTCCTCCCTGAGTGCCAGGCACATGGGAAGGCTTTAAAACCACTTACCCAGTTACTGTGGTGCAAAAAAAGGTGATATGCTCAAAAATGTCTGGAGGGGTTTGAGTCAGATTCCTCTCAACTAGTCGGGCCTTTCAAATATCTCTTGGGTGTCAATTATGGGTGACCCCACTGCCGTTCTTTCCTGGCACTGAAAGCGTTACACTGTGTGAGGGCTTCCAGCAAGTGTCTTTCCTCCAGCTGTATTTGGGTAAAGAAAAGTCTGCAGCTAGGAGGTGACTTAAGTTACATCATTCCTGGCTGACTTCCTGTTGCTGCGGTTTCTGATGCCACCTTGTGGCATGTCCCTGGGTGAAAGTTTCATGTCCCTGGGTGAAAGTTACTGCACAGTCTTCTGCTATTCCCCTGCTGTTTGTTGCTAGCTTGAACGTCCAGCTGTTGCTCTTGTGCCTGGGGTGAAATGCTCTGGGCTGTGTTAGTGCCTCCCAGGCTGGGAGTGTCCCTGGAATCCTCCCTGCCAGGCAAATTTACTGTGACAAACGTCTCCCTCAACCTGCGTCTGATTGCAGTGGACAGGCCCAGGCTGGAGGTCCCAGTAGGCTTGGCAAGTCGGTCAATTGATTGCCTGTTTGACCGTAGTCACAATGTCAAATACTCCAGCAAGAACCCTGGGAGTAGGAGGCCGCTTGCCATTTTGATTGCACGTGTGTTTCTTCAGAACTTCGTTTCATTGTTTCACTTTTTCATCTGAGTTAAAATAAGTCAGTTAAGTACATTTTTTTGTTTTTAAATTAGGTGTAAGTATCTATCTAAAGCTAAACCTCCTGGAGACAATGAACTCTTGCTCTTGTTTGTTACTGTTCTGATAATTTTTTGAAATATTCAACCATTTTTTGACACATTTGACTGGTCAATTGACCGATTTGTTTTTGTACTAGTCAAATGCCCAATTATAGATGCAACTCTTACCTCACATGTTACTTTCTCATTCTCAGTGCTGGCATATAAACCTTTATCAGCTAATCTGTGCTCCCCTGCTGGCCATGCATGCACAGATGGCTGGATGGGATACCGAGGGAAATGCTATTATTTCTCCGAGACTGAAGGGAACTGGACCTACATAGAGAGACTCTGCTCCTCCTTTGGTGCCTCCCTGGCTGGGATCGACAGTGAGCAGGAATTGGTGAGCGACTCTTTCATTGCGATACACTGGCCTTAGCACAGCAGCTGCTGCAGTAGGACCTGGGCTCTGTCCCTGTGGGGCAAGGAGCAGCTCTGAGCCCTCTCATGCTGGGAGGCCACAGCGAATGGACTTCCAGCCCCTGAATGCCAGGCCTGGCTGGGCCCAGGGCCTTAGTGTCTGTGTGTGATCACAGGGATTGCCCATTCTCAGCTGCCCCCCTCCCCAAATAGGGAGACAGCCCCTGTCTAGGGCAGGGCTGGCTTGGGCGTCTCCTGGCTGCTGGCGGGACTGAGAACACAGGCAGCGCTCCTGCTTTGGGGATGGGAAAGGAGCAGCCAGCTGAGGATGGGGGGGAATCCTCTCACATTGACCCCTCCCACTTCAGCTTGACTTGCTCCCTCTTCCTACCTTGCTGTGGTGAGCGGGGGCTGCTCTGTGAGAAGAGACCCAGCAGCTGCCCCCAGCCCAGGGGAACTTGGGGTGCAGGTGACTGGGAGCACAGGGGCAGGGAGGGTTAATACGGCCTGGGTGATCTTGTGCTTTGCAAGAGGGAGGGGAAAATCCAGAGTCCTTCTGAAAATAAATTGAGCCCCTTCAATGTGTGACTGGGATTCTCTGCAGTTCAGAGCCCTGGACGGGGGGGCGGGGAAAGCACCAGAGCTGGGGTTGATCCGTGCTGTCCCTCTGCTTTCTTTCAGATGTTCCTGCTGCGCCATAAGGATGCCCATGACCACTGGATCGGCCTCCGGAGGGAGCAGGGGCAGCCCTGGAAATGGACCAACGGCACCGAATTCAACCACCTGTGAGTCTCTCTCACCCTCTGTACTAATTCCCTGGGCTTGGGGTTTTTGGTGTCTGAGCTGTTTGAGTTCAGGCAGATCCACCATTCAGTGCTAGTGAAACAACCAGACACGACCCTGGTCCGTTCGCGTCCTGCGTGTATTAGAGACCGATGGGAGCCGGCCACAGCCAGAGGTGCCCTTGCAGAGCACTGGGATTTCAGCTGGGACACTCGCTGTTTTTCCCCAGCCCTCATCAGCAAGGTCCCTGGGTTGTCTGACACACACCACCCCCGTCATTGGAGCTAAAGAATCCACTTCTTTAAGTGAAAACCCCTCCTGACTGATAAAGCTCTTACACAGGCCAGCCACTAGCGGGGGATGGAGACCCCCCACTTCCCTGGTCCGTGTTACTTCAGTACTTTGAAAAATCAGGCTGTTATGGCGCTGGGTCAGTGCTCCCCAAGGCCAGTCCCCATTGTGCTGTATTGGACCCAACCTTTGGATCCCACCTGCTTCCAGCTCCACTGGGCCTGAATAGCTACCAGACACTGTCCCTAGTTCAGGCCTCTGTGGCACACTGCTGGGGTACAGACGCCCTGTCTGGTACCCTCCTTAGGATGTGGGACCCTGCAGTCCAGCTGCTGTGGGACCCAAAACCAGTGCTGAACCCTCCCAAACCTCCCTAGAGGCCTTGCTGTCCCTAGAGCTCCACCCTCCACTCCAGATGAACTCTGGGAGAGTCATGTGACGGTTACAAACAAGGAACACCTGCTTTCGTAAAGGAACTTCTTAAACACACTCTCTTTTTCCCCATCCCCAATGGACAGCTCAAGAGTTATAAGTCAATGGAAGAGGAAACTCCTGAATGCAATTTCTTCTTTCAGTGTCTTCTTGGTTCTGCTCAGAGTGTTTTAAGGAGGCAAGATCCCTCCTGCCCCCCACTTTCCCTGCTCAGTCGTCTGGTTCTCATAATGATCTGCCCCTCTTGTTAGAGAACCGGTCCCTTTTGAAAATTAGTCTCACAAATTCTCTCCGTCCTGCTGGGGACTTTCCATTCTCCAGCTCCCCTGTGGGCTGCTCAGCATAGAGGGATTCTAACAGTCAGCGGTTCTGCAAAGCCCCCACTGTCCTGAGCTCTGCTCCTGAGGGGCTGTGAGAGTAGCGGCTCCGCACTCAGGCTTGCACTGAGGAGAACGGCTCCCCTGACTGTGACTGGTGAAATGCCCAGACTCTGCCTGCTGCAACACCCCAGCTTCTGTGTTGCAGGTTTGTGATAAGAGGAGGCGGTGACTGCGCGTATCTGAATGACGAGAAAGGGGTCAGCAGCTCACGGTGCTACATGGAAAGACGGTGGATCTGTAGCAAACTGAGGTGTATGTGATGGGCAAAGGGACTGCACTAGAAGGGAGCTCAAAATAAGTCTTCCAGAAATGACACTGATACAACTCACATCTACTTGAATGAGCCATGTCCCCATTTGTCAGCCTGGCAATAGGTGTGTGTAGTTTAAACTGTGGATTCTTTGTATGTGCTTCTGCTTCTGAACCTTTACACTCAGGGACACATTGTCAAGCTTCTCTCTGCAGCTGAGAGGGCGAGATCTTATGAGAAGGAGTCTCAGCCACATGCTGGGGAGGTAAGGGAAGGGGAGGCCTTGTTAGCTTAGACTCCAGAACAGCGTTTCTGAAATGTGGCCACCAGCCGATTGTTTTGCTGCCACGAGAGCCTCCGAAGTGGTCAAACAATCGCTGAGATGTTCAGTATTAAAGTTGCCTTGTAAATGCCATAAATCATAATGCGCACCCCCTTCTAAATAGTACCGTGCAGGCAGAGCTGAGCTACACAGGTATGGTTTTCTTTCAAGTCACAAAGTGTATTCATTGGCTAATCACTATGTTTACATCTCCTGTTACTGTAGCTCTGTAAGCGGCTACTGGCCGTCTCCCTGCGTGGTGTTTGGGTAGGTTGCGATTGTTCATGGGAGGAGGTGAAAGAGTTAAAAATGTGAATGAGAGTCAGAAAGTATTTCAAATAATCCAGTGCCAGAAAACTACCCTGAATGTGATAGACTGTCCCAGAGGAGTCACCTGCTGCTAAGAAAAGCAAAAACATAGAAAGAAAAACGAACATTTCAGCACTGGGCGAAAGGCAGTTTCTTGTGTTTCTGAAGCCGTCTGATGCCATTTCTGAGCAAGTTGCAGTGTGCGCTGTTTGTAAGAGAGAAATTCATCACACTGAAACGTATGTAGTGCAGCGTCCCTATAGCACTCATGCAGGGGAAGTTGAACAAAATTACCACGGTGAGTTTCAGAGGCACAAGCTGTTAAATAATGCAAAAACTAAACTCAAAAGACAACAGCAACAGCTCAGAGATTTTGTTGTTAGTGTTCTCATTATTATTACTGGTCATTTTTTTTTAGATTGATTGGGTTTTTTTATCTGTGAAAGAAATTTTGGACATATTGGCAATACGTTCTTTCATTAATATTTGGACTTCTGTTATGTAAAGCATTTATAAATTTAGTTTAGAATTATTGTACTGTCCTTTTACTGTCCTTGTATTGTATTGTCCTTTTACCAAAAAAAACAAAAAAGACCAGAATGTGCAAAGCACTTGTTTGTTTTTAGGTCCACTAAAGAGTAAACAAAACTGTGCCTTATATTTCTTATTGAATCTGCAAAAAGCCCTGGCATAAATATGCACATGTAATTTATTTATTTGTTTTTCCTACCGTTAGTTAAGTATTGTCAGAGCTGCATTCTGAGGCTGCCAAAAATTTGTGAGAACCCCGGCTCTAGAAAGTATTATAATTTTGTTTTCTATGTATGGGTGGCTCCAAGCACCAGCAGGTCCACCGGTCCCACAGCTTCGGTGGTAATTCGGTGGCAGGGATGCTGAAGGCGCGGCACTGGCGGACCTCCCGCAGGCATGCCACCAAATCCGCGTGGCCAGCGGACCGTCTGCAGGCGTGCCATCGAAAGCTGCCTGACTGCCATGCTTGGAGCAGCAAAAACCATAGAGCCGCCCCTGTTTCTATGTAACCATTACTTCCCAGTATTTATTCACTCTTGCTTGCATCTCTGTTCTTTGGTAATAAACTCCATTCTTGTTTTCTGTGTGTGTAGATTTATATCTAAGTGCTGTGGTTTGAATAGAGTGGTTGGCCTGAATGGAGTCTTGCAATCTGCTGTGGCCTGTATTGATAAAGATGAGTTAAAAAATGAGTCAGGCTCTGAGACCTACCTAAAAATCACTAGACTTACAAATACTAGCTGCAGAGTTATTTTTATTTATCTGCTGGTTTGTGAGCCTTTGGCGGTCATGGTTTCTAGTGTTCTCTGCACGCATTAAAGGCTTGGTTTTGTCCACCGTCCCTAAGAAAACCATGAGAACTGAGATTCTGGCCTACTCCCGGGACTCTAGGAGCTGGGGCTTTAAGAAAAACACCAAATATCATGAGACAGATAAGGGGAGAAGGGGCAGTAAGTTACAGACTTTACAGAACTGCGCCACTCGCCCCAGAGCATAGCAAGGTTGCCCAGGAAGCACGGACGGTGAGTCTGTGGGCAGGGGCCAATCGCTAATGGCACTAAGTGTGGGTGTTGGTGCTGCTGGTACAGAACTGTCAGCAGGAGCTCTCCCCTGTGCAGCCCCTGTTTGCACACTCACCTCCTCTGCAGCAGGCAGCCCCGCTTTGCAAAGCGATTCATTTTGGCTGGTGCTGGATTACAGCTCGCTCTGGTATTGAAGGTAGGGGAGAGAAATGTTCTCCGGATTGTCCGGGTAAAGGGCAGCAGAACTGTGCTTAGCCTGCCCTGAGCGAGGGGTCACCTAACCCGGAGGGGAGGGAAGCCCACCCCCACCCCCACCCCCACTCCCACTGGAATAGGGTCATGCAAAAGAACTCTTATGATGGTTGGGTGTGTGCAAGACAGGAAATCCCTTTGCAAAGGATTCCTTTCAGAGAATCATCAAATATCAGGGTTGGAAGGGACCTCAGGAGGTTCTAGTCCAACCCCCTGCTCAAAGCAGGACCAAGCCCCAACTAAATCATCCCAACCTGGCTCCTCTTCAGCCTTTTGCTTTTGTTCCTGGGCAAACCTTGTGCCCTGGCCTTCCTCCCCAGCCCTTTGTTCTCTAGCTGATCACATCCCACTGGCTTCCTGCAGAGGGGGGGCCATTCATGGTCGTTAGTTGCTAGATGCCAAATGTCTGGGCAACTGGAGTGGCCATTTTCTTTGGGTGGCTTCCATGGGCATGGGGCCCCAGGCATCTAGGCATCGGCCATGCCTGTATCTCTGGGTCTCTACAATGTGTAAACAACCTTTTCCCACCAGCTACTTTACCATGCCGCACATGGGGAAACCGAGGCACATAGTCTTCATACAAAATAGTACAGAAAATTCCCACTGTCACAGTTCCTCCCCTCCCCCAGTCTGTGCCTGGGACAGAAAGGCCCTTCTTTGCCCCTTCTCCTCCACTCCCACCAGTCTCTGCCCCTGCTTGCCCAAGGATTGCACTGGCTCCCCACTTTTCCATACCACTGCATCCCTTTCAGGAGTCTGATTGACATACCCCAAGTTACACCTCACTTAAAAACGAGTAGCCTACAAAACCAGACATAAAAATGCAGAAGTGCCCCACAGCCACTAGTACTGAAAAATTGCTGACGTTCTCATTTGTCCCATACAATTATAAAATAAATCAGCTGGAAAGTTACATCAGTGTATACTCTATGGAGCAGTACAAACAAGTCACTCTCTGAACTTTTTAGTCGCCATTGATGTCACTAGTGCTTTTACTTAGCCTGTTGTAAAACTAGGCAAAGAGCTAGATGAGCAGAGGCGGATTAGCAAAAACACCGAGGAGTCCTTGTGGCACTTTAGAGACTAACAAATCTATTATGTATTTGGTCTGATACAGACTAACAAGGTTACCGCTCTGAAACCCGTCGTCATGGGAGGCGGGACCCTTGCTCCTGCCCCTTGTCCAATCCAGAAGCGGTACATCCTTGATTTGTAGTTTCAAATTCCTTGTGGCGGGCTTTTTCGGCGGTTTTCCTTGCACTAGCAATGGGGGAAGAAGACATGTGTGTGAAGTGGGGAGTTTGGACGCCTCACTCAGCTAATGCACAGAGACGGGGAGAGGAAGCAGAGACCTGCCCTGCGAGGGATGCTGCAGCCATGGAGTCCCCCTGGAGGAGGTAAGCTGTGATCTTCCTACAGAGCAGTGCCCTGGGAAACTGACTCACCCCTGCTCTGCAATGGGGGACCGGGGCTAGGGTGGAGACGGGAGGTTATTCGGAAGATCGCAGTGTTTAGAAGCCCTGATATTATTTGTACAGCCCCCAAAAGCGGCCCGGAGCGCCTCGCAGTGCATAGGAATGAAGTCGTATTTGTTCTACGGCAGCTGTTGCATTTTGTATCCAGGTTTTTTTTTTTGGCCAAAAACTTGGATTGAATATTTTCATTTACCGAAAACGGAGGTGTTGGGTTAAGGGGAGACTGGGGAGGGGTCTCCAGGAAATGGAAAGTCGCGTTTGGACGGGTCAGAAAACATCGTAACAAACAGCGAATTCCTACCAAGTGGACACGGAGCCTTGCGGTTCAAACCCGGCTCCTGATCTAGAGACGATCCTTCCTTGGGGGGGAAAATCCACCCCACGTCTAGAGACCGATCGCGTGTAACTCCCCGCTGAGACTCGCTCAGAGGCGGCGGGATGGGGGAGGGGGCGCAGATTTGCCCTCCTGCCCCGGTCCCTCGGGCTGTAGGCAGAGGACGAGTCAGGACCTTCAAACCCGGCTCCCGACAGATGTAGCCAGAAGTAGCGGTTACTGACCAACCAACCAGGAGTCTGGCGGCTCCTGTAAGACCGGGAGGGGGAAGGAGGCGCGCTCGGGGGAGGAGGCGCAAGGGAACAGTCGGAAGTTGGGGGATCTGCTGTCGGCGGCCCCCTGCTGGCCTCTCGGAGATCCGGCTGCCCGGCAGGGCTGGGGCTACTCGCTTTTCCCTCTCTCACCCGGTACGTCCCTTGAACCTCTTTTTTGAATGCTCCTAGCTTGTGTGGGTGTTACAGCAGCTGGCGAGAGGCTGGTTCCCGGGGGACGGGGCTAGCCGGAGTCTTTGCAATAAGCCTTTGCTGGAGAAACTCATAACGGGGCAACCTGCCAGCTTCGCTAACTCCTCCGATGACTTAGAACAGGAGCAGTAAAACGGGATGTTTTGCCAGGAAGCTGTCCGGGTGAAGGAGACTGTGGGATCCGTCATTAGTTTGTTGCGTACTTGCTTAGTTAGGGTGACCATAGTCCCGTTTTCGCCGGGACAGTCCCCGTTTTAAGCTCCATCCAGGGTGTCCTGATTTTTTGCAAAACTGAGCATTTGTCCTGTTTGCTCTTGGCAACTGCAGCTGTTTCCAGGGGGGCTGGGGCCAGCCCTGTGTGTGGGGTGGGGCTCAGGCGAGCTGCTCGGGCCGGCCAGCCACCCACAGTCCCGCGCAGTGTCCCGTTTTCCCTTTGGGACATATGATCACCCTAGATTAGTGGCGTTTAGAAGATGTAGAAAGAGAATTATGTCTTTAAAAATGTCTGAGAGTGGGGGGCAGGAGGGAAAGAGAGAGAGATGTGACTGATAGGAGGAGTCCAGTGGCATCTTAAAGACTAACAGATTTATTTGGGCACAAGCAGGAAAGCTTATGCCGAAATAAATCTGTTAGTCTTTAAGGTGCCACCGGACTCCTCCTTGTTTTTGTCGATACAGACTAAGAGGGTTACCCCTTTGACACATGACTCATTTTCAGTTTTCTAAACAAGTGACCTGACCCTCTGAAGGCAGCGCAAATCACTAGAGTATTTGTGTCTCTCTATCCGGGTGGCTTTTGATGCCGTGAAGATTAATATTTAAAAAGACAATACAGAAGAGAACGAACTCAGGTACTGGACACCAGGGAGACAGGTGGGGGTGGGGGTGGTAGGTATTAAATAAATGACATGTGGGAACTGGGATGTGTTTGGAATTCTTCTTATTTCGTATGGCTTGGGTAGGTAGCAATGACTGCTCATTTATAGCTAATGTTTGGAATTTAAAGTACCACTAGGGAAGAATATAGAATCCAATTGCAAGGGGGTGGGGGTGTGTGTGTGTGTGTGGGGGGGGGTCAAAGTTAGACTCAGGACTCAGTTTGTCAGATCACTGTTTTATTAGCACAGTGCTCTGCTAATAACACCCAGATAATGTGAGCACCATGCAAGACACAAACTATCTTATTTATATAGATAAAAGGGTGAGAACTTAACAAGATAACAAAGGAAGCAGAATCAGACAAGTTTACCTGGGCTAGGCATGCATATCTTATTTCCTTACTAACTCTTACCCATCTTCTGTTAATGTTTCACCATTAGCACCATTGCTTATGCCTAATGTTTCTTTTCCTGGCACCTGTATTTTAACATTTCTTATTTCTGCTTAAAGGTACATACAACATTTCTTTAATCCATTCTTATTTTTACAATATAATTTATTCTACTTTTACAATCCCTCTTTTTGGTCAAGCTCACGCCATGACCAACATTTTACTGGGTTTCACATATTAACCATTCTTTATCTCTTTGTTTATCAGCAATATTAAAAATCATCATATTAGCACTCTGTTTTGGGGCAGTCACCTGGGTGGCATGCCTTACACAATTTTGGATACAACAGGAGACTAACTGAAAACATACAAAAATTATTAGGATTCCAAACAGGATAGTCAGGGCTCCCTGAAACAACCAGTTTCCTATGCCAGAGAAATTGGAACAGGTTACTTAGCCACTTCCATAAAGAACTCGGCTCTTCATGGGGAAGATATGCGATTTGTTTTAAGTGGCTAGCGCGATCTATTACCTCGTTGGTATCATCAGGTATAAACACACAACATTGTTTTCCAATGAGAGCACAGGTCCCTCCTTTGGCCGCCAGCACTATGTACAATGCCTGACGGTTTTGGAGGGCCACCTGTCGGATCGCCCGTTTCTTTGGCCAGGGCTCTTAAACTTTCTCCAGTTTTATTTGCCATTATTTTAACTACTGTTTGTAACCTCAGGAGCCTTTTTGCCTGTTGTATTACTCCCCCAAGTGGGATAAAGGAACTGCCAATAGTCTCTTCCCAGGTGTCCATATTGCTGTTCCATATTGTGTTAAATGGACGAAGTCCTCCAGTGAGGAACTGAGTGGGATAGCCAGGACAGGAACACCAGTTTGAGAGTGGGCTGGGATGTGGCTGCAGACCCAGCATTTAGAAGTATTAAGGGTCTGAGCTATCCACACTTGCTGCTGGATAAAAGAATTGTCATTGTGGATTCCCCAGACCTTAAGACACCAGCAGCTGAGGAACAGGCACCACCAGAGGCGCATGTTGGAGGCAGGGCCCTTCTGGTTCTAATAACCTCAACTGAGGGAACCGCACTCATGATTTTACGTCCAGCAGGCGCTAGGCTCACTGCTGCTTCTTCTTGGGCCTTGCTTTAGGTCATCGTCGGCTTCTGGGTATGGCTACACTTGAGAGTTGCAGCGCTGGGAGTTACAGTGCTAGTCGTCCAGCTGTGCAGGGACAGCGCTGGTGTGTGGCCACATTTGCAGCATTTTCAGCACTGTTGGGAGTGATGCATTATGGACAGCTATCCCAGCGTTCAAGCGACAGCAACGTGCTTTCCAAAAGACGGGGTAGGGTGGGGTGGAGTGTAGTGTGACAGGGAGCAGAGGAGAGAGAGAGAGTGGATTTTTGGAGCCGACACTGTGAATTGGCTCCCTGCTTTTGCAAAATCAGAAACTTTTTCCGACCCCTTACTGTTAACTGCAAACAGCCTGCAGGCCAGATAAGCAGCTGCCGACTCCCTTTCTCGCTGCTGTTTCTCTCCTCAAGCAAAAAGCAAACACTCAACCCCTGTGAATCAGGCAGGCAGGGGGGATATCTCATTTGATTGTTCACAGATTGATCACAGCAAACAGGAGCTGTGTTTGTTTTTTTAGATAAGCAGCTCCCAGAGCGGGGCTCCGCTCCGAGTTCACAACAAAACAAAGAGAGGCTGCATAACAAAACAAGGGGGTTAAAAGCATTCTGGGATATCTCCTAATACCCTGGAGGCCAATAGCAGTGCTGGTGTGTGGCCACACTTTACGACCAGCACTGGATCACCAGTGCTGCAATGCTTATTCCCCAGGCAGACCCAGGTGTACGGCCAGCGCTGCAGCCAGGGAGTTGCAGCACTGGATGTGCCCTGCAGGTGTGGACACTTACTAATTGCAGTGCTGGAAAGGCTCCACCAGTGCTGCAAATCTCAAGTGTAGCCATACCCTCTGGCAACCCTTACGAGAGCGTAGATTGTAAGGTATTGCAGGCTGTTCCTCTACATCTTCTTCTGGAGTCAAAATTGACTATGCATGATCCCAAGGTGGTGATTGGTTCACTGGGGGTGGTGCATTCTTACACTGGGAAGCATGTATCCACTCTGCAATGCCAGACAGTTTAACAGCCGTCTGGCTAGTAAGCAGGGCCTGATGATTCTTTGTTGTTCTTTAAGTCTCTTTACTACTTCTTCCCTGACTCTGGCTATAACAATGGCCTTCACACCTTATCTTTTCCTGATGCATACATTCCTCATTCACACAAACAGATTGAGAATACAAACAGTAGTATTTTATATCCAGCAAAAAGGCATTGCAAATTAAACCTTGCTAAGTTTTACAGTTAATAACCAAGACAATTTACATTGAGACCCAGGCCTTTAATGTTTCTCTAATTTATTTAACATAGACACAATAGAGAATCCTGTCTCTTACTACCTAAATCTTAAAACAAAGAGTTAGAGAGGGCCCAATTTGTAATGCATACGGGAAAACAGAATTATAGTCCCAGAGGGTCATTTTTTTCTGCTATTTAAAAAGGGTGGCTAGCAGGATGAAATCAAATTATACTTTAATTATTATGGGACATTATAAAATCCTGCTCCTACATATCCCCCTTTTGACACTAAGATTATTAATCGCCAGTGTCACTTCTTATTTAGTCCATGTAGTAGAAAATACTGGGAGGTGATTTGGGCCTGTGGCTTTAGCTTTGCATACATTTGTTTTATTCATCAGCACATTTTAAACATTTTAATTAAACACATACAATTTAAAACCAAAAACAATTAGGGGTAGTAACATTAGTATGCCAGTAGTTGTGGGAGACCATTCTGAAAATATGTTATACCAATGGTAAGCTGTTATGTCTTTCTGCAGTGGCAATTTTTAACATGTTCCCATTTGCATGTATAATATGAATGGTTCTGTTTCCCACATTGTTTTGTTTTGTTTGTTTGTTTTTGTTTTTAGGAACTATGTTACCTTTTTAAACAGATGATTGGTAACTGTTTGCTATTCAATGCCAAGATTGATAGAGAACTCAGCTAAATCAGTGCTTACAGTAAGCTGAGACTTTTTGGTTGTGGCAAATAGTAAATGTGATTATTGGTAAACACAGTACTTACATTACATGTACATTTGTCTACTGGTGGGTTGCTAACACTTTTATCCTTTTAAAACACTTTTTGTTTTCAAGAATTAACACACACATTGCCCATTATACAATACTTTGGTCTAATTATTAATTTTATTCCACATACAGGATCCTAGTGAGAAGTCTTTACTACAGGGCTTTGGAGCAACAGGCATGGATAAGCATACCCACTTTTGAGGAGTCCACTTGGTACAACCTCTAGTGTCCAATAGTTTTCCTTCGTCCCCAGCCCACTGGCTTGAGCTCTGGGGTAGCCAGAAGGATCCCAGGTGCAATGTGTGGAGTGGGCTAGCTTTCCATATCTTTGCTTCCAGAGCCTGTTGGTGTGCAATTTTAACAACAATTTCTTCACTTAACAAATTTTGTCTTACCGTACTGGAGACATACTGCATTTAGTTATATTGATAGGTATTAAACAATTATTTTTTTCTTTGCTTTAACAGATGTATCAAAACCTTAATATTCTCTGATATTACCCAAAACATCTTATGTTCTAAATATCTGCATTTCAGTACATTCCATAACTATCCCAGGATGTTTTTTAACTTTCATTTGTTTTTGTAATAGGTTGTTCTGTAGCTGGTATTAGCTTTTTCTGATTTTCTGAAAGACAAAAATAACATTTTTCTACCCCTTTCAGGGTGGCATTGATTATTGCTTAAAAGATTCCTTTCTTTTACAAATACCCTTGCTGATTGCAGGCAAAACAGAGGAATTACCCCCATATTTTCCTGTGTTTTTTTGTTCTATAGGCAGGCCAGGTTTTAATGGCTTCTACTTTTTAAGGGTTATGGGGAAATTATTTTACTGTTTAGTTATTAAATCCATGAGGTGGTGTACCTTAAGTTTTTCTTCTTATAGCAGACCAAGTTTGTAATGTTTTTCCTGCTGTGTTAAGCTTTAAGTTTATTCACAGGTGATAGCTGAGAAGCATCATTACCATATTACCTTAAAGAATTTTTCCAAAAATCATACACACTATACATTGTTACAGGGGTACTTACTAACATTACATTCATTTTAATGTTTAATATTAACAGTAACATTAGCGTCAAATCTATTAGAGATATCTTGTTATACCATGTCTTTTATTTAGGCAATTTCTTTTGTGCTGGCAGTTCTCACCTTCCTTTATCAGTTAGGTAATTTGCATCAACACAGGCTTGGCTTTTGGATTTAAAGCAATTAGCAGAGCTCAGAGAGACTGTCTTAAAAGGGACACAATCAACTTCCACCAGAGTTTTGATTTCTTTCCACTTTGAACTCCTGCTTGCAAAACACACAGAGATCTGAAAAAGAAAACACAGTCTATTGCGGCTCTTTTTGGAGCCCTAATAGGATTTTAATTTAGTAGCACGTTCCATTTGCATTTCTTTTACCCCTTTCTACAATATACACTGCCTATGTCCTAGGGGAAAAAGTGCATTCCTTCTATACTACAACTTTTTTTTTTTTTAAACATTAGCCAATATGGCTAACTTTTTTTTTTGTTTTTACAGAGTTTTTATGTACCCTTATCAAAGTGACAGTCTGATTACACAGAGCCATTTTAAGACTGTGTTTTTAACATTGCTTCTTTTTGTTTTGTGCACCTCACCTCTGCTGTTGCTTCAGAGGGTCACTGTTAATTTCTTATTCTTTTACTACAGCACTTATCTGCTATTGTTACAAAAAAACCCCAACCAACCAAACAAAAAGACTCCAGAATCTCTTCCTATTTTCCTGATTTTGACTGCCCTATTGCAGCCATGACTTGGTCTTTTATTTAAAAACATTTTAAATTTTATAAAGAATCAACCTGTGTCTTGCAAAAAGGTTTATCAGTTTTGAAACTTTAAATTAAAGAGTCAAATGATTTTTTAGTGGCATTAAAAACAAAACCAAAACCAATTTATCTTACACCTACAAAACAGGAGTTTTACAAACCAGATGTGCTGGTTTAGATTCTTAGAACTTTACATATTTTCACAGACAAATAGATACACACACATTTGCTTTTCCTTAACATTCCTTTACACTGCTTTGTTTTTACATAGCTGTATATATATTTGGATTATTTACAGGCATTCTTCTGGAAAAGTGCCCATTTTCCCTTCAGAATGGCTGCCAAGAAATCAAGAATTCTCTCTCTTTAACATGGTCCTTTTTAACATTTTTCACAAAGTTTAACTGCTTAATTCTCTCCAGCCTTTGTAGAGTTAACTTTTCACTCTCTTTCCTTAAATCACTTGTTTATCTCCCAGAATGACACCTTTATCACCTCAGATTTCACCATTTTAAGTATTGTTCCAGGGGTTCATGCCTGCACTTACTGCTTTTCTTCCTCCTTACACTATGCCCTTAGGGCTTCCAACCTGTTTTTCAGTTTCTTTATCTGTTGCTTGCCTGCTTTTCTGGGCCCGATCCTGCTTTTTTCCAATAAACCGTTTGTGAGTGATATTGTGGTCATTTCACAATTTTGAAAGAGATGTTTAAGGAAAGGGACCAGGAAGGGTGGGGGTGAGTTGAGGAGCCCCCCCCCACCCCGCTGAATTGATAGTGGAACACTAAAGAATCAGTTTTTGAGGCAGACAACAAAGGGGAACAGAACAAGGGGCTTTTTGTCCTTTTTACAATGAGATGGGAGTATTAAGGGGGTTGGATCGATCCGGGGCGGAGGTTTTTTGAGAACGGGGTAAAGGGGAGCGCTCAGTCTGGTGGTGGGAGAGGAGGCTTTTAATAAAGCTTTTAACTTATTATTTGAATATTTGAGAGAGGCCAGTTTTGATTTTGTCCAGCTACGATTTGCCTCTTCCCACCACTGAATGAAACAATTAACCTCTTCTTTAGCCAATTTAGTTTTGGGTTGGCCAAGTTTGTCCTTTAAGACGTCCACTCGGTCTTTGTTCCAAGATTTTAACAGTGGTCACTGAGTTTTGGAATCCCCCTGAGTTAGCCTAGACCATTTTTCCAGAAATTTTCAGGAGTCCGGACCCTTCTTACAGGAGTCTGGACCCATCCTAAAATACATAAAATGAGCCGACGTTCGTTTAGGGAACTGTCTCGACTTAGACGTCTGGTTACAGGAGGACTTCACACACCAATCGCACAAGAAGGAAATTCGGGTTCGTCAGAACGATGCCCGGTGCAACACATAAAAGGAGCCCAGAGGCTACTGCCTCAATCGCCCTTGCTTTCACACCAGGGGTTTTACCCAAAGTGTGGTGCGGCTGCGATTGTGCAGATTCCACTCACTCAGACCGCGGGGACAGGAACCCCTTGGTTGGCCGATCCCCGGACGGAGATGGCATCCAGACTCAAACACTCCACAGGAGGACGGATAGACACAGAGACAGGACAGTCCTCAGTCCGGACAAAACACAGAAATAATTACCCGACCAGATTCCCGATGTCAGATCCCGGGATCCCTACCAGAACAGAGTGGGAACCAACAGGTTCAATAGTGTAGACATCACTGTGGTCGTGCGCCTTTCCGTTCTGGTGGAGGACCGCTCGGGCCAAATGCCCAGGTGCCGGCTGCCACGGTCATCCTACAAAAACGGTCAGGAATCACACAGCCCCAGTGAAGACGGTTGCCATCTCGGTGGAACCTCCAAATTGTCAAAGTTAGACTCGGGACTCTCAGTTTGTCAGACCACTCTTTTTTATTAGCACAGCTCTCTGCTAATGACACCCAGATAATGTGAGCACCATGCAAGACACAAACTATCTTATTTATACAGATAAAAGGGTGAGAACTTAACAAGATAACAAAGGAAGCAGAATCAGACAAGTTTACCTGGGCTAGGCATGCATATCTTATTTCCTTACTAACTCTTACCCATCTTCTGTTAATGTTTCGCCATTAGCACCATTGTTTATGCCTAATGTTTCTTTTCCTGGCACCTGTATTTTAACATTTCTTATTTCTGCTTAAAGGTACATACAACATTTCTTTAATCCATTCTTATTTTTACAATATAATTTATTCTACTTTTACAGTGTATAAAGCGTTAATGGCTTTACCCTCCTTTATCAAAGACTCAAACCTAGGAGGAGGAGGAGAAGGTGAAGGTGGTGGTGGTGGTGGGGGGAGTAACCTGATTGCAGCAGTTGTTGCGGGAGGGTAAAACAAGTTGTCCCGCTCCTTTGGGTCTTGGTTTGGCTTGGGCTTGCTGTCTAGTAACCCCATGTGGTACGAGATGCCTGTCAGCGAAATGTTCGCAGGTCCGGGGATAATAAACTGGGGAACCCGGCTGGAGATGCCGTGGCACTAAACGCTCCTTTTGGTCGGATAACACTCGAACGCTTTTCCTCTGTGCTTTCTTCGCAATGCCCACTTCCCTAGCTGCGTTGCAATTGTCCTAATACACCCCAGGGAGCTTTCAGCACCAACGTCATTGTAAACCCCTAGTTTAAAAATGCAGTGACATTGCACTGGGGGCGGGGGGGTTATGACTCTGAGATTAAATGTGCGGGGGGGGGGTCTTATGGGCAGGGGCTGCTGGAACAATGTTTATAGGTGGGGGGGGGGCTGATGATAGCAACCAGGCGCTCGGTGTGTATTAACTGCTTCAAGCGGGTGTGTATTAACTGCTTCAGCACCCCAGTCCCTCCCTTCCCGCGGGTGGGCGCTGACTGTCGCTGCTGAGCCCGTGAGAAACTTGCAGCTCGCGCCGGGCTCGTTGGGGGAGCGCAGGGATACTGGGGTGCAGGAACCCCGACTCGTGGGCTGGGCATCGCCGTTCGGCAACCCCTCCGCCTCCCTCCCTCTCCGAGGGCGGGGCCCTCTCTTTCCCCCTTCTCCTCCCCGAGCTGGGGGGGGGGCTCTCCTTTCCTCCCCTGTGGACTGGGGAGGCGGGACCTCTTTTTCCGCCTCCTCCTCTCCCCTCTCCCTCTCTCAGGGCGGGGGGGGGCTCTCTCTCTCTTTTTTTCCCTCTCCCTTCTCCTCTGGGGCGGGGGGTGGGACCTCTCATGTGTCTGGGGGCAGGCGCCCTGGTCCGCTGGCTGGGACACCTGTGTGCAGCATGGAGCTACCTTGGCCCTTCCCCTCCCATGACCCCAAGCTGGTGCTGGGGGTCTGGGGGGGCATCAACACAGGGTGCTTCCCAGGGCACCTTCCCCCTGCCTGTGTTGCCGGTGAGAAAGGGGGGAGGAAAGGGCCACTTCAATGGTTCTATCACCTGCTGAGTGTGCACCTGGCCTTAGAAAATAACTGAAGTAGAAATGGAAAAGTTGCTGTAAATTGAGGCTTTGGACTTGATGATTTAATTGCCTTGATTTTACTCATTCCATTCTGTTCCCCCCTCCCCGCCACTCCTGTTAGGGGATTCTCTACTTGCTCTTGTTTGCAGAAGGTATGTGTGGGGAGGGAGGGGTTTTTTGGTTTTTTCCCCCTCCTGTCCACCTCAGCTGGGTGCCTCTCACATGTGGGCAGGTCGCAGTGGGCGGGGCCCGTAGCAGATCAGGTCTGTGCGCTGGTCGGGTGGGGGGTATCTGGCGGGGGGGCCTGTGCGCTGGTCGGGCGGGGAGGGGTCGGTCGGGGGGTATTGGGGAGGAGGCTGTGCACTGGGGGAGGTTTGAGGGGGCAAAATAAGCGGTTAAATTGCAGGAGCTGAAGTTTCCTCCTGAGACAAGAACTCTGCTGCCGGGGAACAAATCGCCAGAGCGGATGGTTTTGGGGTGGGAGGGAAAATGACGTTTCTCCGTACTGAGAAAAGCCGTCCCCGTTGTTCCCTTGCTACCCAGGGCAGACTCTGTTTCTTTGCCTTTGAACTGATGGGCAAAAGCATCCTAATGCCCCCTCTGAAATGCGTCCCAACAGCCAGGGGTGGCTCCAGACACCAGCGCTTGGGGCGTCAAAAAAATTGGGTAGAAACTCTTAAATGTTCCTCTCCACGGAAATCTTTAGTAAAAGGCGAAAGATTTATACGATCTGAAGAGAAACCAGAGTATATATTGGGGCGTCAAGCCATGGGGGGCGCTCTGCCAGTTGCCACAAGGGGTCTCACGCTTCCTTCAGAGTGGGTCTCACTGCCTCCTAGCCTGAGCCCCTGGGCTCCAGCCCTTCTGGGTCACACTGACATAGGCTCCTGCTCAGAGACTTTTACTGGCTTCAGGGACCAGTGCCCCAGCCAGTATTTGCAGTGACTAAAGCAGCGTTTTCACAACAGCTGGGTTTGTTATTCATCTGGCACACAGCGAAGTCCTTAGCTTAGCAGAGCCGCAGAAAGGTGGGACCAGAGTAAACCAGTGGCCAAGCTGTAGTGGTTCCATCTCAGGCTCTGACTCCTTTGTGAGTGGCGGGAGAGAGCAGCCGGCTTCCTCCAGGAGCTCACACTTTCTCCTCTGCTGGTCAGGTCTCGATCCTTTTGTCCTCAAGCTGGTCTGCGCTCAGGTTCCCTGCTGAGAGGTGGGAGGAAAACCTCCTTGTGCTCCTTGGTTTTTAGGTGTCAGTGTTTTGGTCAGTGGGGGTTTTCCATTGTCTCTTTGGGCTCCTTGTTGATCTGGGTCTGTTTCACCAATTCCTTAATGACCCTGTTTGCTGCAGCCCAGACATCAAGGCGACACCCACACCTTATGTGCTGTAGTGCCCCCAAGAGAAGACTTAACCCCTTTCCCTCCACTGGGTAACAGGTCTGAGTACAGAGGGAAACTGAGGTAGACGTAGGATTCATAAAAATTACAGAAAATTCCAACTTTGTCATGGGGGGGGGTAGATGCTGATGGGTGGGTTCCGTAGCAGATCAGATATCTGAAGCCCTTTGGGGTTGGAGGGGCCAATGGGGTTTAAGATTGTGGATAGTTCTCTGAAAACATCCACTCAATGTGCAATCAAAAAAGTGAACAGAATGTTGGGAATTGTTAAGAAAGGGATCGATAATAGGACAGAAAATATCCTCTTGCTTCTATATAAACCCATGGTACGCCCACATCTTGAATTCTGTGTGCAGATGTGGTCGCCCCATCTCAAAAAGATCTACTGGAATTCTAAAAAATTCAAAAAAGGGCAACAAAACTGATTAGGGGTCTGGAACGGCTTCCCTATGAGGAGAGATGAATAAGACTGGGACTCTTCAGCTTGGAGAAGAGACAACTAACAGGGGATATGATAGAGGTCTATAAAAATCATGACTGATGTGGAGAAATTAAATAGGGAAGTGTTGTGTTATGAGAAGGAGTAAACAAGAACCAGGGGTCACCCACTGAAATTAATAGGCAGCAGGTTTAAAACAAAGTATTTCTTCACATAACGCCCAGTCAACCTGTGGAACTCCTTGCCAGAGGATGTTGTGAAGGCCAACACTATAGCAGGGTTCAAAAAAGGAACTAGATAAATTCATGGAGTACAGGTCCATCAATGGCTATTAGCCAGGTTGGGTAGGGATGGTGTCCATAGCCTCTGTTTGCGAGAAGCTGGGAATGGGCGACGGGGGATGGATCACTTGATGGTTCCCTGTTCTGTTCATTCCTTCTGGGGCACCTGGCACTGGCCACTGTTGGAAGATGGGATATTGGGCTAGCTGGACCTTTGGTCTGACCCAGTCTTATGTAATCATTGTGGCATCAGCTCTGTCAGAGCGTTGGGCTGCTGGGCAGGGAATGAGAAACCACAAATCAACCCCCCACCTCTGACCTGTCCTGCTCGGTCCGTCTTGGCTTTCAGATCAGCTGCAGAGTCCGGAGCAGGGAAGAGACCAGGGCCAGGACCTCCGCCCTGGCTTGGCTTCCCTGTTGCTGGATCAGACTGAGGAGCCGACCTCAGCCCAGCGCCTGTAACAGCGTCTGTAGCCTGAGTGTCGCTGAGAGACAATGGGGCCAGCAACTGAGGCTGCTGAGAGTGAAGTGCCGCTGCAGGAGTTGCATGTTGATGGCGATGGACACCAGGAGACTGTTGGGGAGCCAGGTAATGGGGCGTCGCTGCCTGGGACCAGGCTGGCGAGAGACCCTGAGGCTGCCCCACGTGGGGCCATGTTCTCAGTGGCAGCAGCCAGTGCCCAGCAACCACCCATCTGTGGGCAACAGGGACTGGATCTCCCCCAGGGGCTCTCAGGGCACCGATCCCGGCTCACAGCTGCTGTCTGGCGCACACAGTGGTGGCCATGGGGCTGTGCAGGGGCCTCCTGGGCTGGGTGTGTCAGACCCCTTGTGACAGCCCTGGCCCAGCTCTGCCTGGTTCCTTCTCCCCCCTTCTGCTGTGTGTGGCCAGTGCGAGACCCCAGTGTGCGAGGACAGGCGCATTCGGCAGTGTGGGCGCAGCCAGCGCTCTGCAGGGGGCACAGCGGGGATGGGGGCAGCTTGAGCTCCTGCCACCCGAACATGCGGGTCCTTGTCTCTGTACCCCTGAGCTCACCAGGCCCCGTGACAGCCTGGCTGGGGGTGCCAGGGAGGGCACTGGGCTGAGGGGAAGGAGGGACTGTTCTGCCAGCCCCAGCCTGCCTGAGCCTCCGGGCGCCTCTCCCAGAGCATCTGACAGAAGGAGCAATTGACAGAACGGGGCATGTTTGAATCCAGTGGTTCTCAACCTTTCCAGACGACTGTCCCCCTTTCAGGAGGCTGATTTGTCTTGCACACCCCTAAGTTTCACTTCATTTAAAAACGACTTGCTTACAAAATCAGACCTAAAAATGCAAGTGTCACGGCCACCAGTACTGAAAAACTGCTGCCTTTCTCATTGTTACTTATATAAGTTGAGGTGCCCCCTGGAAGACTCCCGTGTATCACCAGGGGTACATGCACCCGTGGTTGAGAACCACTGTTCTAGGGCAGCCCTGGTGCTGTCAGTGAGACGTGTCCTCGCAGTCCTGCCTGACGGGTCTTTGTGTTTCAGAATCTCACCGTAACTCCAGGAAATGTAACTGCAGGAAAAGTACAATTATTCTCACAGTCGCCCTCACAGCCGTGTCCTTAGGTCTCATCGTTGCTCTTATTCTCCTGGCAGGTGAGTTCTCAGCCCCCCTTTGCCCCCTCTCTGCACACCCCATTCCCTCTGGAGCCACCACAGTCACAGCAGAGGTGGATTTACAATAAAACACAGGGTGCCCTGGCACTGGGCCCCCCAACGACAGGGGATCCCAGGGCCGGGCAGCTGTGGGGGTAGAAACATGCTCTTGCTGTAGGCTCCGCACCCACCAGCAGCTCAGCTCCCCCCTTCCCTGCCTCCTCCCTCAGTGTGCCATGTTCCTGCTCCTCCCCCTCCCTTCCAGTGCTTCCCCCTGCCAGCTGGCGCTCAGGGCACTCCGAGAGGGAGGGGAAGGAGCGGGGCCAAAGCGTGCTCGGGGGAGGAGGTGGGTGGGGCACGAACTTGGGGAATGGGTGGGATGGGGGCAGGGCACAGCTGGAGCAGGGGCAGAGAAGGGGCCTTGGGAAAGAGGGGTGGAATTGGGGCAGGGGCCCAGCACTTCCCCTCCCACAACCCCCTGTCCTGAGCCCCAGCCAGCACTTGTCTGAGCTGTCCTGAGCTGCTCAGGACAGGGGGTGGGGGCTGGGAGCAGCCTCACAACCCCAGCCCACATGCCCTGCCCTGCCTTCTGCACCCCCTCACACATCTGCTGCCCTCCCTAACTCCTTCATGCCCCACACATACCCAGCCTCCTCACCACACACCCTATGCCCTGATTGCTGCACACACCCACAGTTGCACCGAACAGGAGCGGCCTCAGGTAGGTGCTCCACACCCCAGCCCTGAGCCCCCTCCCGCACCCATCCCTAACTCCCTCCCAGACCCCACATCCCAACCCTGACCCCCCCACACATCCTAAGTCCTGGCCAGACCCCGCACCCCGATGTTTTTTTACATTTTTTATAACGCACTCTTATCCAAAGCGCTTTCCAATAGTTAGCTAACGGTACAAACAATATTTGGAAAGATCATTAAGTGGACCCTCAGCAATTTTCAAGTGGTCTGTGGAAAAATAAGTTAGACTCAAGAACAATCAGGGTGCCTCCCTTTATTTTCATTTATTTCCTATTACCTATAGGAGGAGGATGAAGGAAAAAAAGTGACAAATGGGGTGGGAAGAAGATGAGAGAGAATGCTCTTTTTCTTGGCTGGGTCCCAAGCGCAGGGGCAAAAATGAAGCTGAGCACGGGGCCCCACTAATTCTAAATCCGCCACAGTTGCAGTCTCTCCTCCCGGCCTTTCTGGCTTCTGCCCCTGGGGCAGAGGATTCCTGGGGGATGTTCCTCCACGACCCTCCTCCTGCTCCCTCCCAGACCCTGGCACCTGGATGCTCTCTGAGTCAGATGATCTGACTGACATTGGCTCCCCCCAGCCCAGCTCTGAGCACTTTGGGTCTAAGTCACTATTGCTGGGCCCCAGGCATAGTCGCTGGTACCCCTGTGCAGAGTGGAGGTGATTGACAGAAGAAGGTGCAGGGCAATGATGAGCTGGGCCCTCTGCCTGCAGCGTGTCACCCTGAGGTACCGGCCTGGCCTTCCTGCATCCGCGGGTCGTGCCCAGGGCCGGGCTGGCAGGCGCTGGCGTGTCACTGAAATGAGCTGTAGAACGCAGTACAGACACCTTCATTAACACTGTGTGAAACCCACCAATTAGTGACCTCAGCAGTGCAGGGTCCTGTAGCGCTATTGACTCCCCCACCTGCACAGACAGCGAGTGCTAGCGCAGAGGGCGGCTGTTCATGGTGAGCGTGAACCCAGCTGTATCTGCCAATAGTGGGGGCTGTGAGACTGTCAGGGGTGGGATTTATCAGTTGCCCTGGGATCTGATCACTGGGCCTCAGGAGGGTTTAGCAGCTGGCAGAGGGGGATGAAGCCAGGTCTGCCTGCATTAGGAATCCTCCGTGCAATGTAATGACACTAGTGCAATTGAATTGGTGCAAACTGCTAACATAGATGCACAGCAGTGGTGCAGAAAGGGGCTTCCCCTGGTGCTGTTCATGGCAGTAAGTTACCAGAGCAAGTCATGCTGCTCCAGAGCATCTGTTTGAGGGGTTTGCACTGATGTATCTGCCTCCTCATCCTCACACCGGTGCCAGCTGCCCTGCTACAGGCGGGCTGTGAGTCCCATCTCACTGCTGGACTGGCTGGCTATTGGAATGGGCAGCATTGGCTCACACAGTGTAAGGTGGGAATCTGTGAGCTTGGGGGTTCCACACCTGTGGGTGTGGGGAGCAGTCAGAACGCAGTGGGGTCAGATGGTGGAGATGGCACCAGTCAGAGGCTCCCAGAACTGAAAGGCTCCTTGCTGTGCCCTGTCTCCTAAGCAGTACTGGTAGGGCCCACAGGCCTGGCAGCCTTTCTCCCAGGGGCCTGTATATTCCCAAATCCAGCTCTGTACAAACATGAAATTGCACCCCACACAGCTGCAATTGCTGCCTGAAATGAGTGACACAAATCACACACTGAGCAGGACTATAAAGCATCATATTCACTGACTGCCCTGCTCCGTTTGTCTGTGAGCACTAGTGCGTACCGCGCACTGCACCCATTACTGCTCCAGGGAAATACATGCCTGGCACATGACCTGCTCGTTCTTTGATCACCGCTGCCTCAGCTGCGAATGTTCTCCCAAGCTTACATGTGTCCCAGCCCCAGGGGAAGGCTTAAAAACCAGCTATGGAGTTACTGGTGCAATATGAGGTACAAAAAAAGTGATATGCACCAAAATGGCTGGAGGGGTTTGAGTGAGACTCCTCCCCACCCCAAAAAGGAAACAACATGAGATCCCCCTGAGGAGAGGGAGCAGGAGTGATTAGGGGGGCGAGGAATCGCTCTCTGACATGGTGGTTGGAATGGGTTAGCAACTCTTCCCATAGTAACCAGAGGCAGAGTAATTAGGGTCATTCACCTACTGCACTGACCTTTCCAATAGCTTCTTGGTGTGAGCTATGGGAGATGACCCCCCACCGCTGCTGCTCTCTGATGGCACTGAAAGGGTTACACTGCAGAGTTTCCTTCTAGCTGCTCTACTTGGGAGAAGAAACATCTAGACCTAAGAGGAGACTCAAGCTACAATATTCTCAGGCTCCTGGGGATCTCGCTAAGGGGCTGTTTAATTGCGGCTCAGGCTGTAAACTTATCACAACAAACAGCTCCATCGCCCTGTGGTTGGCTGTGCTGGGTTCAGTCTCCTGAAGGGAAGGGAGTTCGTTCCCATCTTCATCTCAATCTGCCTCTCCAGGGAAGCAAAGCGCAGAGCAGAAGGAGGGGAGCAGTCCAGGCTAGCAGAACTCCTTGGGGTACCAGACCTGGCAAATCATGTTGAAGTTGATCTCCTACCCACTCATTACTGTCCCTGCTGGCCCCCTGGTAACTGTCCCCTCCCTCTGCAGCTCCCTGCCCACCCCCGGCTGTAATACTGAGCTCGGGCCCAGCTCTCTGTGCTGGGCTTCATGGCATGAGCGGTTTTTCAGCTGCATCCATGTTGAATGTGAACCCAGGAGAGACAGACCAGAGACAGATAACGCCTCTCTGGGGCTGGATTCCCAGCATCCCTCATTCCCCAGGCTCCCTCATGCCCTCCCAGCACCTGCCAGCTTCGAGGTGTCTCAGAAGCCTGGGGCACAAGGGCTGATTTCCCCGTGTTCTCCTCATGGCCGGGCTGCAGGTCCCTCTCACACCATGTGTTACTGTCTCATTCTCAGGGCCGAGACCTAAGCTTCCCTCAGCTGATCTGGGCCCTCCTGTTGGCCCCACATGCCCAGATGGCTGGATCGGGTACCAAGGGAAATGCTACTATTTCTCCGAGGTCGAAGGGAACTGGAACTACAGCCAAAGCCACTGCTCTTCCCTCAGCGCCTCCCTGGCTGGGATCGACAATGAGCAGGACCTGGTGAGAGATGCTCTAATTACAACGTGCTGGTCTTGGCTCAGCGGCTGCTGCAGTAGGACCCGGGCTCTGCCCGTGCAGGGCGAGGAGCAGCTCTGAGTGCATGAACTTCCAGCTGCTGAATGCCAGGCCTGGCTGGACCCGGGGCACCTCTAGTGTCAGTGTCTGACGGCAGGGATCACCCACTCTCAGCCCTCCCAATAGGAGACTGTCCCGCTCTAGTGCCAGGCTGGCTTGAGTGTCTTCTGGGCTGCATGGGGGCAGGGGGGTACTGAGCTCCCAGATTGACTGGAAGAGCCAGTGGGTAGCCAATGAGGATGGAGGGCTCCTGTTACCCCTGGTTCCTTCTGGCTGAGGATTGGCTGGGGGGGGGGCTCTTCTCTCATTCCTGGCCCCACCCAGCACCCCTTATTGAGATCAGCTGGGCTCTTTCCTTCCTCTTCCCTTGCGATGGTGAGGGGAGCTCGGCTGTTCTGTAAGGTGAGGCTTTGACACAGAACGTGGCCGTCTATGGAGAGGTGCAGGGGGCAGCTTAGACCCAGCAGCACCCAAGAGCTGCCCCAACCCAGGGACAGATTGGGGTGAGGGGGAGCTGGGTTTGGGGTGTGGAAGTTACAGGGCCAGCTCTAGGTTTTTTGCCACCCGAAGCAAAAAAATGTTGGCTGCCCCCCACCCCAGCCCTGGGCTCTCCCTCCCCCCCAACCAGTGTCCTTCCCCACCCCCTGCTGCCACAGCCCTGGGCTCCCCACCCACAAACGTGATGCCCTCATTCACCACAGCAATCCCCATTTACACTTGCAGTGGGGATCAAACCGTTTCTCCTATTTTTATTTCACTTTAGTATAAATCTCACGTCCCCCCACCCGGCAACTCCATCTTTAGTGCTCCAAATACACATGGAAACCATAGGGACTAACCCTCAAACCTTATACACGGCAAGGGATGGGGATCTAGTAAAGAGGGTGCAGGCAGCAGAGCGGGTGTGGGGGTGCTGGGGACTCTACGCCGGCAGAGAAGCTGGGTGTGATGTACTCGTGGAGGAGGAGAGGGGGTATCAGGAGGGTTGCAGGAGAAGAGGGGCAGGGGGAGGTGAGGGAGGAGAGGGCTGGGGGAGGGTACAAGGGGAGAGGTGCGGGGGAAGGGAGGGTACAAGGAGAAGGGGAAGGGGTGGGGTGAAGGAGCGATGGGGGGAGGTACAAGTGGAGGGGCTGTGAGCGGGATGGGGGGTGCAAGGGCTGAGAGGGGCAGGCACTGACAGCTGCTTCCCCAGCCCCCTGCAGGCAGGGCTGAGAGGATGGACACTGACCCCCAGGTGCCCGAGCCGTGGGGGTCCCCCAGTGGGGCAGTATCCCCCCCAGCCCCACTCGGAGCCGGGCTCTGCCTCTCCCCACCCAGGGCAGGCAGCGTTTGGATGAGGCGGGAGAGGTGCGAGGTGGGCTGGGTCCGGGGGCAGCTCCCTGGCAGCTCGGGCTGCCCAGCCACTCGCCCTGTCAGCACGAGCCGGGATCCGCGCCCCCTGCCCAGCCCGGCGGCGCCCTGCACAGCCCACTGCCGCGGGGAAACGCCGCCCGCCCTGGGGAGACTCGGTGCAGAGCAGCAGGACCCCTCCCCCCTCCCTGCATCCTGGGCCCCCCTTCCCTTGCTGCCACAGCCTGGGATCAGCTCTAGGGGATGATGCTTGGGCTCTCCAGGGGCAGGGCAGCCTGAACTGCAGGCAGGGCCGGCTCTAGGCCCCAGCGCTCCAGGCATGTGCTTGGGGCGGCACTTTCCAAGGGGCGGGACTCCCGCCCTCCCCCCCATTTTTTTCCCCTTGGGGAGCAAAAAGCCGGGAGCCAGCCCTGAACCAAGATGTTCCCTGTCACCTGAGGCTTCCAGGCGGAGCTGGAACTGACACTGCAGTTCTGGCTGCAGTCGCTAGATGGCGGCACGGCAGCCTGAGTCGCCCAGGCTGGGCTGCAGTTCAGGCTGCCCTGAGCATCATCCCCGGAGCTGGGCCCGGGCTGCAGTGGCGAGAGGGGCTCAGCTCCGGGGGATGATGCTCGGGCTCCCCAGCGGCAGAGCAGCCTGAACTGCAGCCCAGCCTGGGTGTGAGGAGCCGGGGAGGGAGGGAAGCAGGGAGGGGGGAGGGGTCCTGCTGCCGCTGCTGCTCTGCTCCAAGTCTCCCCAGGGCGGGCGGCGTTTCCCCGCGGCAGTGGACTGTGCAGGGAGCCGCCGGGCTGGGCAGGGGGCGCGGATCCCGGCTCGCGCTGACAGGGCGAGTGGCTGGGCAGCCCGAGCTGCCAGGGAGCTGCCCCCGGACCCAGCCCACCGCGCACCTCCCCCGCCTCAGCCCCGCGCTGCCTGCCTTGGGCGTGGAGAGGGGGCTGGAGTGCTGGCCCTTGGAAAATGCCACCCCAAGCACATGCTTGGAGCGCTGGTGCCCAGAGCCGGCCCTGGGAAGTTAATACTGAATTACCCAGAGCTGGGCAAGAGGAAGGAGAAAATCCCCTGCCACCCCCTGGAAACACTCAGAGCCCTTCCGTGTCCACCTGGGATTCCCTGCCCAGAGCCTGGGGGAGCAGCAGGCTCAGGGCTCTGACACCACCTCTCCCGCTGCTGTTTTTAGGATTTCCTGCTGCGCTATAAAGGCAAATCTGACCACTGGATCGGCCTCCGGAGGGACCTGGGGCAGCCCTGGAAATGGACCAATGGCACCGAATTCAACAGCCTGTGAGTCCTCTGTGAATTCCCTGGGCTTTGGATCCCTGGTGTCTGAGATACTGAGTTCAGGCTGACCCACCAGTCAGTGCTGTGTACTCGGTGTATTAGTGATGGATGGAAGCCAGTGTTGTCTGCTGGGAGACTGGCCAAAGCCTTCAGATCTGTCTGGCTGTAGTGGGGCCATCTGGGTTAAACATGCTTGAGAGTTACAAATGCTGAGCGCCTGGAGCTGCCGTTGGAACTGGGGAACAGTAGACATGGCCCAGACGCCATCCCAAGACTGATTTCAGTGGGAGCTGGGTGTGATAAAATAACCAGACCCCAGTCGAGCCAATAACAGGGTTTGACCTTGGACCATCAGTGCTAAAAGAACGGCAGAGCAGGTCGCGCTGGCGGGGGAGTGGCACTGTATGTGAAGGAAAGCATAGGGTCAAGTACAGTGAAAATCTTAAATGAATCCAAGTGTACCATGGAATCTCTAGGAATAGAAATTCCACACTTGAAGAATAAGAATTTAGCAGCAGGAATATACTACTGACCAGGATGGTGACTGTGAAACTCTGAGATTAGAGAGGCTACAAAAGCAGAAAACCCAATAATAATGGGGGTTTTCAAGTATCCCCATATTGGATGCATCTGACGAAGCGGATATTCACCCACGAAAGCTCATGCTCCAATACGTCTGTTAGTCTGTAAGGTGCCACGGGACTCTTACAGATCCAGACTAACACGGCTACCCCTCTGATACTTAAAACTACTCAAGATATTTAAGTCCAAAGCAGATTGCGAAGGATTATAAAGGGATCTCACAGAACTGGGTGACTGGGAACCAAAATGGCAGATGAAATTCAATCCCACCCAGAGTCAGAGGCTGGAGGTCGGGGGAGGGGAGATCCCAGCCTGCCCAAAGAGCGGTACTGGGCCTCCTCCCAGCTCAGCACATGACTACTATTGTGTAGCCGGGATGGGACTATGGGGGAGGATTTGCCTGTGGGCCTGGATCCCACCCTGTTCCCAGGTGGGAAGTTCTGGCCTCCAGCTCTCACGGGAAGCTTTGTGTGAGTGGCTGGGGTCACACCACGGCCGCTGGGTTTGTGCCGCAGTCTCTGTGCTGCTGGCGTTTCGCTCCAGCCCCCCCCACCCCCACAATACAGCGTGTCCTGATGGGCCTCTGGCCTGAGAGCTGCTGTAAACTGTCCAGGGAGCCCTGCACCCAGCTGTGCGGCGTCACTGCTGCTCCTCGCCACGCCGACACTCACCTGGAACCTGCACCCAGAGAAGTTTGGGTGGGTTGGGCCTGCAGGGGCCCATCGAGGCCCAGCTGCGTGTGTGGGTGGAGCAGGAACTGGGGTTAAAATATTCCCCCCCCCCCCCCCCCCAGCATAAATGCTCCATGGAGGCCAGTTGATCTTAGAACCTCTCTTGGTCCAGCTGCCCCGCTGCCCCCTTTCTAGCTGCCCCCTTCTGCTGGGGCTGTGGCCTGTGGCTGGTGCAGGAGGGGGAATCGTCAGGGGCTGTGAGTGCAGTGGCTCCCTGAGTGTCTCCCCCTGTCTGTGACTGACGGGGAAACGCCCAACTCCTGCCTGACACCAGCTGCCTGGCTTCTGTCTTGCAGATTTCCAATAGGAGGAGGAGGTGACTGCGCGTATCTGAATGACAATTATGGGGTCAGCAGCTCACAGTGCACCAGTGAGAGGTACTGGATCTGCACCAAACCCGATGCATTTACACAGGCAAAGGAGGCTGCTGCAGAAGGGGACTCGTAAGAAGAGTACTGTAGAATTAGTCCCAGAAAAGCCGGACTGATCTGATCTCTTTACAATATCACATCTGAGCAATTCCGGAACATCAGGGAATGCTCTGTGCATCTCTGGGCAGAGCATTATTGTTTCAGGTGAAAACCAGAGATGCTATTTGCACATCTTGTTCCCCCACCTCTGCCACCTGTTTTTCCTGCCAGTGGAACCCCTGTTACACTCCTCGTAGGATACCTAGAGCCTGGTATGTAGGAGAAAGAGGAAAAATGTCTGGTCACTCCCTTCCTGGAGCCAAGTGGGTTGGAAGAGGGCAGGGAGTGAGTAGGTGTGACATTGGCAGACCAGGTACCAGCTCATGCCAAAGTCCCCATGTCTCAATAGGACCCTGAGAAAAACTGAGCCGGGGTCAGGTTGGCTCACCTGTGTTAAAATAGGTACTAGAATTATAAGAATATGTCTAGCCTTTAGTGAATGCGTGTGAGCTGCTGCAGCATTTATCTAATTTCTTCTGACATCCGTATCCCACGTTGTACGGTGATATTGGAGCGTTTGTATTGGGAGCCTCTGTGACTGTGTAAATCACCAGACAGGAGAGTGAATTAAGGCCTTAATGGGGGTGAAGTACTGATCTCCAGCAGCTCAGAGCACAATGGAAGAGGTGGGATACAAGAAGGAACTGAATCTGTCTCATTGCTGCTTGGATGCTGGGGCAAGGTTTTCTAGGCATAAGCAAGAGCTCCCCAGCTGCTTAGCCTAGGTTAGCCCTAAATGACAGTGTTTATTATGGACCAGTGATACATAGACTGCAGCTTATGAGCTGCAAGTGACTCTTTAATGCATCTCCTGCCACTCCTTGTAGCACATGATATTAAATCATTGTTTTAATTAATAACCAATCAGGATGCTTTTACTGTGTTATTAGCCACTAATTTATTTGCTGCGAGAATTTATATAAAAACTAAACATTTCCCTTGCCCTTCTGTTTAAATAGGAGTAGTACTGGAGTAAATGAAACAATGAATTCATGCTACTGTGGCTCTCTTGGGTAATGTTGATCGCTAATTTCGCTCCTGAACTGCTGAGCTCTGAGTATCCCTGCTATAGATGCTTCTGTTACCTTTTGAAATTTAAGATTGTAGCTTAGTTGTGTAGATATGTTCACCTGCTTTAGCCTTGTAAATAACTTATTTCCTTCTTAATAAATTGTCATATAATAAGACTGGCTACACGCGCTCTCTTTGGTGTGAGATCTAAGGTGCAGTTCACCTGGGGTGCCTGGACCTGTGGGACTGGGAGTAAGCTGAATACTGTTGTGATTCTGAGTGTAAGAGACCATCTAGCTCACAAAGGCAGGCTCACCTGGGTGGCGAGACAGATTGGACTAGCCAAGGGGACTGCATGGTTAGGCTGTTACGGTGCCTGAGGAGTTTACACTGGATGTTTGGTTGGTGAAATCTAAGTCTACAATTCTCAACCAGTTTGGGTTTGTGCCTGGTTCCCAGCAGGCTGCCCTGAGGTTGGCACTCACCCTCTCCCCACACTGCAGACAGCTGTATAGCAGAGCCTTGGCTTCAGTTCCCTCCTTACAGGACAGAGGAGCTGAGCCTGCCCAGAAAGGGAGTGTGGGGACAAGATGTATGTGACCCAGGGACCCCTTGGTGCCAACTGGCACAGAAGGTTTTACATGAATCCCCTGGGTCTGATCTCTACATCAGTAGTTTTCAACCTTTCCAGATGACTGCACCAGAGGCCCAACTGAATAACCTCCTACCGTAGACCACTAAACCTTCAGGGAAAGTTGCTCTTGAAAAAATGAAGCATTTGCAAAAACACTAGCATGCTATGGACTTTTGCAGTTCGCAAAACTATCCGTCTTGCATGCCTATTATCTGCACACACAGCTCAGCTTTAAGATGCTAAACAAATCTGAGTCAACTAGAAATAGTCATGCTCTCATTGCAAATATTAACACAATCTTTTCTGATACTGGAAAGGACAGTAAAAGGCATTCGCTCAGGCTTATACAATTTCTCTGAGATGTCAACTGTTACTGTTCTACGTGTGTGACGTATTAATCACATTAACATTAATAAAGCAACACAGAGACTAAACAAACCCACAAACAAACAAGTGACACCACTGAACATATGAAGGGAAGTAAAACATCAAGTGGTGGGTTTTGGTATTTTAAATGAGTGTTTAGGAACTACACTGTGCAATTGCAACAGAGCCCTGTAGAAACAGGCAAAGTTCTCCTGGGGCTGGTCTACACTGGGGGGCTGTCGATGTAAGATATGCAACTTCAGCTACGGGAACAGCGTAGCTGAAGTCGAAGTATATTATTTCGACTTGCCTTGGGTCCTCACGGCACGGGATCAACAGCTGCGGCTCCTCCGACAACTCCACTACCGCCGCTCATCCTGGTGGAGTTCTGGAATCGACAGGGAGCGCGTTCAGGGATCTATGTATCACATCTAGATGAGATGCAATATATCAATCCCGGATCGATAGATTACTACCTGCCAATTTGGCAGGTAGTCTAGATGTACCCCTGGTTTGAGAGAGAGAGAGAGAGAGTGTGAGTGTGTGTGTGTTGCTGGCTACGGAAGTGCCATGCAAACGCTTGTTTTCGCTTTCAGGTGATACTGTAAAATAAGAAGTGGGCAGCATTAGCTCCTGTAAATGTAAACAAACTTGTTTCTCTTAGTGAGTGGCTGAACAAGAAGTAGGACTGAGTGCACTTGTAGGCTCTAAAACTTTACATTGTTTTGTTATGGAGTGTAGTTATGTAACAAAAAGAGCTACATTTGTAAATTGCACTTTCACAATAAAAAGATTGCACTTGTATGAGGTGAAATGAAAAATACTATTTCTTGTCATTTTTACAGTGCAAATATTTGTAACCAAAAATAAACAAAGTGAGCACTGTACACTTTGTATTCTGTGTTGTAATTGAAATCAATATATTTGAAAACGTAGGAAAAAAATCGAAAATATTTAATAAATTTCAGTTGGTATTCAACAGTGCAATTAAAACTGCAATTAATTGCAATTCATTTTTTTAAATTGTGATTAATGTGAGTTAAGCGTGAGTTAATTGTGATTAATCAACAGCCCTAACTGAAAACGTATAATATTCCTCCTGGAAGGTTGCACTGTAACACAACCTTATGGCTTAGGATCCAGAATGAGAACACACAGCACCAAAACCAGAGACAAAGCAAACTGCTCCCTGAGGGGGCAGGACACAACTCACCCTACCTTGTTCTAAGCTGCTCCTTTCAAGACTGACTGGTTGCTGTTCCCAGGTCCTAGGCTTCACTAGAGCCCTCTGTCAGAGGGGGAGCCGTGTTAGTCTGGAGCTGTAAAAGCAGCAGAGAGTCTTGTGGCACCTTATAGACTAACAGATGTTTTGGAGCATGGGCTACCCACTCCGACGAAAGCTCATGCTCCAAAACATCTGTTAGTCTATAAGGTGCCACAAGACTCTTTACTGCTTTTATAGAGCCCTCCAGTGTGCAAGCAGGACCAGGCAGCCTCCCCCTTCCCTCAACTATCCCTTAAAGCGACAGCTTGCGATTCTACAGAAGCTGGGAATGGGCGACAGGAGATGGATCACTGGATGATCCCCTGTTCTGTTCATTCTCTCTGGGGCACCTGGCACTGGCCACTGTCAGAAGACAGGACACTGGGCTAGATAGACCTTTGGTCTGACCTAGTATGGCCTTTAGTCCAGGGCCAGATTAACTCTCCTATGGGCCAGGGACTATTAGCCTACTTCTTACTTTAGAACAGCTATTATATTAGTTTCTTTCTGGGAGGGAGTTTGGGTGCAGGAGGGGGCTCCAAACTGGGGCAGAGTGTTAGGGTGCAGGCTCTGGGAGGGAGTTTGGTGCAGGAGGTGGATTCTGATCTGGGGCAGGCGGTTGGGGTGCAGAAGGAGGTGCGAGGAGCAGGCTCCATCTGGGAGGCACTTACCACAGGTGGTGTGACAGGTTGGATCACAAAACCCCCTTGAGACTACCAACTGATGTGTCAAGATTAGTTCTGCCTCTGCTTTCCCTGCCAACTTGGGACTCCAGCATCCTGTCTTGTTGAGCCAGACATGCCCATCTGCTTCAACAGACCCAGAGTCTGAACCACATGCCCCAAAGTTGCAGACTTAACTGAAAGCAGCTTAAGAAGTGCTCCTGTCTTTAACACTCAGATGCCCAACTTCCAATGGGGTCTAAACCCAAAGAAATCCATTTCACCCTGTATAAAGCTTATGCAGGGTAAACTCATAAATTGTTCGCCATCTATAACCCTGATAGAGACATGCACAGCTGTTTGCTCCCCCAGGTATTAATACACACTCTGAGTTAATAAGTAAAAAGTGATTTTATTGACTACAGAAAGTAGGATTTAAGTGGTTTCAAGTGGTAACAGACAGAACAAAGTCACCAAGCAAAATAAATACAGATAAGATCCTCACCAGTTCCAGAATGCTCCCTTTTACAGACTAATCTCCTTTTAGCCTGGGTCCAGCAATAACTCACACCCACTTGTTTCAGTTTCTTCCAAGTATCCTGTGGGGTGGGGAGGCTCTCTCTTTAGCCAGCTGAAGACAAAATGGAAGGATCTCCCATAGGTTTAAATAGACTCTCTCTTGTGGGTGGAGACCCCCCTCCTCTGCAAAGTCCAGCTCCAAGATGGAGTTCTGGAGTCACCTGGGCAAGTCACATGTCCATGCCTGACTCACTGTCTTCACAGGCAGAAGCCATTGTCCACAGGTATCTTGTATGTCTCCAGCAAGACTTCCGTGGATTGGAGCAGTGCAAGATGCATTGTTCCCCAAGTGCTTCCTGATTGGGTACTTAACTTTGTAAATTCCTTCCTTCCTAAAGAAGCTGACTAAATGCCTCACAAAGCTTACTTAGAAACCAAGCAAGTATACAGCCCATATTCAAGTACAAAATGATGTGTGTGTACAAATAGTATGAATATAGTAGACCATAACCTTTACAGATATACGTTACTTAGCACAGGCAGCACAAAACATATTCCAGTTATGTCATATTCCCATAAAGCCTGGAGGTACCATCACACCTTGAGACTCAGAAAGGTATGCAGGGACTTGCCCATGTGATTCTAGACTCCATTTTGCTGTAATTTTCCACAGTAAGGACAAAGGTGTTCTTACAGCTGGAAAAAACTATGAAAGGCTGATGCCTCATCTCCCTCTTGTCTTCAATCCTGTTTCTTACCTTGGGACTTGGAAGCTCTGCACAAAGGACTGATGACCCATCCCAGCAAGGGATGTTCTCCAGAGACTTGATTTGAACCTGCAGTTTATTCCATCACTGCTACAAGCCTGAACCACAGACTTTGCCATTACTGTATGTAATTAATTCCACTTAACCAATTCTAGCTCTCATCTATATCTTTTTCCTTTTATGAATAAACCTTTACATTTTAGTCTAAAGGAGTGGCAACAGCATGATTTGTGGGTAAGATCTGATCTGTATATTGACCTGAGTCTGGGGCTTGGTCCTTTGGGATCGGGAGAACCTTTTTTCTTTTACTGGGATATTGGTTTTCATAACCATTTGTCCCCATAACAAGTGGTGCTGGTGGTGATACTGGGAAACTGGAGTGTCTAAGGGAATTGCTTGTGTGACTTATGGTTAGCCAGTGGGATGCGACTAAAGTCCTCTCTGTCTGTCTGGTTTGGTTTGCCTTAGAGGTGGAAAAACCCCAGCCCTGAGCTGTAACTGCCCTGCTCGAATCAATTTGTCCTGAATTGGCTCTCTCAGTTGGGTCCCACTAGAACCAGCCTCGTTACACCAGGCTAAGCAGCTGGGGGGAATCTCTCACTTGTGCCTAGAAAGCCTTGCCCCACTGAGGGGCAGCACAGACACAGATACTCACACTTCCTTCTTGTTAGGGGTTTGCATCCCACCTCCTCCCTTGAGCTCTGGGCTGCTGGAGTTCCGCACTTCACACTCCTTAATACCTCTCTCCTTGCTGGTGAGTTAGTCACAGAGGTGCCCAACGCAAAAGTGGTGGTGTAAGCCTGCACACTTTAAAATCAATCCGATTTTCAACACATGGCAAAACTGACCCACAAGGAACACCTTAACAAGAATTTTTGTGGGAGGGAGGAACGTTCCCCACTCAGCTCTATTCCAGTCCACAGAATCTGGATGGTGAATAATTTAAAAGATTCCAGAGATAATTTTCTCCAGTGAAAAGCTCGAGTGGGGGAAGATGGAAGTTGGTGAAAGTTGAGGCTGATGTCTTGGCTTTATCCTCAGGTAGGCAGAGGCCCTGGCCCAGCTGAGGTAGGGTTGAAAAGGCTGGACTAGAGCAGTTTCACTGGCAGGCAAAAGAGGTGGCAGGGGTGGGGAGCTAAGTTCCCTCTAAGCTGCGCAGCCACACAGCAGGCTATCAAGGGCCACGCAGGTGCACCGCCGCAGGGGCCTGGCCCTGGAGAAGAGAGAAGTAGGGGACGTGCAGGGCTGTGGTGGGGAGAGACGCCTCTCCCCCAGCCCCAGGGTGAGAGAGCGTTGGGGGAAGTCCTCTATGCTATAGCCCCGGGGCAGCCTGCACCCCAAACCCCTCATCATTATGTAGGGATATTAAAGAAGGTTTATATTGGACATGGTTTATATGAAAAGTGGTTTATTGTTGAAAATGATTTGTTGTTAGGTAGTACTTTATAACTGAAGGTTTATATTGGAGGTAGATGTGATTCCCAACATTTAGCCTCTAACCTGCAAGCAACCAGCTGTGTCTGTGTGATGCCTGCTCAAAGAGATACTTGGTATAAAACTGGTTAAACATTAACTAACTCTAAGGCCTGGTCTACACTAGGACTTTAAGTCGAATTTAGCAGCGTTAATTCGAACTAACCGCTCAACCGTCCACACCAGGAAGCCATTTAATTCGAACTAGAGGGCTCTTTAGTTCGAATTTGGTACTCCACCCCGACAGGTGGAGTAGGGCTAAATTCGACATGGCTAGCTCGAATTAGGCTAGGTGTGGATGCTAATCGAACTTAGTAGCTCCGGGAGCTATCCCACACTGCACCACTCTGTTGACACTCTGGACAGCAGTCCGAGCTTGGATGCTCTGACCAGCCACACAGGAAACGACCCGGGAAAATTTGAATTCCTTTTCCTGTCTGGGCACTTTGAATCTGACGTCCTGGTTGGACATCGGGGCGAGCTCCGCAGCACCTGCAACGATGCAGAGCTCTCCAGCAGAGGAGTCCGGGCAATCCAAGAATAGAAAGAGGTCCCCAGCATGGACTGACCGGGAAGTCATGGATCTGATCGCTGTGTGGGGCGAGGAGTCTGTGCTGTCGGAGCTGCGCTCCAACAAGCGGAATGCAAAGACCTTCGAGAAGGTCTCCCAAGCCATGACACAGAAAGGATACAGCCGGGATGCGATGCAGTGCCGCGTGAAAGTCAAGGACCTGAGGCAAGGCTATCAAAAAGTCAGAGCGGCAAACGGACGCTCCGGAGCACAGCCCCAGACATGCCGCTTCTACGAGGCACTGCATGCCATTCTCGGTGGGTCTGCCACCACTGCCCCACCAGTGACCGTGGACTCTGAGGATGGCATAGTGAACCTGGACAGTTCCTCGGCGATGTTCGCCGATGGGGAAGATGAGGAAGGGTTTGTGGAGGACGGCGCAGGCGACAGCGAACACAATACCGCTTGCCCTGACAGCCAGGATCTCTTCATCACCCTCACAGAGATCCCCTACCAACCGTCCCCGCCCGTTAACCCGGACTCAGAATCAGGGGAAGGATCAGGCGGTAAGTGCTATAAACATGGAAACATTTATTTTTTAAAAAACAGGTATAGAAAAAATAGAAATACTATATACAAAATTTTAAATGTCAAACTATATAAATAGTAGGTCCACACATATAGGGATTGAACAATAATCCTCTTGGGACAGTTCAACAAAGCTCTTAGAGAGCTGCTCGAAAAGCCTCCGCAGGAGGTTCCTGGGGAGAGGTGCCTTATTGGGTGCTCCGTGGAAGCACACTCTTCCGCGCCAGGACATCCTAATGTAGAGAGGAATCATCGCCTACACCAGCATTGCTGCATATGGTCCTAGTCTGTGCAGGGCTTCCATTAGCATCCGCTCTCTCTGACTCCGAGTGACCCGCCTCAGGGTGATGTCGTTCTGGACAGGCTGCATCTAAGTAGGGCAATTAGTGTATTGTTACTATTGTTAATGGTTTAAAATTAGGTTGCATAACAACGACCCTCGCTTAACAGCCACGTGCTGGAGGCCACAGAGAACAAGCATACATTGATCTTTCCCGTGCACTGGCGGGAGGGGCTGGAAAAGGCTCAGCCTTTCTGCTTTCCAGATTGCCTTTAGCAGGAGAGCACAGCTATCCACTAACTGATAAGCATGATCTACTTTAAGGCTTACCAGGACTGTCTGCAAGACGGATTCAGCTGTCTCTCCCCGCTTGTCCGCTCTCCTGTGCAATGGCGCCGCCAATGAGAGCGTATTCCGAAATCTCGAACTTGTCCTGAGATCTCGTGGAACTTGGTGCCCTGTATGGTCTTGTTCAGAGAAACTGACTAAACTGTGTTCACTGTTCGCAAACATGTATCTGTTCAAGGAAATCACTTACTGTTTCCCATCACACAGCTTCTGCTCTTTCCCGGACTGCCCCAGCATCCCCCTCGCAGAGGCTGGCTCAGATTAGGCGGCGAAAGAAAAAGACTCGGGACGAGATGTTCGCGGAACTGATGGCCTGCTCCAGAGCCGAGGCGGCCCAGCAGAGCCAGTGGAGGGAGACCCTCTCTCAGCAGCAGCGCTCACACAGCGAACGGGAGGACAGGTGGCGGCAGGAAGACCAGCAGGCGACTCAAACGCTGCTTGGGCTAATGAGGGAGCAAACGGACACGCTCCGGCGCCTTGTTGATGTTCTGCAGGACCGCAGGCAGGAGGAGAGAGCCCCCCTGCACTGTATCTGCAACCACCCTCCAACGCCAAGAAGTTCTGTCCCCCGCTCACCGAAAATTACAAGACGGAGGGGCGGTAGGGGCCGTGAGAACTGTCACTGCACCACAGCTGAGCGCTAATGTACCACACACCTCTGACGCTATAACTGTGTAGAAGCGCTTCCCTTACAGGATCACCCAGTCCCAAATCCAAGTTTCATCACCCCACTATGTAGTAGATTAATAAAAGCTGTTTGCTGTTGTTCACTCTTTCCGTCACGTCTTTCGTGTCAGAAGACTGTGTATGTGGGGGGGGAGGGGGGCAGGGGATTTATAATTGCACGGGATAGCCTACATTAGCAGGGTACAGACTATCGGGGGCAGGATCAACTGCAGGGCACACACAGACTGCAGTCAGTAGTCACCAGGGTCACTCTGTGTGGTGTATGCTGCCCCGGGTCATTCTGTGATGTGTACGCTTGTCCACGGTCCTAGCGCCTGCCACCCCCTAATGTTAAGGCATGCTGCCCTTACCATGCACTTCCACCGTAGGCGCGATCCTCTCCGCTGCCCTGAGCCCCAACAAGAGCCCTCATCCACGGACAGATACTCACCCTTCCCCCACACCCCTCACCCCTTCCTACGCCCAAACCCACAGCCCAGAGCCTGCATACAAATCCCTATCCAAAGACGGCACCACTCGCCCCTTCCTGCAAACCCACCCCTACATGCACAACCACTTGAAACCGTCCCCCACCCCAGAGACCTATGTAGGAGCAGGAGGCTGTCTGTCCTGTATTGTACAAGCGGTCTGTACATCAGTGCACACCGTACCCAGCACAGTATGCGTCCATGTTTCAAACCCTGAACAGAAATGCAAAGTAAAAGAAAGATTTATTAACAATAACTGTTCCGTTTAATTTGTTTTAAAACGTGTTTTGGAAGTGGGGGAAACTTGGAGAACGGGGTATGTAACCGCAGATCTCACTCAACACATAGAGACACAGGCCCAGGATCAGCTTCTCTTAAAATCAAGTGGAGAGTCATAGGTTACCCTGCTCTCCGAGGAAACTTGCTTTCAAAGCCTCCCGGATACACAGCGCTTCCCGCTGGGATATTCTTTCGGCACGGGTGTCTGGCTGAGCGTAAACAGCAGCCAGGCGATTTGCCTCAACCTCCCATCCGGCCAAAAAGGTCTCGCCCTTGCTCTCACAGACATTGTGGAGCACACAGCAAGCAGCAATAACTACGGGGATATTCTTTTCGCTGATGTCCGAGCGAGTCAGTAAGCTCCGCCACCTCCCCTTAAGACGTCCGAAAGCACACTCCACCACCATTCTGCACTTGCTCAGCCGGTAGTTGAAGAGTTCCTTCTCACTGTCCAAGGCGCCTGTATAGGGCTTCATGAGCCAGGGCATTAGCGGGTAGGCTGGGTCCCCGAGGATCACTGTAGGCATCTGCACATCCCCAACCGTTATTTTGTGGTCCGGGAAGAAAGTTCCTGCCTGGAGGTGTCTAAACAGACCAGAGTTCCTGAACACACGCGCGTCATGAACCTTGCCCGCCCACCCGACGAAGATGTTGGTAAAACGTCCCCTATGGTCCACCAGTGCTTGCAGCACCATTGAAAAGTAGCCCTTTCGGTTAATATACTGGCTGGCCTGGTGGGCTGGTGCCAGGATAGGGATGTGAGTCCCATCTATAGCCCCACCGCAGTTTGGGAATCCCATCGCGGCGAAGTCATCTATGACGACCTGGACGTTTCCCAGAGTCACTACCTTTGAGAGCAGTTGCTCAACGATTGCGTGGGATACTTGAATCACAGCAACCCCCACGGTAGATTTGCCCACGCCAAAGTGGTTCGCTACTGACCGGTAGCTGTCTGGCGTTGCAAGTTTCCAGAGGGCTATGGCCACTCGCTTCTGCACACTCAGGGCTGCTCGCATCTGGGTGTCCTGGCGCTTCAGGGCAGGGGCCAGCAAGTCACAGTTCAAGGAAAGTGCCCTTACGCATCCTGAAGTTTCGCAGCCACTGTGATTCATCCCAGACCTGCAGCACTATGCGGTCCCACCAGTCCGTGCTTGTTTCCCGGGCCCAGAATCGCCGTTCCACACCATGAACTTGACCCATTGCCACCATGATCTCCACTGCGCGGCGTACCCTGCTTTCTGAGAGGTCTGCGCCACTCTCCTCACCGTGCTGCCGGAGCCTCCTCGCCCGATTTCTCAGCAGCTGACTGTGGAAGAGGTGGACGATAAGGTGCGAGGAGTTGACAGCGGCCATAAGTGCAGCGATGATCGCAGCGGGCTCCATGCTCGCAGTGCTGTGGCGTCCACGCTGTAACCGACCAGAAAAGTGCGCGAACAGATTTCCCGCCGGCGCTTTCATGGAGGGAGGGCGTGATTGACGGTTTGATGACAACAGTTACCCCAAACCACCCTCGACACATTTTTTCCCCCAGCAGGCATTGGGAGCTCTACCCAGCATTCCAATGGGCAGCGGGGACTGCGGGAACTGTGGGATAGCTTCCCACAGTGCACCGCTTCGAAAGTCGATGCCGGCCCTGTTAATGTGGACTCGGAAATTCGAATTAGTGTATTTACTGTGGATACACAAATTCGACTTAAGTAGATTCGAAATAGTCTTGTAGTGTAGACAAGGCCTAAGTAAGCCAAAACAGTAGCTGTTATAGTATATAGATAGAGACCCCCACCCTCTGTAAGTTTTCATCTCACTTTATTTTTGATTGTTAAAAGACAGGGAGTCTCACATAAATTGTTAACACCCCAAAAGGTAAAGAGACAGTAAAATAGATGCGATTAAAATAGAAAATGTATGTGGAATGAGTGCCTAGTTTAAATAATGAATGAATGGTTAGGGAGTTACCAGCCTGAAGAATTCAGTGTTGGCCAAAAAAGGTGTCAAGTAGGATCAACAAGATGACCCCTGGAGGGCAAACTGGAATTCACCCCACTATACCTCAAAGGCATTAAAAACCAGGGCCGCCCAGAGGATTCCGGGGGCCCGGGGTCTTCGGCGGCGGGGGGCCCTTCCGTTCCGGGACCCGCTGCCGACGTGCCCCGAAGACCCGTGGCGGGAGCCCCCCGCCGCCGAATTACCGCCGAAGCGGGACCCGCCGCTGAAGCGTAGCCCGGTCTTCGGCGGTAATTCAGCGGGTGGGGGGGTCCCCGCCGCGGGCCTTCGGGGCACGTCGGCAGCGGGTCCCGGAACAGAAGGGGCCCCCCGCCGCCGAAGACCGGGCTGCGCTTCGGCGGCGGCGGGTCCCGCTTCCCGCCCCAGCCTCTTACCCGAGCGCGTCTCCGGCGGGGCCTGAGCTCCGTCCCGCTCAGAGCCGCGTGGTGAGGGGGCGGGGTTGGGAGCTCCACGCCGAGCGGAGGCAGCTGCCCCGCCCCCTCCCCACGCCGCTCTGAACGGGGCGGGGCTCAGGCCCCGTTGGAGCTCCCAGCCCCGCCCCCTCACCACGCGGCTCGGAACGGGGCGGGGCTCAGCCGGAGACTCGGCGCTTGATGCGCTGAGGCTCCAGGAGAGGAGCGGAGGCAGGAGCCTCCGCTCTTCTCTTGGGGGCCCCTGCGTAGCCCGGGGCAAATTGCCCCCTTTGCCCCCCCCCTCTGGGCGGCCCTGTTAAAAACAAACATCTTATAACATGGAGCCAGCCACCTGCTGATTGATTTAGCAACAGCAGAATGAAGCAACTCATGAACTGACATAGGAATAAATTCCTATAAAGCCGGACTCTGAAGACTGAGGACTTTGAGTCTATGGTTCTGCTGCCAGCCTCCAGGAGCATCAGATGCATCTGACACAGACTCGGTTCCATCCTCATGACCAAGATACCTGGCCAGTAACTTGGCATGAGCAACGGCTAGGCTGGTAACTATAATATCTATACAGAACCTGAATGAATATATGAGAGTGAGAGAGAGTGAGTGTGTAAGGAATAAGTAGTGATAGAAGTAAATAGCAAAACAATGTTGTTTACTGTTGTCTTTTGTTTTGTTATGGTATTTACAATAAATGTGGCATCTTTGCCTTATCCCTCTTAATAAGATCCTGCTGGTTTTTATTATATTGGTATAACACCTAGCCCCACCCCAGAATCCTCACCCTCAGCCCTCACCCCAACCCTCCGCCCCAGCCCTTAGCTGCCTCCCACACGCCAAACCCCTCCGCCCCACCCCTGCCATCATCACCTCCATAGTGGTGCACATAACAAAATTCATTCCACACATGAGTGTAAAAAATTAGAGGGAACATTGGTGGGGGAAACAAGACATGCACATAGTGTTTCTGTGTTTCACGAAAATCAGTGTTCTGCCCAGTGACGCTCAGAGCATTCCCTGATATTCTAGAGTTCGTCAGATGTGATGGTCACAGAGATCACAGTCAGGCTTTTCCAGGGCTAATTTCCACAATACTCTTGTTATCATCCCCCTTCCACGGCATCCTCCTTTGCCTTTGTAAACTCATCGGGTTTGGTGCAGATCCAGTGTCTCTCATTGGTGCACCGCGAGCTGCTCACCCCATTCTCATCATTTAGATACCCGCAGTCTCCTCCTCCTCTTACCACAAACCTGCAAGACAGAAGCCAGGGAGCTGGTGTCAGGCAGGAGTTGGGCATTTCCCATCAGTCACAGACAGGGGGAGACACTCGCACAGTGCAGGGAGCTGCTGCACTCCCAGCCCCTCATGATTCCCCTTCCTGCACCAGCCACAGGCCCTAACCCCAGCCCCCCAACACAAGGGGGCAGCTAGAAAGGGGACAGTGGCACAGCAGGCCCAACAGAGGTTCTTTGATCCACTGGCCTCCATGCAGCCTCTATGCTGGGTGGATATTTTAACCCCAGGTCCTGCTCCCCCCATACATCCAGCTGGGTTTCTATGGGCCCCAGCAGGCCCAACCCACCCAAACTGCCCTGGGGGAGATTCCAGGTGAGCGTCAGCACAGTGAGGAGCTATTTCTGCTGAGCTAGTTCCAGCCTGTCTACTGGGCTGGGAGGCCTGATAGCGGCTGCAGTGCAGACAGACCCCCAAGCAGGCCTGCTAACAGACGGCCCCATGACGCAATCACAAAGGCAGGCTGCTGCCGACACCAGGGCACTCGTCCTGGACCACATGACAATATCCGACTGGGATCAAATAACTGGTTGTCAACTGACCGGCTTCCTAAGCCACTCTGGGCACATTTTCCGGCCTATCGCCAGCCACCAAGTGCCTTTTTTAATGCAATTCAGCAGTAAGCACCTAAAACCGACCATATTGGGTCAGACCAATGTCCATCTAGCCCAGTGTGCTGTCCTCTGATACAGGCCAGTGATAGATGCTTCAGAGGGAACAAACAGAACAGGGCTGTCATCGAGCGATCATCCCATCATCGAGTCCCAGCTTCTGGCAGTCAGAGGGGAAGGAACAGAGAGGGGTGGGGAGTAACCCAAGGGATGGCACCTCAGGCCCAACACCGCACTGCAAGGAGGAGCTGCGAATCCCAGGCAGACACTGGCTTCCATCCATCACTAATGCACTGAGTACGCAAGAACCTGAGCGCTCTCTGGCTGGTTCCACAGCACTGACTGGTGGGTTGGCCTGAATTCAGTATCTCAGACACCAGGGACCCAAAGCCCAGGGAATGCACAGAGATGGGAGAAAGACTCACAGGTTGTTGAATTCGGTGCCGTTGACCCATTTCCAGGGCTGGCCCAGCTCCTGCTCCCTCCAGAGGCCGATCCAGTGGTCAGGTTTGCCTTTATAGCGCAGCATGAAAGCCTAAAAACAGCAGAGGGAGAGGTGGTGTCAGAGCCCCGACCCTGCTGCTCCCCCAGGCTCTGGGCAGGGAATCCCAGGTGTACACGAAAGGGCTCTGAGTGTTTCCAGGGGGTGGCTGGGGATTTTCTCCTCCCTCTTGCCCAGCTCTGGGTAATTCAGTATTAACCCTCCCACCCCAAACCCAGCTCCCCCTCATCCCAATCTGCCCTGAGCTGGGGCAGCTCTTGGGTGCTGCTGGGTCTAAGCTGCGCCCACCCCCCATGCAAGGCCAGGTTCTGTTTGCAAGCCCCGTCTTACAGAGCAGCTGAGCTCCCCTCACCATGGCAGGGGAAGGAGAGAGGAGACAATCTGCATTGGGGAAGGGCTAGGACTGAGAGAAGACGCCCTCCCACCTATTCTCAGCCAGGAGGGGCCAGGGCCCAGACCTCCCCTCTCCCCAACTGGCTGCTCTTTCCTCTGCACAGGAGCAGCTCTGGCTGTGTTGAGCTGGGTTCTCAGTCCCCCTCCATGCAGCTCAATAGGCCAGGAGATGCCTGAGCCAGCTCAGCCTTAGAGACAGGCAGTCTCCTATTGGAGGGGGAGGGGAGGAAGAGAATGGCCGATCCCCAGGGTCACACACTGACACTAGAGGAGCCCTAGGTCCAGCTAGGCCTGGCATTCAGCTGATGGCACAAGAGGAGTCACAGAGCCCAGGTCCTACTGCAGCAGCCACCACTAAGCCAAGGCCGGTGTATCGCAATTAGAGAGTCTCACCATGTCCTGCTCACTGTCGATCCCAGCCAGGGAGGCACTGAATGCAGAGCACTGGCTCTGGCTGTAGTTCCAGTTCCCTTCAGTCTTTGAGAAATAGTAGCATCTCCCTTGGTACCCGACCCAGCCGTCCGGACAGTAGGGCACAGCAGAGGGGTCAAGAGCAGCTGAAGGAAGCTTATAGCTCTGCACTGGGAATGAGAAAGTAACACGTGGTGTGAGTGGGACCTGCTGCCTGGCCACAAAAACCATGGGGAGATACGCCCCTACATCCCAGGTTTTGAGATGCCTCAAACCCCTCAGCAGGTGTTGGGAGGGAGCCAGGACAACGATGGGAATCCAGCGCCAGAGTGGGGTTACCTGACCCTGGTCTCACTCTCTCAGGTTCACATTCAATAGGGTTGCAGCTGACTAATAGCTCATGCTTCGCATCCCAGCACAGAGAACTGGGCTTGAGCTCAGTGTTAGAGCAGGGGGTGGGTAGGGAGCTGCAGAGGGAGGGGACAATTTTTGGGAGACAGCAGGGGAAGAACAATTAATGGGTAAGAGGTCAACCTCAACACGATTTGATTTGCTAGGCCTATTACCAGAAGGAATTTTGCTAGCCTGGGGCCCTCCCCCTGCTCTTTGCTTCCCAGGAGAGGCAGGCTGAGATGAAGATGGGAACAAACTCCCTTCTCTTCACCCGACTGAACACCCGCTCCCTGGGTCCATCCAGCACAGCCAGCCGCAGGGTGAGGGAGATGTTTGCCATGATCTGTTTGCAGGCTGAGCCTGAACAGCTACACTGCAATTAGTCCCTTAGCCCAAGAAGCCCCATGAGCCTGCGTCAGCTGCCTCAGACCAGCCGCAAGCGTCTAATTGCAGTGTGGAGGTCCCCTGAGCAGCCAGGAACACTGTAACTTGATTCACCTCTTACCTACAGACCTTTCTTCCCCCAAATACAGCAGCTAGAAGGAAACTCTCTGGAAGCCCTCACTGCAGTGTAACTCTTTCAGTGCCATGAGAGAGCAGCAGTGAGGTCACCCATAACCAAAGCCAAGCAGCTACTGGCAAGGTCAGCGCATTAGGTGAATAACGAGACAGGGTTATTAGGGTCACTATGGGAAGAGTTGCTAAGCCATTCCAAACACCATGTCAATGGGTGATCCCCCTCCCCCCAGAATCACTTCTGCTCGCTCTCAGCCTCAGGGAGATCTCATGTTGTTTCCCTTTTGGGGTGAGGAGGAGTTTGACACAAACGCCTCCTGCCATTTTTGTGCACGTCACGTTTTTTGTTCATTTTGTACCACAATAACTCTGTAGCTGGTTTTAAGACTTTCCTTGTGTCTGGGATTGGGACACACTTAGGTCTGGGAAAATATTAGCAGCTGGGGCAGTGGTGATCGAAGATAGATAAAGTCATGTGCCAGGCATGGATTTCCCTGGAGATTTCACAGTACAGCGTGCTGTACACATTAGTGCTCACACATGAACAGGGCAGGGCAGTCAATGCATACAACGCTTTCTGGTGCTGCTCAGTGTGTGGTTTGTGTCACTCATTTCAGGAAGAAACTCAGCTGTGTGGGGCACTGTGGCATGCTGTGCTTCAAAGCAGCACCCTGGAACCCCCCCTATTCACCACTGTCATATAATTCTATGTTTTGTACAAAGTTTGCCTTGTGAGGCTTCATTTTAAAAGTCTTGATCTGTTGAACATTAATATCCTGTTGGATTGTATGTGCTGTCATTAGACGGGAAGTTATGAAGTTTTGCTACATGTGTTACAGAAATATGTTGCGAGGTTAGGAACACCCACAACCAGCCTTTCAGGTACAACCATGGAGCAGCCAGATGCTGCTGATGGCCCACTAAAGGAATCCATACTCCAAAGGTGTATCTCAGGAACCGTATACAATGGAGCCTTCTCAGAGAGAGCATGTAGACAATGAAGACTGCTTGATTCATGTCATAGCAAAGGATCTTTCCAGCAAGCTGGAAGAAACTATAAAAGGGGGAAGTAACATCACCCTTTGGCCTCACTTCTCCCACAAGTCAACACCTGGAAACACGTCTGGAGGAAAAAGACTGAACAGGGGAGGTGGTCCTAGGGTGGAAAGAAGAATCCCAGCCTGTGTATAAAGGAACTATACCATCTACCAGGGTCAGACACTGCTTCATTCAAATCCTTCTAGTTTATAGAACTCAGATTGCAATTTTACTCAGGCAAAACAGTACAGTTCTGGGATCCTAGGCTGGGGAAATTGGCTGGAGTCTCTCTATTGTTAGTTCATGAGTGAATTGGGAGAAGCATTCATGTAACTCAGCTGGGTGTGTCCCCTGCCTGTGGATGGCGGTGTAAGTACAGTACCTGACAGAGGTTTGTGGCTTAGCAACAGCATCACAGTCCGAGAGGAAGCCTAGGTTGGAGGGACAGAGGGATCAGCAGCACCCAATTTCCAGGTTGCCCCCTGGAGAACCCGTCACAGGCACAATTTCACGTTTCACACCCTGTACCGAGCTGGATATAGGAATATACAGGCCCCCAGGAGAAAGGCTGCCAGGCTTGCTGGGCCCTTTCCAGTACTGCCTAGAAGGGACAGGGCACAGCAAGGAGCCTTTCAGATCTAAGATCCTCTGACCAGCGCCATCTCCACCACCTGACCTCACTGTGTCCTGAGGGCTCCCTGCACCTACAGGTGTGGAACCCCAACCTCACAGATCCCACCTTACGCTGTGTGAGCCAATGCTGCCCATTCCAATGGGATGCACAGAGAGGGGGGACGGAGAGCAGAGAACTCACCTGCCAGGACAATAACAGCGATGATGAGACCTAAGAACACGATTGTGAGGGTGACTGTGAGGGGGACTGTGCGTCTCTTGCAGTTACGAGGAGGTTCTGAAACACAAAGACCTGTCAGGCCGGGCTGCGTGGACATGTCTCACTGACAGCACCAGGGCTAGAGCTGCCCTAGAACATGTGTAACCCACACACCTTCTGGGTGTGATGTCTCATCTAGTGGCACTGAGACCACTTACAGAGAGAGAGAAAACAAGTTTGCTCTACTACAGCCTTAGCTAACAGCCAGTTGGCTTTTGGCTCATGCAGTAAAGGCTCATTCACTAAGCTCCAGAGGTGTCCAGTTCGATTCCCCCTACCCCCCAAATCAACAACTGGGGCCTGTTAGCATTACACATGCACCATTCTGTTGCCTGCACCTTCCATCAGATACTCTGGGAGAGGAGCCTGGAGGCTCAGGCAGGCTGGGGCTGGCAGAACAGTCCCTCCTTCCCTTCAGCCCAGCGCCCTCCCTGGCACCCCCAGCCAGGCTGTCATGGGGCCTGGTGAGCTCAGGGGCACAGACACAAGGACCCGCATGTTCTGCTGACAAGAGCTTGAGCTGCCCCCCCATCCCCACCCCCGCTGTGCCCCCTGCTGAGCGCTGGCTGGGCCCACACTGCCGAGTGCGCCTGTCCCCGCACACTGGGGTCTCACACTGGCCACACACAGCAGAAGGGGGGAGAAGGAACCAGGCAGAGCTGGGCCAGGGCTGTCACAGGGGGTCTGACACACCCAGCCCAGAAGGCCCCTGCCCAGCCCCACAGACACCGCTGTGTGCGCCAGGCAGCAGCTGTGAGCCGGGATCGGTGCCCTGAGAGCCCCGGGGGGGATCCAGTCCCTGCTGCCCACAGACGGGGGGGTGCTGGGCACTGGCTGCTGCCACTGAGAACATGGCCCCAGGTGGGGCAGCCTCAGGGTCTCTCTCCAGCCTGGTCCCAGGCAGCGACGCCCCATTACCTGGCTTCCCTCCAGTGTCCAGGTGTCCATTGCCATCAACACGCAACTCCTGCAGCGGCTCTTCCCTCTCAGCAGCCCCAGCTCCTGGCCCCATTGTCTCTCAGCGACACTCAGGCTACAGACGCTGCTGCAGGCGCTGGGCTGGGATCGGCTCCTCTCGGTCTGACTGGGCCCCATTCAGCAGCAGCAGCAAAGCAGAGCCGGGGCGGGGGTCCTGGCCCTGGCCCTGCTCCTGCCCCCGGCCGGACTCTCCAGCCGATCTGGAAGCCGAGACGGACCCAGCAGGTCAGGGGCGGGGTCGGGAGCGATTTGTGGTTTCTCGTTCCCTGCCCAGCAGCCCGCCCCCCCCGCCAGAGGCGGTGCCACGGTGATTAAACCCCCTTAGCCCCATCGGCCCCTCCGCACCCCCCCCCGGGCTTCAGAGACCCGATCTGCTACGGTCCCCCCCGCCCGGGCAGGCACCCAGCGGGGGGGGGGGGGCGGGAAGAGCAGAGCCCCCCTCCCCCCGCAGCAGGAGCGCGCAAAGCGGGCAGCAGCGCGGCAAGCACCCGGGGGGGGGGGGAGAGACGCGATGCCCAGGCCAGACCCTGGGTGCCTGATTCCCATCAACGCACCGGGGGGGGGGGGGCGGTCACTGCCCGGGCGCCCAACAACGCGGGGACCGCAGGGGGCTGCAGCGGGGACGCTCCGGTGGCGGGAAAAGGCGGGATGGTGCCAGCGCGTGAGCGGTGCCCCCCCAGCGCGTGGGGCTCGGGCCGGTCCCGAGCCGAGGAAGGGCAGTGGCGGGGGGGGGGCGCTGATCCCCGCGGCAGCCGGCGCCCCCCTCCCCCAACACGCGCCCTGCCCCCGCCGCGCGCTGGGACCCACCGGCAGCGTCTTACCTGGCGCCTGCAGCCGCGCGGGACCGGGACCGGCCAACGGCCCCTTTCCGCGGAGCCCGCGCTTTTTCAAGCGCTCCCCAGGAAACGCCACTCATCTCCCCGCCAGCCAATCAGGAGACCCAGCGCTCCCGCCCCAGCTTAGAGCGGCAGGGGCCGTAAACCCGGGTTGCAGACAGCGGCGGCTCTAGGCATTTTGCTGCCCCAAGTGCGGGCTTCGCGCGCTGGGGCCTGGAGCCGCCCCTGGTTGCAGCTGGCACCAGGGGCTTTAGACCCGCCAAAATCCGACACCCCATTTCCCCCCCCCACTTCCTTTGGAAGCGCAGCAGCGTCTGTGTCCCTGTAACGGGGGACCAGGGCGGCTGTAAATCCAAGAGCTTCCAGCGAACCGCTGATCTGCGCCCCAGCCCCCATTGCAGAGCAGGGGTGAGCGTCAGCTGCCCAGGGCACTGCTCTGCAGGAAGATCACAGCTCAGCTCCCCCAGGGACTCCCTGGCTGCAGCACCCCTTGCAGGGCAGGTCCCTGATCCATTTCCCCTGCTCTGTGCATTAGCTGAGGCCGGGGGGAGCCCGACCTCCCCACTATTTGCCCAGTGAGGCAAATAGAAAGGAGCACAAACACTGCCAACTTAAGTGCAAGAGTGTAATAAGAAAAGCCAAAGAGGAGTTTGAAGAACGGCTAGCCAAAAACTCCAAAGGTAATAACAAAATGTTTTTTAAGTACATCAGAAGCAGGAAGCCTGCTAAACAACCAGTGGGGCCCCTTGACGATGAAAATACAAAAGGAGTGCTTAAAGATGATAAAGTCATTGCGGAGAAACTAAATGGATTCTTTGCTTCAGTCTTCACGGCTGAGGATGTTAGGGAGATTCCCAAACCTAAGCTGGTTTTTGTAGGTGACAAATCTGAGGAACTGTCACAGATTGAAGTGTCACTAGAGGAGGTTTTGGAATTACTTGATAAACTCAACATTAACAAGTCACCGGGACCAGATGGCATTCACCCAAGAGTTCTGAAAGAACTCAAATGTGAAGTTGCGGAACTATTAACTAAGGTTTGTAACCTGTCCTTTAAATCGGCTTCGGTACCCAATGACTGGAAGTTAGCTAATGTAACGCCAATATTTAAAAAGGGCTCTAGGGGTGATCCTGGCAATTACAGACCGGTAAGTCTAACGTCGGTACCGGGCAAATTAGTTGAAACAATAGTAAAGAATAAAATTGTCAGACACATAGAAAAACATAAACTCTTGAGCAATAGTCAACATGGTTTCTGTAAAGGGAAATCGTGTCTTACTAATCTATTAGAGTTCTTTGAAGGGGTCAACAAACATGTGGACAAGGGGGATCCGGTGGACACAGTGTACTTAGATTTCCAGAAAGCCTTTGACAAGGTCCCTCACCAAAGGCTCTTACGTAAATTAAGCTGTCATGGGATAAAAGGAAAGGTCCTTTCATGGATTGAGAACTGGTTAAAGGACAGGGAACAAAGGGTAGGAATTAATGGTAAATTCTCCGAATGGAGAGGGGTAACTAGTGGTGTTCCCCAAGGGTCAGTCCTAGGACCAATCCTATTCAATTTATTCATAAATGATCTGGAGAAAGGGGTAAACAGTGAGGTGGCAAAGTTTGCAGATGATACTAAACTACTCAAGATAGTTAAGACCAAAGCAGATTGTGAAGAACTTCAAAAAGATCTCACAAAACTAAGTGATTGGGCAACAAAATGGCAAATGAAATTTAATGTGGATAAATGTAAAGTAATGCACATTGGAAAAAATAACCCCAACTATACATACAACATGATGGGGGCTAATTTAGCTACAACGAGTCAGGAAAAAGATCTTGGAGTTATCGTGGATAGTTCTCTGAAGATGTCCACGCAGTGTGCAGAGGCGGTCAAAAAAGCAAACAGGATGTTAGGAATCATTTAAAAGGGGATAGAGAATAAGACTGAGAGTATATTATTGCCCTTATATAAATCCATGGTACGCCCACATCTCGAATACTGTGTACAGATGTGGTCTCCTCACCTCAAAAAAGATATTCTAGCACTAGAAAAGGTTCAGAAAAGAGCAACTAAAATGATTAGGGGTTTAGAGAGGGTCCCATATGAGGAAAGATTAAAGAGGCTAGGACTCTTCAGTTTGGAAAAGAGGAGACTAAGGGGGGACATGATAGAGGTATATAAAATCATGAGTGATGTTGAGAAAGTGGATAAGGAAAAGTTATTTACTTATTCCCATAATACAAGAACTAGGGGTCACCAAATGAAATTAATAGGCAGCAGGTTTAAAACAAATAAAAGGAAGTTCTTCTTCATGCAGCGCACAGTCAACTTGTGGAACTCCTTACCTGAGGAGGTTGTGAAGGCTAGGACTATAACAATGTTTAAAAGGGGACTGGATAAATTCATGGTGGCTAAGTCCATAAATGGCTATTAGCCAGGATGGGTAAGAATGGTGTCCCTAGCCTCTGTTCGTCAGAGGATGGAGATGGATGGCAGGAGAGAGATCACTTGATCATTGCCTGTTAGGTTCACTCCCTCAGGGGCACCTGGCATTGGCCACTGTCGGTAGACAGATACTGGGCTAGATGGACCTTTGGTCTGACCCGGTACGGCCTTTCTTATGTTCTTATGCACTTCTCACACAGCGCGTCCTCCCCCATTGAAAAAGCGCACGAGGTAGCCAACCAGCTAACCAGAAGGGGGCTGCACTGCAATAATACGCAGGGGCGTGGCCATACACTATATTAGCATACTGCTCCTGGATTGGACAAGAAACCAAGGAGCCTAGCTTACATTGGCTAATAAAATGAATGAAACTTTACTGGCGTGGCGGGACAGTTGAAAGTACTGACGTCAACTTTGCAGTCCTTGCATAGATAATCCAGCCCCATGGTGGACGCATTTTCACCACTACGTGTGAAAGATCTAGTGTAGAGTCAGCGGACACACTGAACTATCCTGCTTTCCTTAAGTCATCCAGAACTGAGCCTCTCACTTTTTTAGCCATACACTGGATGAGTTCATCACGTACTGTTTTAGACAAGTATGAAGGCTTCCCACATCCACTGCTTCCCATTTTTGTCATATTTGAACAAAAATGTCTATATTTAGTGAGAATCTTCTTTTTCCCATATCTCCTTTATTTATCAACTGATTCTGATAAAATTTGAAATGGAGTCAGATTTTTCTTTTTTAGAGGCTTCTCATAGTCATAGAATCATAGAACTGGAAGGTACCTCGAGAGGTCATCTAGTCCAGTCCCCTGCGCTCAAGGCAGGACTAATTATTATCTAGACTATCTCTGACATGTGTTTGTCCAATCTGCTCTTAAAAATCCCCAATGATGGAGATTCCACAACCTCCCTAGGCAATTTATTCCAGTGCTTAACCACTCTGACAGTCAGGAAGTTTTTTCTAATGTCCAGCCTAAATCTCCCTTGCTGCAATTTAAGCCAATTGCTTCTTGTCCTATCCTCAGAGGTTAAGAAGAACAATTTTTCTCCCTCCTCCTTGTAACAACCATTTATGTACTTAAAAACTTATCATGTCCCCCCCTCAGTCTTCTTTTCTCCAGACTAAACAAACTCATTTTTTCCCAATCTTCCCTCATAAGTCATGTTTTCTAGACCTTTACGCATTTTTGTTGCTCTTCTCTGGACTTTCTCCAATTTGTCCACATCTTTCCTGAAATGTGGTGCCCAGAACTGGCCACAATATGCCATTTGAGGCCTAATCAGCGCAGAGTAGAGCAGAAGAATTATTTCTCGTGTCTTGCTTACAATACTCCTGCTGATACATCCCAGAATTCTGTTTGTTTTGCTCTGCGCTGCGCTTTGCTTCCCAGGAGAGGCAGGTTGCTACACCCTCCTTCATTTATCACAGCAGTCATTTCCCATTTTGTATGTGTGCAATCAGGGGTGGCAGGTTTGTATAAGTTTTGGTGGTGCCCAGAATAAGTCCAAGTCCCGACCCCCCACCACCTGCCTTGTAAGCCCATATACAGTAACTCCTCACTTAAAGTCATCCCAGTTAATGTTGTTTTGTTGTTACATTGCTGATCAATTAGAGCAGTGGCTCTCAAACTTTTTTTTTCCATGGCCCACTTGAAAAATGCTGAGGGTCTTGGTGGACCACTTAATGATCTTTCCAAATGTTGTTTGTACCATTAGCTAACTATTGTAAAGCGCTTTGGATAAAAGTGCTATATAACCCCCCCACCCAAATAATAATTAACATTTTTTGTTCTACACATAAAAGCACACAACTCATTTTTTAATATCGGTAGCCTTAACCTTTCTAATGCGATGGATGTGCCCTCTCTTCCCTGCCACAGCAGCCCCCAAGCTGGGGCTGGGAAGAAGGGGGGTTTTCCCCCTCTCTCCCCCACTGCAGCAGCCCCTGTGCTCTGGATGGAAAGGAAGGGGGTCTCTTTCTCCTGCCATAGCAGCCACAGAGCTGAAGCTGGGAAGAAAGGGGGTCTCTCCCTAGCAGTCACAGCCCTGAGCTCAATGTTACAGCAGGGAGCTGCAGAGGGAGGGGACAGTTATTGTGGGCCTGCAGGACAATAATTAATGGATAAGAGGTCGAGTTCAACACGATTTGCCAGGTCTGTTACCCTGAGGAATCCTGCTAGCCTGGGCCACTGCCCCCCTCCCCCTGCTCTGCGCTTGGCTTCCCAGGAGAGGCAGGCCGAGATGAAGATGGGAACAAACTCCCTTCCCTTCCCTTCCCTTCCCCAGATAGAACACCCGCTGCCTGGGACCATCCAGCACAGCCAGACACAGGGCGATGGAGACGCTTGTTGTGATATGTTTACCTGGCAGGAAGGATTCCAGGGACACTCCCAGCCTGGGGGGACTAACACAGCTCAGAGCTTTTCATCCCAGTCATAAGAGCAACAAGTTTCAGAGTAGCAGCCGTGTTAGTCTGTATCCGCAAAAAGAACAGGACAACTTGTGGCACCTTAGAGACTAACACATTTATTTCAGCATGAGCTTTCGTAGGCTACAGCCCACTTCATCGGATGCATCTGATGAAGTGGGGCTGTAGCCCAGGAAAGCTTATGCTGAAATAAATTTGTTAGTCTCTAAGGTGCCATGACAGCGTCAGTTGCACGTTCAGAGCAATACACAGCAGGTGACTGCGAAGGAAGCGAAGTAACTTTCAGTCAGGGACATGAAATGGCCACAAGGTGGCGCCAGAGCTCCAGCAACAGGAAATGGCCAGTTACAGTGACTGGCTGGGTTGCCAACTTTCTAACTGCCTCAAACTGCCCCTTCCCTTCCCTGAGGCCCCACCCCACACTCCCTTCATTCCCCCTCCCTCCCGCCCTTTCACTGGGATGGGGCAGGTGGTTGGGGTCAGGGGCGACTCTAGGAATTTCGCCGCTCCAAGCACGGCAGCACGCGGCGGGGGGCGCTCTGCCGGTCGCCGGTCCCGCGGCTCCGGTGGACCTGCCGCAGACGTGCCTGCAGATGCTCCACCGGAGCCGCGGGACCAGCGGATCCTCCGCAGGCACATCTGCGGGAGGTCCACTGGAGCCGCCTGCCACCCCCCGCGGCGACCGGCGGAGCGCCCCCCGCGGCATGCCGCCCCAAGTGCGCGCTTGGCATGCTGGGGCCTGGAGCCGGCCCTGGTTGGGGTGTGGGAGGGGGTACGGGCACTGGGCTGGGGATGCTGCGGGGGGGGCAGAAATGAGGGTTTCAGGGTGTGAGAGGGGCTCAGGGCTGGGGCAGGGGACTAGGGTGCGGGAGGGGGGGCAGGCTCCAGCTAGGGGTGTGGGGCTGGGGATGAGGGGGTTGGAGTGGAGGAGGGGGTTCAGGGCTGGGGCAGAGGGTTGGGGTGCTGCAGGTGGTTCGGGGTCCAAGCAGCACTTACTGCGGCTCCCGGCATAGGAACCGACTTCCCCTTTGCTTGACCCCCACTCCACTCCTTCCCCCAAGCCCCAGCCCCCGTCCCGCCTCTTCCCACCCCTGCTCCGCCCCGGCTCTGCCCCTACTCCACCCAAGCCCCAGCCCCCTCTCTCGTAGGAGCAGGATTTTATAATTGTACTCTGAGAATTAATGTGTGATTTGATTTCATCCTGCAGCAGCCCGGCAAACACCGGAGGGGGGAAGCTCAATGCCCAGCCACTAGCTGCCCTGTTTCCCACCACGGCACACGGGGAGGAAGGGGGTGGGGAAGATGCCCGGCCATCTGAATACATGGGGGGACAGGGAGGCAGGTTGCTCACATACAGCACATGCTAACAGAAAGCAACGCACCACGCCCACTGCGGACCCTGGCTGCGCACGGGCAGAGTTGTCCTGGGCCTGTGGCTCCGTCAGAGCATTGGCTGTTTTGCCATCTGCTGCTCCACAGAGATCCCCAGCAGCACCTCCCAATGGCAACTGCAATGTGATGTTCACAGCAAAGCACAAGGTACGGTTCGCATCTACAATCCAAGCACAGAGCCCGCAGCTGGGTTAGAGGCCAAGTCCACAGAGGCAGCGGGATGAAGGGAACTGCTATTGACATCCATGTCAGGCTATGAGGTGTGTCCATGTAGACAAAGACCTCATGTCCCTCAACCCCGACCAGCAGCTCCCGGCTATCCCAGGCCTCAGCTCCCTCCGCCACAGTTTTGTCAATACTCCTCAGTCCCACCCCAGAGCCCCCTGCAGTTCTGGCCCTAGGTTACCCCAACCAGCTCTCTTGATTCTCTTCACTCCTTCTTGGCAGATACAGGATACACAGCAGAGCAGTGTGCAGGTTTCCTTGGCACTCACTTGGAGTGAGCTCTGTCACTTGAGGCTTCAACCTTCATAAGTAACATGACCATTGCAACCCCACACCAGCCAAACCCATACATGGCGCCAGCAGGACTTCTGGGAGCTATTTCTTGTGCTGTGCAGGCCACAGGGAAATGTTTTACTCTATATTTTGTGCCCTCAAAAAAGGTTTTACTTTTTTAAACGCAGCCTGTTTTATTTGTCTCCTTCTGCACCACTAGCCAGGCTCTGGGCAGAGATTTTCAGAGCTGCTTAAGGGACCTGGATGCCTAGTTCATCACAACTCATAAAAACCTCTTTAAAATGAGCTTCCTAGTGCCTGACTGGGGGTTGCCTGCTGGGGCTGACCCAGTGACCTCTGGATCTAGAAAGGAGGTGCCTCTAACAGAAGAGAGAGAAACCCAGTTGCTCCTAGCAAGCAACCTGCCCATATGCTGCAGACAAAGATGAAACACCCGCAAGGTCCCTGCCAATCTGACCTGGGGAAAATTCCTTCCTGACCCCCATATATGATGATCACTTAGACCCTGAGCATGTGAGCAAGAACCAGTCAGCCAAGCGCCTGAGACAGAGAAAGCTTGGTACCACTCCAGAGCATTGGCCCACCCCATCCAGCGTCCCATCTCCAACCATGGCCAGTGCTGATGCTTCAGAGGATAGAGACAAAAAGCAAACACCTCTCCCCCACCCCCAAAAACAGAATACATTGGGGGAGGGGGAAATCCTTTCCTGACCTCTGCAGGTGACCAGGTGAAGCCCTGAAGCATAGGACCATAAGACATATACCAGAAGAGACCCCAACATTGTCCAGCCCACACCCACCATCACAGGCAACCCCCTCATACAATCACACTCATAAATGTGTCCAGTCTCTCATAAAACTAAGTTGGTTGCCCCACACAACTCCTACCGGGAGGCTGTTCTAGAACATCCCTCCTTTGATGGTTAGAAACCTTCTAATCTCCAGCCTGGATTTGTTCTTGGCCAGCTGAGACCCATTTGGTCTTGTAGCTACATTATCTTTTAGCTAGAACAGCTCTGCACTCTCCCTGGTGTTTAATAACCCCCCACCCCCACCTACTTATAGAGAGCCATCAGATCCCCTCTCAGCCTTTGTTTTTCTAGACTAAACCAGCCAAGCTCTTCCAGTCTCCTGTTATAAAACAAGCCCTTTATTCCCCATGTGACATTACACCTCACTTATGCTTATGATATGAGTATGGCATAACTAAGATGTAGTTTATGCAAGATGCATCTTGAGAGATATCGTTGGAAAGGTTTTGATTTACTGAATGTGATTCTCCAATTTGTATGCACGTATCATTTCTTTATCTGAAAGCAGGAATACTGACGATGTAACCATTACAACTCTGGTTACACATCGGAAACGCCCACCAGATAGTAAGCAATCAGCCTGGATGGGCCATTACGAAAGACAGTGGGTCTTTGAAGATGCTGATCTCCCATCTTCCTGGAGTTCCTTCCTCTGAACATTACAAATAAACCTTGTCTCTGTTGTAGGAGCAGCTCAAAAGGTTTGTTATACTCCCCCCACCACACCCCATTTTGACTCCTTTCCCTCTCTGAATACCTGTGACTTGCTTTCCCCCTCCCTCCTGGAATACTTATGGGATGAATGGGCTGCTTGAACAGCTGGAAGATCAGAAGAGCTCCCAGGTAGACAAGGTGTCTGGAACTCTAATTAGGCAGTGATCACACACCCAATGCATGGACACTGCCCGAGGTGGAGTGTGACCAACCAGACACGGCCAAGTCATCTCTAGTCGCAGGCCATGAGGAGCAGGTCCTTAAAAGGGGAAGGGGCCATGTGCTCAGCAGTGCACTCACAAGCTTGTACCTCCCATGAAGGCCCTTTGCCTGGACCTCCTGGCCAGTGGTTCGCCGCATTGCATTCCATCGTGCCTCAGGAAGACTTACCTTCATCACACCATCCATCGCTGCGCTGTGAGACACTTACCTTGAAGGATCCTGACATCTCCAGTGCCGTGCCTGTCCTGAGAGCATGAGTATGCGAGTGTGACCCCACCCCCCATTTTTTTGAGCTTAACTCTCACTATAATAAACGTGCTGCTTTCTGCCAAACTCTGGTGGGTCATTAGTCCTCCCTAAATTTACTAGCTGCCCCAATTTTGGGTAATAGTCTTATGGTTGCTTTAACACCACAAGGACATGTGATGATGTCACCTGGTATAAAATACCATCTTGGACAATTTTCCACTGAAAGTGTGTGTGTGTGTGGTGGGGGGAGACAAGCGGAAGGGAGATCAAGCAGGGAAACAAAAGATTCCTGCGATATGTAAGGCTGGAGAATGAGTTAATCCAGGTCACCAGTTCTTCACTGAATCCGCACCCAGGATGACTAAAACTGATCTGAGGAAAAAAGTCTGGGTCCCAGGCTGAGACAGGGGTCTAGCCTGTATAGAGAAATATCTGGAACGCTAAGCTTCAGAAGCTCTGCAAGCTGCCGCAAACAATATTTAGGGTGAGAAAACACTATTTGTAACCAGTTTCTTTAGTGAATTAAATTTAGGTTGTGTGTTTGTTTATTTTGCTCAGTAATCTGCTTTGTTCTGTTTGTTATCTCTGATAATCCCTTAAAATTCATCCTTTGTAGTTAATAAACATGTTTTGTTTTCTAAAACCTAGTTTGTGCAATTCATAACTGGGGGGTGGGCAAAGAACTGTGCGTATCTTCCTCCATATTGATGGAGGGGGTGATTTTCATGAGCTTATGCTATATAGATCTCTATACAAGGCAAGACAATATAATTTTGGGTTTACTCAGATAGTAAACAGATGGGCAGACAGGGAGATAACCTCAGTCACCACCTGCCTGAAAGGTCCTGAAACCTTCTGCTGACCTGCATTAACTCCAGTGCACAAGTGTGCTGGGCAATCCCTTAGCTGAATCCTTCCACAGAGAGCTGATCACAGTCTCTGTGTGATTCTGCAGCTGGGTGTGTCCCTAACTGTGTGTGTGCTGGAAGGGGGCTTGAGAGCCTGGCACAGCAGCCCAGAATAAGGGGAATCCAGGCTGGTGGGACAGGGGGGCTCAGTGGGACCCCAGGACATCCGGTGTCACCCCAAAAGGGGGGTCCAATCCGTCACACCCCAATCATCCTCGTAGCTCGTCTCTGCACCTGTTCCAGTCTGAATTCGAAGTTCTTAAGGTCTTGGAGTTAATGCAGGTCACCAAAAGGTTTCAGAACCTTTCAGGCAGGTGGTAACTGAGGTTATCTCCCTGTCTGGCCATCTATGTATTGTGTACCTGATGCTGGATACTATTTGAGTACTGAGCCAGGTGAAAATTGAGAGATTGCAAAATCCACAAAAATAGAAATCTACAGGAAGAAACAAACAGTGGGGTGTCTCATGAAAGAAAGGTACACTGTGCCTGGCTGTACAGTGCTGCAAGGATTTCAGGTGAGCAGGACACGGTTAGACAGGAGAATATCTTGTTAAATAAGTCTAGGCTCTAGAACATGTTATGATTTTATTTTATATATAACCATTTGTTTCCAAGACTTCTACTTGAATCGCTGCTTTGTTAAACTGATCCTTGATTTCACTATGAACATACGTAAGTGCTGTGTGTTAAGCGGAGCAGTGATCTGAGGTGGAACTGTTCCTTTGGAAGCAGCGAATCTGTAAATAACACAGGTGTCCACGGGACCGGGGGCTGGACGCTCAAGGTGGATGATCAGAGGGTCTGAGGGCAGAATGGGCCTATTGCTACCCTGCAGTGTCTGCAAACCCAGCAGCAAGTGTGTGTGTGGCACAGACAAGGCTCTCTCATACAAAGGGCAGATGGTCATGCGCAGGGGTGAAAGTAACTTAAAGGACTTACCCTTTAAGTCCCGGGCTCCTGGGCAAGGTGGGTGTGTGTGGCTCTGGGACCCTGGACGGGGCGGGGCCTCGGGCGGAAGGGTCAGTGCTGGGGCCAGACTCCCCCAGCCAGCCCTTCAGTGCTGCCCGCCCTGCACTGCCCAGAGCCCTGGCAGCGATTTAAAGGGCCCGCGGCTCCCTGGAGCGATTTACAGATCTGCTGCCTGGAGCCCCAGGCCCTTTTAAATTGCCGAGCCCTGGGGCAGCTGCCCCTTTTGCCCCCACCATCAGCAGCCCTGCTGATACGGCGCTTAAAGCACTGCTGCGGCAGCACTTTAACGGCTGTGTAGCGGCCCGTACCAGTGGCCACTTTCTTACCGGTATGAGGTACCGGCCCGTACTGGCTTACTTTCACCTCTGGTCGCGAGATGCTCACCACCCTGGGAAGCATCACAGGTTAGTAATTTCTTCCAGGTTTAGGACAGTTATAAATTACAACTCAACACCCCAAGCCAGTGAGAAGGGCCGAGGGGAGGAACTGTGACTGCGAGGGACACCTGAGTCCCAGCACCTCCTGGGGTTCTGCTCTGCCCCCGGCTTAGAGCTCCACCTAAAGCCACAATCCGGCCCCATGAGCCTAAACACCAGTATTTCATGTTACAGATACACAAATAAAGATCCTCAGCCCGACTGTTTATATCACAGCAGCTTCTTTCTGGCAGATCCATTTGAACTCAGCAGTACACGTCTCAGACTGAATCTGGGTGCCTTTTACAGACGCACAGCTGTTCCCAGCAGCAGAGCCTGAGAAGCTGCAAAATTAAAGAGAGAGTCGGTGTCACTGTGGTCCCTGTAACAAGGAAAGGCCCATGGGTGAGTCTTTCTTTCCCCTCACTCTAATGGGAAGCTTGGCTCTGGTGTTGGCCTTCCTCTCTGTAACTTTCCTGCAGAGCTTCAGGTGAGAAGACAGCCCTGGAGGTGAGATGAGCGAGGGGGTCTCTGGCAAGGGATGAACTAGGCTGAATCTCATGGGTCAGTGAGCTCAAAGGGCAGATGGTCGTGAGCCACCTTGAGCTCCCGCATCTCAGCTTTCCTTTAAAAACCAAATCTGAGTCTCAGGGGAGAGAGGAAACCTGCACCACGTGACCTGGGTAATGGGACGGCTGCAGGGAGCCTGAGGACTTGTCCAGATGAACGGTTAGGGCTGGGTTCACAAAGAGACTTAAGAGTCTAACAGGGGCACCAGAACAGGGGGGACCAGGGGGCCATGGCCCTCCCATTTTTTGAAAGTGGAAGGGCCTGATCCCTGCCCCTCCTATTCCCACCAAAGCCCTGAGCCTGGGCAGCTGTGGGGAGCCACAGACCTGTCACCTGCCAGGGGTGGAGAGGCCTGAGGGCAGCCCCCAGCCTGTGCCCCCGCCCCCCGGACTCCCCGCCCACTGCAGGTAGAGGATCCACAACTCCCCACAGCTGCCCGCACAGTTCTTACCAGGGCTCTGAGGCCCTGTCCCCAGATGGAGCCAGGTCAGGATAAGAGCAGCGTGGGCAGCTGGGGGGAGCCACGGACCCTCCACCTGCCCTGGATGGAGGGTCTGGGGGGTGGGGACTCCAGTCGGGGGCTGCTCTTGGCCCCTCCATCCTGGGCAGTTGGAGGAACCTGGGCTTCCTGGCCTGCTTCCAGCTTGGCCGGAGCGGGGCCTTGGGGAAAGGGGAGGGGCAGGAGTTGGGCCATGGAAGGGGTGGGGCCCCCTGACCCCCACACTTTTGGGAAGGCTCCATCGTTCCTAGAGCCTAACAGCCACTTTAGGCACCTACGTCCCAGAACCATGTCCAAAGCCCTGGCTTAGCTGCAACCAAACCCTTGAGGCACCTACACTTTTTCAGTGCCTCAGTTTTCATAGTGAAGGTTTCCTAGGCACCTGTGTGTCTGCCTGTCAGCTTGTTCGCTGCTGCCTCCCTCTAGGCTGCTGGATGCCTAAGCTGCAGCATGATGCATGAGCCAGCAGCAGACAGACATTCCTCCGCCTAACGCGCCTGTGGGCTCCGAGCCGGAAGTGCATGTTCAAAGGCCACTTACCAGATCGGGCCCCACAGGTGAACTCCCACAAAATGGCAGGGAGGCTCAAGCCCTCCTTGGTAACTTTTAGCCCAGCAGTTTGGGCACAAACCTGAAAAGTGAGAGACCCCCAGTTCAAGTCCCCTTGTGGCTGCAGGGGAGAGGGGATTCTGAACAGGGGTCTCCCACCTCTTAGGAGGTGGAGGAGAAGCAACCTCTAACCACTGAGCTAAGGGCTCCCTCAGTGTGTTTCACTGGGGATAAATAAATTAAAGAGCGATTGGAGCAGAGGGACTAAATATCACCTCAGGATGGGCTGCAGAGAGATGATTTCTAACCCCCATTGGTGATGGCTGCTTGGAGCAGCTGGGCCTGGCACCCACAAGGGGAGAGGCAATTCCTGGTTTAGTCCTCAGTGGAAGACAGGATCTGCCCCAAGGGGTGAATGGAGCTGAACTGCCTGGTAACAGTGACACAGTAATTAAATTTAGCATCCCTGTAGGGTGGATAATACCAAAAAAGCCCCAAACAGTGACATTTAACGTCAAAAGTGGAACTACATAAGCAAGAAGATACTTGTTGGATGGAAATAGCACAGAGCTGTCACAAGGGTAAAATGCCTCCTAGCAGCATGGAGACTACTTAAAAACACCACCAGAGAGGCTCAGACTAAGGGCTTGTCTACACTTACAGCGCTGCAGTGAAGACACTCCCTACTCTGACCAGAGAGCTTCTCCCATCAGTGTAGTCAATCCACCTCCCCAAGAGTGGTAGCTATAGCGACAGGAGAAGCCCTCCCACTAACATAGTGCTGTATACACCCAGGTTAGGTTGGTACCTGTGTCGCTCAGGTGGTGGATTTTTCACATCCCTGAGTGACTTAGTTAAACTGACACAAGTTTGTAGTGTAGCCCAGGGCTAAATATGTACCTCAAATCAAAAAAGATAGTTGGAGGACCAAAAAAATGGAGGATATGGCTAAACAGCAGAGTAATGGAGGCCATTAGAGGCAAACGGCATCCTTTAAAATTTGGAAGTCAAATGCTGATGAGGAAAATAGGACGAAGCACAAACTCCGGCAAGTGAATTGTAAATGTTTAAGGAGGCAGGCCAAGGAAGAGTTTGAGAAGCAACCTGCTAAGGGTGCAAAAACTAACAAAAAATTGTTTCAAGTACATTTGAAGCAGGAAACCTGTCAGACAGACAGTGGTTACATGCAGTGTTGTTGTAGCTGTGTTGGTGCCAGGATATTAGAGACAAGGTGGGTGAGGAAATATCTTCTATTGGATCAGGTCCATTGACCTAGCTACAGCCTTCCGAGGGGGTGGCTTTACTACAGCGATGGAAAAACCCCCTAATGTTGCCGCAGAAAGTGCCTACTCCACTGTGGCACTGTAATGTAGTTACGGTGCTGCAGCTGTAGCACTTGTAATGGAGTCCGGAGATTCTCAACATTTTACTTTCTGACACCCCCCATCCCCTAACATGGTATAAAAACTCCAGGGCCGGGGGTCGAGATTCAGCTGCTGGAGTGGCAGTGGGGAAAGGGGGTTTGGGGCCAGGGCTGGAGGCTCCAGGTTTCAGCTGCCAGGGCTCGGGGCTTCTGCCCCATGGGACTTGGGACTCAGGGCTCCTGGCTTTAGCCCCACGGGGCAGGGAACTCAGGGCTTCTGCCCCACAGGGACATCAGGGCTCGTGGCTCCGGGCTGCAGCCCCATGTTGGGGGGCAGGACTCGGGGCTCTGGGTTTCAGCCCTTTGGCGCTAGGCTTTAGCCCGGCAGGGGCACTGGGTCTCCAAGCTTTAGACCCGCAGGGGCTGGGGGCTCCGGGCTTCAGCCCTACAGGCTCAGGACTCCGGGTTTCAGCCCCTCGGCTCCAACTTCAGCCCGGGCTCAGGGCTTTAACCCAGCAGGGAGTGCCAGGGCTCAGGCACCTTCCCCTTTCATGTTGGCATCTCCCATTCGCTAGCTCGGGCGGTTCCCCACCTAGCGTGCTGGTTTCTGTGAATCCCATTGTGAGGTGCTTGTCTCTCCCCATGCATTGTACAAGGGAGCCTGGGCACCTAACTCGGGCTTTGTGAATCCCAGGGATTTTCTCGGTGCCTAAACATTAGGTGCTGCTACACTCAGACTCCCACCACGTACGTCTCTTTGTGAATCTAGCCCTTACGGCACAGCAGGCTGGGGTGTGCTTGTGCTCACTGGCCGTGTGGACAGTCTGACCGCACACTAACACTGGCAGCAGAAAGACCAGAGAGAGGAGCAGAGCCCAGGGGAACCCAGCAGAGCCCAGAGACAGGGCTGAAGTAAGACATTTAGGGCCTTAGGCACAACTTCTTATCAGGTCCCCCCCACTGGCACCATGGGGCAGAGACTGGCACTCTGGCTGCCGTGTCCCCCTTGCACTGGCAGGAGCAGTAGCCACATTCTCACCAGTGATCACACGTCACTGCCTCCAGCTGCCAGCCCAGAGGAGCAGATGTGTGACAGGAAGGATGGTTCAAGGGTTAGGGCGCTGACCTGGGTTCCATTTCCTGCTCTGCCCAGGCTCCCTGTGACACTCTGGGCAAGTCACTTAAAGTGAGAGACTCAGCAATATTGAGGCACCTAACTCCTCTTGAAGTCAATGGGCATTAGGCATCTAAATACCTTTATGAATCCCACTGTTGGTCTCTCTGTGCCTCAGTTTACCCATCTATAGCAAGGGGATAATAGCCCTGCCCTGCCCTGCCCTAAAGGTTGTGAGATGCTCAGATACTATAGCAATGGGGGGCAGATTAGGACCTTAGGCCTTGTCTACACTAGGAGGTGTTTCTGGTGCAGTTATATTGGAAACCCTGTAGTGTGGACACAGCTATATCCATATCTAAGGGCATGTCTACATTACCTGCTGGATTGAGAGGCAGGTGGAGTCGACAGGGGAGCATCAGCAGTCGACTCACCGCAGTGAAAACACCGTGGTGAGTAGATCTAAGTAAGTCGACTTCAGCTATGTTATTCACGTAGCTGAAGTTGTGTAACTAATCGAATCCTGCCCCCCACCCCGCAGTGTAAACCAGATCTCAGTGTTTCTACCACTACAGCTTATGCCAATTCCCCCAATTGGCATAAGCTACACTGCAATAAGCGCAGGTGCATTGGTATAACTGCAGCTACACTAGGGCCTTTGCTAGCACAGCAAAAATACCCTTAACCGACATAACTATGCTAGTAAAACTTTTAAGTGAACATCAGTTAGAGATTTAACATCAGCAATTTATACAATGGTGCTTTTCCCAAACATCTATCAAACATTAAACATCAGGCAGCACTTACAGCATTGGATCTAACGGGGAACCGTCCACCCAGGTCCATTTCCCCCCTGGAAGTGTCACTGTAAGTCCAATCCAGACATCATTTGCACCTTGTGTAAGATTCTGTATGGAATCCTGTGAAGTGCAAAGCAGAGGAGGTGGGGTGAATCTGCTGGAACAGGCTAGAATTTGTTTAGTGCTCCCGTTAAATGCCTGCTCTTGGCTTCAGTGGCTCTACCCATAACACCAGCAGGAGAACGCATCAGCACCTGAGCTAGTTCACCCTCGCCCCTGGGCGGGCAGAGTCCCAGTGCAGGTGCTGGGAAATGTGGCTCTCTCTGTGCAGGTGTGGTAATGCCAGCACTAGTCCTTGGTGTCACAGGGTGAGCTGGCCCTTTAAGGGAGTCCTGGGTTCAGCCTCACCTGTGACTAGGTGTCCCTGGACTGGGAGGTTCAGGTGAGGGAAGCAGGTGACCAGGATCCAGGCCTGGTGGGGCTACAAGGGCAGCCCGAGGTCAGTCAAGGCAGGGCCAGATTTGGTGGAGTAGGGGGGTTGTGTGAGTAGCTCTATGCAGAAGGGCTCTGCTGAGCTCCCAGACAGGGCTCAGGGGTGCAGAGCCTGCAGGAGCCAGCTGGGCAGTCTGTTCAGAACTGTATGTTAATCAGCCAGATGCCCCAGAATGGAGGAAAAAGAGAAATGGGGCAGAGGGATAGAGCCAGGCTGGATAAACCTGCTGCTCTGGGATTGTAACTAGTGACACACGTCTCTCTCCAGCTGGAGTTTAATGAGCCTGTATTTTATGTTACCATTTCCTCCCGGTTCTGGATCACGAGCATTTGAGCGCTCTTCCACAAGCAGTCGTCACGGCTCCCAGTCCAGTTTTTACTCTTTTTAGACAGCCAGTAGCACGTGTCCCCATGCAGCAGCCAGTCCCTGGGGCAGAGTTTGCACCCAGAGTCCTCTGGAGGGAGAGATGGGAACAGAGGTGTCGTCAATTCTGAAAATTCAAACTGCAGCTGGCTGAAAACTTTTGTTCAAAGCTGTTTTTTAACGGTAAAATGCCATTTTGACCAAAATAAAAGTTTTGGTGTCATTTTTTGATGGGGGAGGGGACTCAAAATGGAAATACTGATTTTTTGGGGGGTGGGGGAAGATTTCATTCAGTTTTGGATGTTCCCCCCACTGGAAAAGATGGGGAGGACTTTCACTTTTCTATTTCCATCAGAGGACATCAAGCTGTCATTTCTTTTCATATTTTTCACGAACTAGGTTTGCAATGTACCAGCTCTAGGTCTAGATATTGCTGAAGTTTCCCCTGCAGCTGTGTAAAAGTCTTCAGACTCAACATACTAGCAAGGGCTTTTTTCAGAGGTCAGCATGCAAACAGGCAGGCCCGCTGTAGGGCACGACTGAGCGGTGCTGGCAGAGCTGGGAGGCCAGAGAGGAGAGAATTCATTTGAAGTCTTTACACAGAGTTGCTCTCTAATTAGATCTGCTCTAACTCAGTCACAAGTTCCAGGTTCTGTGCAGGAATCACGGGGTGGAATTTTCTGGATTGGTGCATTAAATGTTCACTGAGGTTTGGTCGTGTGAGATCATAAAAGCTGAACAGAGACAGGTTCGGCCTATACTCCGATGGGAGACCTTATGGGGAAATCTGTGTGCAAACAAATAACATTGATGACTGAGACTGAGAAGGAGGGACACCACCTACTAAGACAGAACTGAACCCAGTGCCCCAGCCTGGCAGTAGGGGGTGCTGTACCACTGCTACTGCCATGGTTCAGCTGAGAACTAAAAGCAAGGTTCACATGGGGTCATTAAGAACATAAGTGCTGCCATATTGGCTCAGACCACTGTCCATCTTGCTCAGTATCCTGTCTCTGACAGCGGCCCATACCAGAGTTCCCTGGGGAATTTACAGAACAGGGCAATTATGGAGTTATTCATCCAACTTCCACTCCCAGCTTCTGGTAGTCAGAGGTTCAGCATTGCACTGATTGTGGGGTTGCATCCCTGATCATCTTGGCCAATAGTCATTGATGGATCTATTTTTTTTTGTACCCAGTCACAGTTTTGGCCATCATAACATCCTATGGCAATGAGTTCCACAGTTTAGTTGTGTGAAAAAGTACTTCCTCTGGTTGTATTAAACCTGCTGCCTATTAACTTCATTGGATGACCCCTGGTTTTTGTATTGTGTGAAGGGTAAATAATCAATTAATCGCCATTAACTCACGCAATTAACTCAAAAAAATTAATTGCGATTAATCGCACTTATAACAATAGAATACCAATTTAAATTTATTAAATATTTTTGGATGTTTTTCTACGTTGTCAATATTGATTTCAATTACAACACAGAATACAAGGTGCACAGTGCTTGCTTTATATTATTATTTTTTATTACAAATATATGCACTGTAAAAATGATAAACAAAAGAAACAGTATTTTTCAATTCACCTCATGCAAGTACTGAAGTGCAATCTCTTTATTGTGAAAGTTGAATTTAATATATTTGAAAATGTATTAAACATCCAAAATATTTAAAATAAATGGTATTCTATTGTTAACAGTGCAATTGTTTTAATCGTTTGACAGCCCTAGTAAATAACATTTCTCTATTCACTCTTCCCACACCACTCATGTCCTCTCATATTCTCCCGCCGCCCACCCTCAGTTGCCTCTTTTCTAAGCGGAACAGCCCTAATCTTTTTTAGTGTTTCTCTCTATGGAAGCTGTTCCACACCATTGACCATCTTTGTTGCCCTTCTCTGAACCGGTATGTGCGTTTTGAGCTGGGGCAACCAGAACTGTACACAGTATCCAAGGTGCACCACGGATTTATATAGAGGCACTATGATGTTTTCGGTCTTATTTTCTATCCTTTTCCTAATAGTTCCTAACATACCGTTCGCCTTTTTGACCACTGATGTATATTGAGTGGAAGCTTTCATAGAACTATCCACGGTGACTCCAAGATCTCTTTTTTGGGTGGTAACAGCTAATTTAGAACCCATCAGTGTATACATGCAGTTGAGATTATGTTTTCCAGTGTGTATTACCTTGCACTTATTCATGTTGAATTTCATCTGCCATTTTGTTGCCAAGTCACGCAGTTGTGAGAGATCCCTCGGTAGGGTGACCAGACAGCAAATATGAAAAATCAGGACAAGGGGTGGGGGGTAATAGGCGCCTATATAAGAAAAAGCCCCAAATATCGGGTCTGCCCCTATAAAATTGGGACATCTGGTCACCCTAGCCCTCGGTAACTCCTCACACTCAGCTTTGGACTTAACTATCTTGAATAATTTTGTATCGTCTGCAAACTTTGCCACTTCACTGTTCACCTCCTTTTTTCAAATCATTAATATGTGCAACAGCTCTGGTCCCATACAGATCCTTGGGGGATGCTATTATTTACCTCTCTCCACTGTGAAAACTGGCCATTTATTCCTACTCTTCGTTTCCTATCTGTCAACCAGTTACTGATACACAAAAGGACCT